>NC_048902.1:8550394-8850394 GCF_011077185.1 Oxyura jamaicensis
AAAAAAAAAAAAAAGCCTAAGACTAGTCTGACAGAAGTAGAATTTACAGGATTAATGATGAAATTTAAAAACTGAAAGATTTTATTACAACAATGTTTTTATGAAGTTTCAGTGCTGAAAGTTTAATTGTAACTACCTGCTCTGATGTTCTGTGTTAATTGTCTCTACAGTGCATATTTTGTCACAGATTAATAGGACTTGCTGTTCAGCAAACACATTTCTGTTACTTTTTTTTGGCTAGTTTGGAGAACTGCCAAAAAGTCTGTAAGGAAGGACTGGGACTTCATGCGTTCTGGGAACTGGGGAGAAGTGCTGTTCTGCGAGGCCCTGATGGGGTTCTCATTTGACATATGTGAGGAACAAAAGGGGCTTGTGGGGAGGATGGAAAAGAGCGGGAATGGAGAGACTGCAGGTAGTTTTTGAAGAATTGTGTGAGCTGGACTCACATTTCCTGGAATGGCAACATCAATCACCAAGAAAAAGATAAGCGTCAAGTGTACCTGTAAGCATGTCGCCTGGAGAAAAGTAGGTATAACGGTGCCTGGCATTGTTCTCTGCAGTACTGTCCCACTGCTCATGTGCACAGAAAGATAGCTGATCGTGACTGCCAGTGTGGGGGCTTTGCCAGGGCTTTTGTCAAAC
Source organism: Oxyura jamaicensis (assembly GCF_011077185.1). NCBI lineage: Eukaryota > Metazoa > Chordata > Aves > Anseriformes > Anatidae > Oxyura > Oxyura jamaicensis. The sequence goes on from NC_048902.1 coordinate 8,551,037, forward strand.
TCATGTGCAGTGAAATACTCCTGGTTCTTTTACAGCTTCTGTGTCTCACCGTTCTCTGTAAACTTCAAATCCAAAAACTGTCTTTGGTACGTGCCTGTGCTGCATCTTATACTAAGCAGGGCATGCCAATAAAGTGACATATTGGGAAAGATGGGACCAGTAGTAGGATGCCATCAGAAATTTGCCCTCCTCCCTAGATGGGAATGTAGTCAGGACATAATAGCTCTTTGCCTGCACAGGTAGAGGAGGAGAGACAGCTTGCTGAACCGAGCATAGACATTGCAGTTCCCAGGAGGGCAGGGAGCAAGGCGTGTTGGAGGCAGGTTGTAATAAGTGGTTTAAAAACAGGCTGTAATTTCAAGAGCTAGCTTGATTGAATTGAACTGAACTGTCTCCAGCACGGCCTTGATACTTAGATCTCCACCTTTCTTGTTGTGGACAGGTAGCTTGACTGCTGAGGTGTGCTTTTATTTTTAATACATTTTAAGCCCCTCTGAAATTCTTCAAAGACTGTTTACTGAGCATTTCACAACATTTGGCTTGTAACTATCATCACAGCAATATTTTCAGAAATGTGTACATGGATAAAAGGATATCCTGCACTTCCACTTCTTTTGAGAGAATGAGAGGATCAAAGACTGAGGGCAAGAGTGGCTCACAGTTCTCAATTGCAGAATACAAGTATACTAGCAAGGCGTTACCACAGAGTTTGTGAGAACTCACAGAGACCCAGTCTGACTGAGCTCTAGCATTTAATGAGACACCATCGAAGCAGCAAAGACTGCACAGGTTGGCTGCGTGGCTGGTTAAGGTATGTGCCATGAGAAGTTGTTTGGCAGACCAGCAGCAGACTTGGAATTGCAGACCAATGTGCAGGCACGTATGACTATGACCTAGTTTGCCCTTAAGTATAATTATGCCTGATTCAACTCTCCATTTTTATATAAGCACTGGGAGTCAAATTCTGTGGGTATGGTGCACTTTGCATTTATGCAATTGAGTCTAGACTGTTACAGATCACTGACCCAGACAAGTCTGCATACACTGCCACAGCAGTGATTAATTTGTGGGCATGCATTAGAAAAGTAAAACAGTTTTCTTTCTTTTGGGACAAACAATGTAGTAAATGTAATAGAAATCAGTTAACTCAGCTTGAATGAATTAGGTGGTATAGAAGAATCTCATTATTTGTATCAGGAGGAGATAATTAGAAGCTTCTTCAATACTTTGAAGTGTGTAAGAACATGGAAAGATCCATGAAAATTGAAAGACGCATAGTAAAAGTGCCTGATTATCTGACAAACATTTCCCTGATGTGTATTTTTAGTTGTTATTTGGAATTACAGTTACCTGAAGAGAACATCCATTGGTCACAGTATTGTAAACCATTGAATAGAGGAGGGAGCTGGGACTGTCAGCGTTAAGCAGAGAGGACAGCAATGCTGAAATTCAATCTTTCATGTGTTCTGGAGCAGAAGAGATCTCTTACCTATCTGATTTCGTAGATACCAGGAACGCCAGTCACAGCTTACAATCCATTAATTGCCCTTCACTGGTAGTAAACGATCTCACTGGAGTAATTCCATGCATTTTGTCACTTTTGGATGGACTTGCGCATTGTGAGCTTTCAGGCAATGATCAAATGTTGGAAGAAAGGTACGTTTTATTGCCCCAGAAGAATGTAGAAGGAACCATCTCTCATGGTTCACTCGTGACTGTGGTGGTTTTACCGTGCTAGGCAGTTGAACACCACAACCGCTCTCTCACTCCCCCTCCTCAGATGAGGAGGGGAAGAAGTAAAGGAAAGAACAACTCACGGGTTGAGATAAGGATGATTTAATTAAAGAGGGAAAATAAATAAATAAATAAATAAATAAATAAATAAATATATAATTAAGGAAATATTATTATTAATTAAACAATTCAACTAAAGGGAAAAAAAGGGAAAGGGGAAGAGGAAGGGGGAAAGGGAATAACTAAACAAAACAAGTAAAGGCTATGTGGAAGTGCAGAGGAAAGAAATTACTCTCTACTTCCCACAAATGAGCGATGCTTGACCATGTCCTTGAAGCAGGGCCTCACCGCACGTAGCCGGTGTTCGGGAGGAGGACAGATGTTTTTGCAACGAGAGCCTACCCCTCCCCTCTTCTTCCTTTTTCCACCTTTTATTGCTGAGTGTGACATCATATGGTATGGAATATCCCTTTGGTTGGTTTAGGTCAGCTGCCCTGCTGATGTTTCTTTCTCACTTTTTGCCCACCCCCTAGGAGGGTCAGAGAGAGTCCTGATGCTGTGCCAGCACTTCTCAGCAGCAGACACAACACCGGTGTGATACCACTGCTGTTCTAGCTACAAGTGCAGAGCGCAGCACTGTATGGGCTGCTGCAGGGAAAGTTAACATCCCAGCCAGACCCAGTACAATGACTAAGGACAAAAAAAAGTTGAGATTAATTTATTATCTTATTTTTATATGATCTGTCATCTGAATTAACCTACATAAAATACAGTTTTCAGTAATGCAGACATGTATATGCACACATATAGAGTGCATTTAAATACAATTTTCATTAATTAATTATGTAATAATATGCTCTTGTTCAAATACATTGGATGGCATGCAAAATGTTTGTGCGCTGTAATTTGATTTGTTCTAACACACATTTTTTTGCCAGTCATTGTGGTGTCATGGTAAGTGTTGGCATGGTGAAGGGAGACTTTTTGTATTTGAGCAGCAGGAAATCAGAATGTGAAGATAAAAGCCTGACGTTAGGCAGAATCTGAAACAATTCTGCATATGGATCCAAAAAGCTGGTACAATAGTTCAGAAAGCAAGATACAAAAAAAAAATATAAATCTGATTAGAAACATGTCACTGCTATTGGCATCTTACCCAGGTACAAGAACATTGATTTTATTAAGAAGTAGGTGTGGGTTGGCCTCAAAGTACATCCAGATGCTGGAGAGCAACTGAATCTGTGTAGCTGATCCATTTCATGCTATAAAAAAAGGGAGAAATCCTGGCACTGTCCACTCTGCTCTTTGGAGTCGTTAACACTGAGCTACAGATAGCTCCTTCTCACTCCCCCACCCTTACATTTTCTGTGCGAGCTCTGTGCCAGCTCCAATCAGTTCACTTTTCAGGATCTACATCCTGGAAAATGGCTTCAGTGTAACATTCCTTTGCCTTTGGCAGCGGAGGCTGTTACCACAGCTCTTCTGTCTCCGCACCTGCAGGCATATACTCCCCTCCCCATGCTGCCCTCCTCCCTTTCCAGCTGGGCCAATGCAACTAATTTGAAGAGAGGGTGATGCTTTTTTACTCACAAACAACTCTGCACTGCTGAAGAAGTGACTGGGGGATGGGAACTTCTTAAATCAAGGAGAGGTTTGTGTTGTCAAGGAAAAGTTTGTGAAACCTCAGACCATAGTTTGATGAGATTTCCCCTTCTGCAGCAGTGCTGGCTTTAGCAGCCTTCTGTTGGTTTCTCCCTTTTCTTTAACTCTTCTCCACATAGCAGTAACAAATGTACCAGCATAAATATTTATGTAACTATGGAGACCAAGAGGAAGGAACAGATTATGGTAAAAAAATAACTTGGGAAGAAAAATTGTATTTTTAACCTGGATTGCTCCCCAGTCTGTTCAGTGGATGTACCGACCCAGCTGTGAGAGCTGTGCACACAGAAATGACCAGCAGGCAAGTGTGGGGTGCGTAACTGCTTTCACCACCAACGCTACTGAGACTTCACTCTCCAAGAACTTGAGACTCCTGGAACATGTTTCACCATTCCTAATATTCTCCAGATTCTGTCTCATCTGGGCTGGAAACGTAAGCTACCTCCCCAGGTTGCTGCTGTAACCAATGGAAAGTGAAAGGAGGGCTCATCCCATCCTGAGATGAAATGGATCACATCCTGGAGGGACCTCTCTCCGTCTATGCCTTTTCCCTTCTGCAGTATCCAGTTCAAGCCAATTCACAGGTCACCCTAGCTATTTAAGTTGATGTTTTACCCACTAAGACAGTGTTTCACAAAGAAAACAGGAGATTTTAAGGCCAATGTAAAGATAAGACAGTAAGTCAGTGACAGGCAGAAAGATAAATCAAATAAATAGGCTTCCTTTACACTTTGGCCTGTTTAAGCACTGCCTGGGCACATCAACCAACAGGCACGGCCCTGTTCCCCCATAAGGGACGGGTAAGCCTTCATCCTGGGTATGTGGTGGCATGCCTTGGGGGACTACATGCCTTGGGGATACGCAGCTCTCAGGTGCCTCCATAAGGTGTTGTGGGGCCTTGCTGCCTAAGACACTGAGCACCACTCCTGGAATTCATTACATAAGCTGCAGCTGAGATGGTTTTGCAGAGAATACCATTAAAATATTGCATCCTTTTAGCTGGTGTTGCTCTATCTTATTTGGAAAATTGATTGGAAAAAAAAAAACAAATGCCCTAAAAACAAGCTCCAATTCCAAACGAGTTTGCTGGGCTGCCTTTGCTTTTGCAACACAACCCTACCAAACTGTTCTGTTGGTGCCCTCTGTAGCTGAGAAGAGCTGCTCCAAGATTTAGCGTCTGTGTTTGTACACACGCCTTTTAACACAGATCTTGGCAGTTTATTAATGGGTAACCCTACTGTACTGAGAAGAATGAGAATGTTGCATTTAAAACAAAAATTCATGGATGGAAAACCTTACCTGGATTTACTTTGCAGTGCTAGAGAATTTATGTAACCTCTCTTTCTGATTTTCTCTCAATTTTTGGATGTTGTTGGTTTACCTCATCAGTGTATTACAAGTCTTGAGTTGATATCTATGAGGCTTCTGGAAGGAAGAGCTCCTACTGTAATTGTTGGGCTGCCTCTTCATGGGTATTCTGCCTACCCTGTTATGAACAGAGAGGATGTTATCTTCATGGTTGTCATCGGGTGGCTTGGAGCAGGCGCTCAGCATAATCCTGCCAGGTGTTAAGTGCTGTGACATAACTGAGGGGTGTTTGAACATATCCATACATTCAGCTGCGGTTCCAGCAGAGTGAGAGATCTGGAAAAAAAAAAACACTTGGTACATTCCAAAAGGGCAGGATAATTCGAGGGACAGTGACTTGTAAACATCGGTTACAAAACCAATGCTTACTTCTGCACTCAGTAAATGTCTCTTTTCCCTTCTAAGCTTAGTCCTCCTCAACTGTTTAAATTGAAGTATGGTCAATTAAACATTTTCCTTACCAGTTGCAGCTTGCTGAGTCATACTCCAAAATCAGCCCTCTGTGTAATTCTAGCAAGCCAGCTGTGGCACAGTATCCAGAAGGAGCAACAAAACAAACTGGTATCGACCAGGGGAATTCAGCTAGAAAAAAAAAATAAAAAAGTGAAGCTTTGTGTAGTACTGTAGGGCAGTTTTTCAGGGAAATAATTGATGTCATCCAATATTATGTGTATCTTAGTGCTCACTTAATGATGGCCTAATATTTCAAACAAAATACAACTTCTGTAATGAGATACCTCGTTTCTGCCAGGATGTTATTAAGATACCTGCTACAGTGATCTAATGAGATTGACCTTCATTTCATAACAAATTGCTCTTCTCCAGAAACTATTTTTAATGGCCTTCATGATTTATGCAAAAGGACCTTTAGCGATAGCCTTAATTTGGGGGAATAAACGATTCAAATAATTATAAATTTTATGAAAATGACAAGTTACTTTAAAGCGCTACTAAATTTTTACCGTGTTTTGCACCAGTTGAGGACGAAATTGTGAAAATCTCATATGGCTTTGTTCTCTCTGCAAAGAGCAAAATAAATGAGTTTAGCTCATAACGGGCAGAAGAAAAAAACCAGCTAATTGCTAACAGTGACTATTTTAGCAGCTCGCAGGCTTTCACCTTCAGGCTATTTGACTCCCCGGCGGGCCATTTGCTGCCATCTACTGGTTGTTTCTCAACATTTCAAGGAGACGGTCACAGCCGTGCTCTCGCGTAGTTCGGCTCTGCTGACAGTCAAAGCCGTCAGAGGAACCGTGCCCTAAAGGGTGATGAAGGGGAAAAAGAGGAATCTGTGTTCTGAATATTTGTGCTGATTGTCTAAAAATTATTGATTAGTTGAAGCAGGTTGGTTAAAGCATTTCAGAGGGAAGATGCTTAGGAGATGGATACAGTTGGCGTTTTATTAATAATAGATGAGAATGCTTTGCTCTTCTGTAGTTATTTTAATCCCAAAAGCCTAAGTACCATACTAGCGTTATTTAATCCTCACCACATCCTTGGAAGACTTCTTTTATTACATGGTAGCAATTTTATGGACTGATGTCTTGTACCCACTGTGAGGCAGAAGATTTTCAGGCTTCATTTTTCATATATATGGCTGCAACTATCATGCTTGTAAGTACCCCTTCAAAAATGCCAACACCAGGACCGTTCTGAATGAACAGTGCTACCTGCTTTATGTTAATGCTGTTATGCTAACAGCTTAAACATAACTGGAGATGAAAAGACTAAGATACAAATTAAACTTTAAAGAAAAGACTTCACAAAAGTAAAAAGAACAAAGTATTTCCTCAAAGGCCATATATGTTCCCATGTAAAGACAAAGAACTTTCAAGTCAGTATGTACGGCATCATTTGTTGACTTCTGCACCAGCAGGATCCCAAAGGAGGGATTTATGTACCTTGCCACATTGTGAGTCAGTCAATATTCCCCAGCAGACTTTCTCCTTACGTTCTTATTGCCAGGCACAACTTCCTCACCAACACAGAGATACACCACCATGCCTCTTTCCAGACTTTGGCTTCTGTCATTGTTATTTGTGAAGATGAACAGGAGGATTTGTTCGTGCTTGTGGCCTCTTTCTCATGTCTTAACGGTATGGGCATGCTTTCCTCATAGCGTCTGACAAAGGCCCCATGGGCAGAGCTCCCTATTTACTATTCCAACCTTGACAGTCACAAGACAAGCATGTAGATCGTTATCTGGCACCCAGCTTTTCTTGGCTGTCCCTGCCTTCTTCCTGCCTGGCTGAGACAGCAGTTCAGTGTTGCTGCCCACTTCTGTTCCGTTCTGTCATCTACTTTATTTTGCAGCCGTCCCCTGTAATGCCACATTCACTTTGCTGCAGAACAAATACAGGGGACATCTGTTTAGTTGTGCAGATGGCCATTTTGCTGTAGGGTGTGGGTGCTGTAGGGTGCAGTTGTCAGTGTTTACATCCACAAAACCAATGAATTGGGTGATCCATTGGTAAGCATCATCCTCCACTGTCTTAACTGTGGATTCACAAATTTTGAGTAGTCTTGTCACAGAAGCTGTTAGACTACAAGAGGTTTTCATTTTTCTGTAAACAAAGAAGAAGTAAAAAGATACAGAGCTTAGATCTCCAGTGTGTTACACAGAAGTACCATTGATTCCAGTAAAGTTCTATTTCATCTTAAACCCAACATAATTGACTGGTATATCAGGTTTTTAACTCAGAAATCCTCTATATCCCACACATCTCAGGCAATCACCGCAGCTGCTACGGATCTCTATCCCTTACATATATTTCCATACCACAAAAGAAAATACCTTTCTGTAGCTTCAGCCAGAAAGTACTTTTTCTGTAGAACAGCCTATGGACTTAGAGAAAACATTGCATGTCTATGTCTAGTTAGAGCATATGAGGTTCTTCCTCTAGCAGTTATCACACAAATGCTGCAGGAATGAAATCCTGTTACTAAGTCTCCTTCCTCTCTTTCTCTTTTTCTCTTTCTTTCTCCATGTAGCAGCTGTCTTAATTCATTAGAGAACAGTTTCTTATACTTTGTCACAGTGCAATGAGGTAGTTACAGATCAATCAGTATTCCAGGTGAGAAATGGTAGGGTGCCAGCAGTTTATCTGATGACCCGTTCTGATGAAGCAGACAGGTGTATATATTTTAGCAGAACAGGAGGGATGAGGTTAGAGATCACACATTTGCTGATGATACTGTATCGTATATTGTATTGATGATACTATATTGTATGTATTGATAAAGTCTCCCTCCTACAGAGTCCATATCCCTTTGCTTTCTGATGAAACAATGCAGTATGGCATACATGTCAAATTTTGTGGCTGTGAAGCCTGTGAGGATATTTTTGGAAAGGTAGAGAACTTGCTGAATGTTAAAGTATAGCTTTGTACTGAGATTTGATTCAATAAAGGGTGAACACAATTGTACATACAGAAGCTAGTAGCTCTGTAAGCCACTGAGGAAATCTGCATTTCAGCATTTGAAAGCCCGTATTTTCATCTTTTGTTGTTTTAATCCCTTTGGGAACCTCTCTGTAGTGAATGACATGGCATATGTTAATGTAGGCTTTTAAAATATATCTATATATAAGCAATAGGGAGAATGTGCTATACAACTGTTATTGTTGATTTGTGGTTAAAAAGAAAAAAAGCAACAATAAAACCCAGTGAAAACAGAGGCAAAAAACTGGGTTAGGAAATTCCTAACACAGCCCCTTTGAAATGTACTTAGAAGGAAAGTCCTGACTATGCTGGATGTGTCCAGTAACCCTTCCTTCTCTTTTTTTTTTTTTTTTTTTTTTTTCTTGGCATTTGGACTACTAATGCTGCCAATAACCTGAATGGTACAAAGGGATGGGAATCCTGTTACTCTTTTCTCAAGGGTAACAAGATTTTCCTTTTACCCACACCTATGGGAAGTGACAGGTGAGTGTGAGGAGAGACATTTTACTTACCCTATAAGAAAAGCAGTGCCAGGCTGGTCAGGTTGTTTCTCACTCTTTCCAATTCTGAACAACCAGAAGATGGAGAAAAGGCAGTATTGATACAGGACAATCTGAAGCTTTCTGTTCACAGCAATCACCTTGCTCACTGCCAAACCTTTGGTGCGAGGGAGCCCTTTGCTCATCTCGGTTTGGACAGCTTTGCCAGGGATCTGCAGCCTTTTATTACAACCTCCTAATTGCTGAGGTTTTATAGTTAAGTAATTTAACTGTCCAGGGGTTCCTAGGCTCATTACCCTCCTGTTTTACCATCTGACACATTCACCACATACCTAAGAATACGTTACAGCTCTCCTTTCGTGTCTTTCATCTGATTTCCATAAACGGGACTCAGAGATCTTTTAAACTGGCGTAGCTTTGTGACCTCCAATGGAACTATCTTAACCAATATTCGGAACACACCCCAAGAAAAAAGATGCACCTTTGTAAAACGCAGGTCTTCACCCAAAACGCAGCTGCCTTTTTGCATGTGAACTCCTGCAAACCCAGAGTTCTGCCGCATTCCTGACGGGATGATTGTCAGAGCCTGGAGTCCAGCGAGTTGCACACTGAACTTGAATATTTTTCCTGACAGTAATTGCAATTGATTTTTCAAATGAACAGGGTAAAGTCATTCTGTCTTTGATGTAAAACACAGCTGCATTTTCCACAAAAAGGGCTTTTCCAGAGATGTGAAGCATTCTAGAGCCTATTTGTTGCTGCTTGGGTAAGCTCTGAGGCAATTCTCTTTCAGAGGGTTATGTGCAGTTACTGCCTTTATTCTTTACGTGACCTGTCTGAGCAGAAAGAAGCGTTTGGAATAAGGACAGCTATTTTGAACTTAGGATGTGCTGGAGATGGGGGAAACAGAGTGAAGGATAGAATTAGGTCGCAACTTCAAGATGCCAACATTTTCCTCTTGATTTGCTTATTGCTTTCGTAAGGCAGGCTCTCACATTCACCACAGTGGAAGGAAAAATCTTTTCTCTGCACTCATTGGATCAAAGTACAAAGGAAATTCACTGAAGTCATCAAAAATTTAATTTTCTGCATTTCTAGGAGAAAGTATGGCTAAGAGGACAAACCAATCTTCTCAGCTATGTAATTAAGCATTTACTGTCAGGAGATAATAATCAATCGAGGTTGGGTAAAGCATTTCTCAAGAGCAGTTTAGAACCTCACTGAAATGACAAACGCAGTGCAACACAAGCATTTCTGAGATGAAGTCAGATCCAGGGCAGGAACAGCAATGGGATTGTTAACGATTTGTAGGATAAGAAGTAGGATCACAAGGGCCACTTTTAAAGCTGAGGAGCTCAATTCAATTCAGGCAATGTCCCGAGCCCCCTGATTGCTCCCTTTGTTGAGCAAGCTTGCTCTCTTCATTCCCTGTGCTCTTCAGAACTAGGAAGTGCATCCACATAAGCCACTAGTAAAGTGTTATCACAAAATACCCTTCATTAAAACACTTGGGGAATTGTGGGAAAATAATATTATTGAAAAGCGATCTTAATCACTGTAAGACTACACTCAATTTGTTTGCAAGCTTACAGCTCTGCCTTCAGAGGCTGTGCGCCCACATCTCCTGTTCTCCATCACAGCAATCTTGTGCACATGTGGATGTGGGCGGGCGTGGGCGAACACATAGCGCTTCGGAAATCCGGCCCACGTTGTGCAAAATAAGAAATTAGCAATGACCTTGTGGCTAATACTGATAGGATCTTTTCTATTATATTTTATCCCCTTTCAAAATTGCTATGGATTGTGAGCATTTATCTAACTGTCGCAGTTAGATGCAGTTAAAACAAGCCGTTCTTTCTACCTTTAGAGGGGATAACATAAATTCACAACCACGTCACTGTTTTCTCTTAAATTTTGAAGGCAATTAGGAGGTGTAGGAAACCTTGCCATCAGATGTTTCTAATTTAATTCAATCCCATGTCATGTTGAGCTCTACTTCAGTCTCAGCCTCAGGACCTAAATCGTTTGTATTAAAAATAACATAATAGCCACCCTTTTGTTTAATCAATGTTGACTGCTTTAGGCAGGCATTAGCAGATAATCTGACTACCAAGTACACAGCGAGCTGGCATTTAGTTAATAACTGATGAGGAAAATCTGGAAAAGAATCAAAGGAGAAAAGAAAAAGAGAAAAAAAATCAAAAAGAAAAAGCCTTACAAAGACATACAACATTAGAGGAAATACTATGGAAAATTTATTTTTGCCAGTGACTGGTATTGGCACAGGCCCCAAAGATGCACAGCCAGTGGTCTCAGCCATGGGTGACAGGCTCAGCCCAGGAGGGAGAGCATTGACAGGACTCCAAGCAGAATGAGGTCTACAGTAAAGCTAACATCATTTCCTCTTAGACTTATTTAAACTTACTAATGGGATTTATAGGTTAGATGCTAAGTGGTATAGGCTGGCATAACTCCACTGAGCTCTGACTGCATCATCTCCACCCTCCTCTTTCTGTAAATGTAGGCGGACACTGTTTACCTGCCCACTAGCCCTTTTATGGGAAAATGATGCTTCTTGTCCAGTGTTTGTCTGGGGCTTGTGTGCTCCAAGATTTTTGCCTTGATGTGTGGAGCTGTTTCTTCATTCAGATGGTTCAGCTGGTAGGAGAACCAAAGCACTTGGTGTTGTTCTCAGGGTGTTCCGTGCACTCGCTACATCTGTGATTCAGCTTCGTGAAGTTCCCCTCTGTGCCTGGGGAATGTCCTGTTTGGAGCCTTGGGACAGGAGGCAGGTTCTGTCAAGGGTGAGCTGATGCCAGGAACCTCAGAAAAGCCAGGCTTTCTGGCAGTCCTGGCACACAGCAGGAGCCAGGGCTGGCAAGAAAACCTCTGGTGTGTAGCTAAATGCAAGGCACGCACTGAGTAGCGTGGAGCAGCTCTGCCATCGCATCATACCAGCTTATGGGGAAGTCACCGGTCAAGCTCCCCGGCCAGTTCTCTGATCATCCCGGCCTGACTTATCTCACAAGGCCCCAGTTCTCTGGGGCCTGAGAGCTGCCAGCTGTAGGGCTGCCAGCTCTGATGGCACTTAACAGAGGCTGACATGGACTTACATTGAGGGGACTGTGCTGCATCTCTCTTTTTTCTTAAAATACCGTCCTGGAAACACGTCTGAGGCAGGTAGCTTACTGCCCACTATATTTTTCTCTGTAAATTTGCAATACTGCTGCAATGACAGCCCTTCTGGTCAGCCAGCAGCTCCAGAGGAGACTTGGACTGGTTATTTTCCACCCGCCTCCCCTGTGTCTGCTCCTGATGCCTGAGTGATCAGGCAGAATGGAGCCCAGGGCCACTGCTCAGCAGATGGCACCTTTCCAGTGCATCGGTATTGGAATGATAGCCAGCACAGCATGAGGCAACCCAAGCTGTTAGAGCCTGCCTTTCAACTAAAGCAGGAGAGCAAGCCGCAGCAGTTTGCTGTTTTGCAAGTTACCCGGTAGCAAAGAGATGGTTTACACGGTGTTCTACTATGCCCTTATCCTCTCCCTAAGCTCCCCGGGCTCTCACTGAAGCTCCGCTCAGTGGATTTCACACTGATTTGGTAATGAGAGGTGCCACACACCATCTCAGAAGGGACCGCACTGCGCTATTCTTGGGAATAACATCAACTCTATGTGCTAATCACACAAGGGCTTTGAAGCTTGCAGAAGAGTCTGCTTAAAGTCATCAGCATAATAATAGAGCAGATCTGGGATTTCAAGAGAAGAGGATGGTGAAGTGGCAGAGGGCACAAAGTTCTGGTCTCAGTCTGGATGCCTTTTTGGGTTGAAATGGATGTCAGAGCAGCTTGATCTGCTACTTCAGTGCTATAGCTTCAAATTCCTTTCTTTTTACAATCTTTGCAGTCTTGTTACTTTCTTGTTCATTTTGTGAATCAACGGTGAATAGCATGTGAGTAGAAATACTGTGGGAGATGGTTTAGCTGAATGGGCACTGAACCCTGGATCGGGATTCTTCCATCCTTTTCCCATTCAGTGCAAAACTCACATTGTGTTCTTAGTGAGTGGGAAAAAAGAAAACCTTTTTAATCATCGATAGGGAACAAAAATTCCATAACAAGTACAGATTCTTCAGAGAAGACAGACAACTGTGTCCAAGAACTAGTCTTAGTACAACATTTCCAATTGCTGATTTGCAGGAAGAAGTGAATAATCAAAAAGTGAAATCTTTTCAAGATTAGCATAAATTGCAGGAGATTGTAAAAGACTCCAGATGGCTTTGAATTATTTGAAAAAGCAGACAAAAACAGAAAAAAAAATGAGTTGAATAAACACGGTCTAATCTCTATTACTAAAAAATAACCTATGTGTTCTGATGTGAATATCCACCAGGATTTTCAGAAGACAAAGCTGTAGGCCTAGAAATGTCTGCCCAGGACAAGCAAATAGGGTGCTGATCTGCTAGAGATAAAAACGTTCTGACATTTCTACAGAATCCCCATATCCCTACTCCCATTCCCTCAGTTTGGGCTGTGTCAGCTCAGAGACAAAGGGTCTCTGAGCAGCGAAGGGAGCAGGACTGTATGCTGAGGTTTCTATGGACTGAGATGTCGAAGTCTTCAAGGTGATGCACAGAGGGAAATGCTTCGTGCCACGGGGAAATGATTTGGGTGCTTCATTGCTGCAAACATGTCAGGAATGATGAAACTGCGGGTTTTATGAAGCAGGGATGGCATTGTAACATTTATAACTAAAACAATAAACAAATCGTCATGCGGTATCCCACAGCATCATCTGATATCCTGTTCCTCCTGCTTGTCTGAAGCCTGCTCAAACCCTGTGTCTTTCTCAAAATTGAGAAAGTTTAGATGGAGACAGGCTCCCCTGGACAGCAGAAGCTGCACGACTGGCTCCCCAGATTATGGGACATCCCTTTTCTTTTGGGGGTTGAGGTAGTGGCTGTTACATGGGCAGGCTACTGGCCCATGTCCAACAGTAACCTGATATAAATTTAGTGCCTATGTAGAAATATGGATAATTTTATTATCTTGATTTAATTCTCCATTTTCTTTAGAAGAACATTTATGTCCTTTTGCATTTTGGATAGGTGCAAAGTTAGTAGTTTGCTTCTCACATATAAACTGCAGGGATTTCCTGGTATTTTTTAAAGTTAACCTGCTGTTCACTGCAGCTAATCTAGACCACTAAGAGTCCTGTGAGATCAGGAAAATCCCAGGATCTGACATTAGACCTGTAACTGCCCCCTGCCCTGCTGCACACAGGTGCTGCCCTTGGGGCCTTTCTGTCTCTAAAGGGCAGCATGCAGGGGAGTGAGGGCTCTCCTCACCCCAGGGTGCCAAGTCAGGTGCCTTAGAATAGAGTAGAGCAGCACAGAACAGAATAGTTCAGCTGGACCTACAGTGATCATTGAATCCAGCTGCCTGCCCTCTTCATGGCTAGCCAAAAGTGACAGCGTATTAGTGAGGGCATTGTCCAAAGGCCTTTCGACATTCACAGCCATGGGGCATCAACCACTCTGCTAGGAAGCTTGATCCGGTGTTTGACCACCCTCACGGTAAAGATTTTTTCCTCACATTTACTCTGCACTTCCCCTGGCACAGCTCTGTGCCGTTCCCACGAGTCCTTTCTTTGGTTCCCAGGGAGCAGAGCCTGGCATCGCCCCCTGTACAGGAAGCTCCTCAGGAAGCTGCAGAGCGCACTGAGGCTACCTCTTAGTTTCCTTTCCTTTCCACCAGACGAGACAAACCAAGCGTCCTCAGCCTCTCCTTGTGGGACATGCTTTCCAGCCCTTTTGCCAGTGTTGTTGCCGTCCCCTGGATGCCATCAAGTACCTCTGCATCCTCTTTACATTATGGAGCCTAGAACTGCACACGGTATTCAAGGCAAGGCCGCACCAACACAAAACACAGTGGGAGAATCCCCTCGTGTGACTGGCTGGCTATGCTGTGTTTAATGCACCCCAAAAAGTGGTTTGTCCTCTTGGTGGCCAGGACACGCTGCTGGCTCACGCTGAGCCTGCTGTCAACCAGCACCCCCAGACCCCTCTCTGCAGGGCTGCTCTCCAGTCACTCACCTCCCTGTCTGGACCTGTGTCTGGCATTCCTCTGTCCTGGGGCAGAACACAGCATTTACCTTTGCTGAATGTCAAACTGCTGCTGGCAGCCCGATGCTCCAGTCCCTCTAGAGCTCTCTGCCTTGGGTGACACCAGTGGCACGGCACGTCCCAGTCCCTGTAAAACAGCAGGCAACAGCTGGAGACAGCAGCTTCATACGTGTCTGTTGAACACAGACTACAATTAAGACTGGCTGGTACTGAAGAAAACAGAGAGTGGTAAGTAACTTGGCAATAGGCTTCTCCACTCCCATTTCTCACCTTTCTGGAGTCTAAGATGTAGCAGAGGGTTTTGCGGCTTTGCCTTAAATGTTTGTGCTGCTTCCAGCATCTGCTTTTGTATGTCCCGACTCTGCCAGCTGCAGTGTGACAAAATAACACCTTAATGACAGCAAAACAAAGAGGTCTCATTGGGGCGTGCGTGGTGTAAGAACAGGAGATGCTGACAGAAAATGTTCAGTAGCTATCGTTTGTGTTCTCTGGTTTAATACCCATAAATCTGCTTTGCACTCCTCCAGCTGCTCTCCCAGTGGTTCCCTCAGTGCCTTGTTTTCCAGACAATAGATGCTGCTACTCACTTGACTTCTGTTCTCATCTAAAAGAGATGAACTGATAGCAAGAATCCTGCCTCCATCTTCCGAGTGGCTGGGCTAAGCACTAGGCTGTGGCGTTGCCTGCTGAGATAGCAGCAGCAGCACTAAGTGAAGTGCAGCAGATTTGAAGGCCAGACGGGGTGTTTTAATGCATGCCTTTCTCCACAGAGCTAGGAGTCTTAGCTCAGAATTGAACTGAAATGAGACATCCCCTGCAGGATGGATGGCACAAAATGTTTAACTTGTGCCTTGTGAGCCGGCTGCTCCGATGTAATTCTGGCTGAAGCCACTGCTGGGTAAGGAGGAGGACGGCGTGATTCATGTGTGGCAGCACAGATGCTTACTAACTCGGCAAAACAGGCAGCCTGCATAGCATGAAGATTTTCCAGAAAATAAAGGTTTGCCATTTATAGGAACAAAGCTTCTTAGGGCCTGTTTACAGTTAAGGTGAATTTCTGGGCTGGTGAAAAACCTGAAAATTCTTGCATCTGCCTAAACTACGCGTCTGCTGGCCTCACTTGTATTCATGTCCGGCACAAGCTTAAATGAGAATGCCAGACTGTGACCACTTAAGGACACCCACCAGAGAGTTTGCACTGATGTAACTGAATTCATTTCAAACAGATTTTAGTAAAACTAGTATAACTATCATGTCTTGTCAAGGTTGCAGTCTATTTTTGAGTATCTTTTCCCTCCAGAGTGGTGATTGCCGCTGACAAACGGCATAATCTGACTCTGTTTAGCTGAGTCCTTGGCACTTCGTTGAAGTGAAGAGAGATTACTCTGGCAAAGCTGAAATATTTATCAGGCTGTTAAATGTCTTGCATATTTACTGGTATCTCTGGAGTCAGTTAGCTTTGTATTTTTAAAAAGGATGAGGACACTAGCTTCAACTGGTTTTGAAAGGCTTCTAAACCGTGTCTGAGGAATAAATGTGAAAGACGTAGTAGTTACACTAGACTAATTGTGATCCCACTGCAATTGATGACATTACCTGTGCAAAGCCACTGGAACCATGGGAAGAATCAAGCCCTCAGGATGTTGGTTCTCTTAAAAGAGTAGTTACAAGCAGCACAATTATCATGCAGAACCACAGCACTGCTCCAACGTACGCGGTGTCATCTGTTCTATGCTAATAAATTAGCATCTGCAGCTAGCATTGCTGCCTATCAAATCTGGGAGCAAAATTGAGCTGTTTGATCTCACTACCGCTGAAGTGTGTCTGCACGATCACGGAAGATGCATATTATCCCATCTGTTTCTCACAGACCCTCCATCAGGCTGTGTGCTTCAAGGTAACGGATCAGACAAAATGAATTCCACTGCAGATGACTGCCTTGGAGGCATCCGACTTTGTCACAGCATATAAAAATTTCCCTCAGAGCCATTTTATTCCTTCACATCAGGCCATTTAAGCCCCGTCCACACTAGGGAAATGGCTAACGTTGGCTCAGCTCCTTTAGGGATAACAGTTGCCCCAGCGCGGACACGCGGCTGTCTCCATTTTCATTAATGTGTCAAGTCACCTCTCTCCGAGGCGGCTTTACCAGGCAGTTGTTCAATCAGCAGCAGTTGCTGGTGGAGTTTATTTTTGGGCTGCCGCTGCTGTTTGTTGGCACGGAGCTGAACCAGAGCCAGCCATGGTGAGACTTCTGGGGAAAACACCATCAGAGCTGGCAGGCGGCTCTGTGTCCCGAGCCCTGGGCAGCGGGGATGCTTGGCCACAGGTGCTGAGCATCACTCAGCAACCAAAGCTCCTATCTGTTGCACTCACACACTACCTGCTGCTGCAAACCAGCCCACTTTTATTGGAGGAAAACCTTTTTTCTGGACTTGCCACGTGTGTTTTCCTCAGAAGTCCAGATCTTAGGCTAATTTCCTAGGAAGAAAAAGACAAGTGAAAGTTTGAGTGTAATAAAACTAGTTTATTTACACAGTAACATGAATGCCACAGAGTACACAGCAAAGTACCACAGCAAACCAGAGTGTAACTGCCCCTGATCACAAAGGAAGGCTTGAAGTTTATATACTTATATAAAAATGTGTAAATGTCAATATGAAGCACCAGATAAAGCAATGCAACCAGGAATTCCAAATACAAATCACCCACAAGAATGGAGTTGAAATTAGAGACAAATAAATCCCTTATTCAAGGTCTTTTAAAGAAATCCTGCTTATAAAAGATTATCAGTTTTGGAATCCCTAATTTAAAAATAACTTCCCCCCTTCTATTAAAAACAAGAACATATTCTTAAATGCTCAGCATAATTAAGTTTTAAAAGAAAAAAACCCAAGGATTTCAACTGCAAAACCTGCTATTACCAACAAGCCAAATGATAAAGAAACTGAGGTTAAAGTCAATTTTGAAGGTGTTCTTTATGAAATGACTAGATTCAAACTGACACAGCCCCAAATATATATTATATATACAATATATAATATATATATTTGCAAATGGGAAGGGGCAAAGAATATTTTTGGGATACAAAATTTCATATACATACATATATATATGAATGTGCCCACACACACTCATATATGTATATATGTGAACATACACTTCTTCCACATTAAAAAAAAAATCCATCCTCTTCTAAATCCCTGAAATTTTCCCCTTGGGTGTATGAAAGAAGTAATTTTCACCATCTGAAGTACAGTCCAAATTCCCAAATTCTGTGGAGTGGTAAAATGCTAATGTACAGGTAAGCTGAGTATTTCATTTCTGACTGGCAACTCTGCCTGATCTGAAAGCATTCTGTGGTTTCCAACTAAATGCTGAGTGGAGCACCAAAGCAAGGAGGCTTATAGGAAATTATTTAAATTACATTCTACGTCTGTTCAAAACCACCATCCTTCTAATACTGCATCCAGGTGAATAGTAAAATCTATACAAATGTCTATCAGAAATTCACTGCAACACAGCAGCAGCAAAGACTGGTTCCTCCTTTTGGAGTTGAGGATGCCCTAAAGAAACGTCTCCTTAGTATTTCTTCTGAAAAGTATTTTTTGTGTGTTAGGAATCCAGACAATTGTTTACAGAGTATTTCCACAGGTCTGTTACTATAGAGGTATTTAAAGTTCTATTCTGCGCTTCGTCGATGTTATCTTACTGCATAACTAAATCATCATCACATCTCTCTACACATGGACTGAAGAGCTCTGATCGTGCTCTAGGTTTTCCAGGTGTTTTAGCAGAACCAACACTACCTTTGCAAAATCAGAGTTAAATAGATGGCCCAGTCATGCACCAGGTAACAGTTTAACAGTCACAGGCTGTTTCTACGGAGAAACAGACATTTTAATTCTTGTTTGGGGTAAAGGGGAAATGAAAGTGCATTAAAAGGTCTGATTCAGTTTCCATTGTATCCCTCATTATAGTTGCAACTGATTTAAATAATAACAGGATTATTTAATATATATTTACATATGAATTTGTTATTACAAACAAAAAATATATTAATTTAGGTGGGGCTTCTCAACACAAGAATTGAGAAACAGATACATTTCATTCAGCAGCAAATACTATTTTTACATACTAAAGTTAGGGCCCTACAGTGGGAAGCTGCTGAATGAATTCTCTAAGCAGCTGATTGCTAGCACACCTCTGATTTATTTAAATAATATATTTTTCTCTCTAGTACGTTGGAATTCCCCTGTGTTAAAATGTCAAGATGATCCATTCATACCTTGTGGGTGCTGCTGGGATGTGTGGAGCATACAAGATGTAAGGTGGAGTATTTTTGTAAATGGTACGTGCATTCTTGTCTGCAGGCCAGCAGCACAGTATCCTAGCTTGAGTTGTTGATTTAATCAGATCTGAATATTGAAAAGAGACCAGGCCTCTACACTGGACATCCTTGAGGCTCCAGAACAAAATTCTGGATTCCCTCATTCCTGAAAATTTCTAGCTAAGGTTTTACTAATCGATTCTCTTTATCTTAGCTGGTTCTGCATACTGACTGGAGCAGATCTGAGGCTTGAAAGCTAATCAGTGAATAGGTAACTCCAATTTAAGAAATACAGAACAAACCCATTTTCCATAACACCTCAGGAGTATTTTTTTCAGAACTCCTCTTTTACTAGAGATTTGCATTTCACACCACAGTGCAGTGTGCAGCACATCCACTACTGACATCAGGAGCAGCACACCTTACCTCCTTCTGATTCCTCCTCTCCTAGAAGCCGAGCGCGTGCAGTAGATTGTCAAAGCATTAGACTTGTTTTGATGCAGAAGTCAGTCTGGACCAATTGACTTGGTATATTATTCTCCCTGTGCAGATTCCGTTCCAAACTTGAAAGCCCACAATTTCGGTGGTTTATGCTGTACTACAAGCAATTTAAAGGAACCTGTTCAAATAACTGAAACTCCAGAAACAGATTTTATTGAATAGGTCAACTCAGTATTGTATGAAGTACAGCTTTCAATTTTTGCATCTTAACGTAGGCAGTATTATTTATAGGGCTATTATGGGAAGAATAAGATTTCTACCAACTGACCAGCTTCATTTTACTTTTTTTTTTTTTTTTTTTTTTTTTTTGACAAGGCACTAATGTTGTGAATCCAATCACTATGCTCTCTCTGAAACATTAGAGAGGTTTTTAATGGCTCTAATAGGATCAGAAACCACTCAACATAGTTCAAGCAAACATTTGATTTTCCAGAAATTAGTTTCCACTGGAAAAATCTTTAGAGTTCATGTTAAAAATATGTGAACGACAGCTTTTATTAATAGAAAAATATATATTTACAGTCAATACTGTTATCTGAGATTTGCAGCTCTTCCTATTTCTTGAGATCAACTGAAAGTGCGATACTGCTAAAAAAAATTCAAGATCTGTGCACATAGTCATGGACGTTAAAGTGTGCACAGCCAGGGGTTTTGTTCCTGTCCTACACAGGATCCCAATTACAGAGTGGGTTTTTTTCCTTTTGCTTAGCAATTATGCTGTAGCATTCTTAGGATTTGTTTACAATCAGTTTAATGCATACATTCTCAGATATTTATGTGGCATAATCTGTCGCTAGGATGGAGGACTACCACAAACAGTTACAATCATCAGTTATGGGCACATCTGCAAAGTCAGCCGCTAGCTCCCCCGAGGAATACCTCAGGCCAGGTTGTGTTTGACTTCTTTGATCATTCTTTCTTTTTTAAAGAAAACACACACAACATTACAAATTGCTAAAGTTTACCCAGTGCTGCACAAGAAAGAGATTGGTAGTGAACATCTATCCATGCTTGATTATACTGCAGAGTTAAAATGAGTATTGGTTCATCACAAAAAATACTAACTGAAATCCGATAGCTAGAGATACAAAGGCTTTGGACCAGCTGCATTAAATACGTATGGTTGTAAAACATTCGAAATTCAACTTTGCATGTGTGTGTTGACATGAAAGTGACACTGAGAACACGTGTCCGTAAACACGGAAACCTACCGGCCTCAGGGAGCGAGCCCACTACAACAGCAAGTGGTCCAAGACCTGCTCATACAGCCTGTATGAGCTAGGTGAGAAGTTATGTGCGCACAGGCACTATGAAACGAACACAAAACCAGAGTACAGAGAACAAGAAGCCCTACTCTTAGCTCAACACGTTGTGACTAATAGCTAGCAGATAGTACGTGTGTGACTTGTCATGCTCAGTGTACTTAAGCTACGAGGGTATTGCCCTCCTGTCTCCAGAGAAAGCAGAGCTGCACTGAACACGTGTGTGATTCATTTAAAGGTTCTACAAGCTGCTCAGCAGTAGTATAGAAACTTTCTTTCCTGATGTAGTGAAGTACCTCAACTACACACATTGCACTTGGGCTTTTAAAGCACTGTCCTCTTCCTCCCCTCCCTCCCCCCCAGTCAATGCTGCCATCCTGACCTTCTTGCCAAAAAGAGAAAGAAAAAATATATATCACATGAAAATATATTATCCTTATCCTTGCCTGATCCTTCACTGATACAGGTGAATCAAACACAAGAATAATCATCATAAGTTTCAAAAAGTCTTTAGAAAGGTCACAGAGACTGTCTACATACTATGGCACAATCGATGTAGGCTTCTACACGCTATTCCGCTTAGCTCTGATAGATGCCAGAGAAGATTAATACAGAAATTTCAACCCCTCCAAGTGAACGGTGTGGATCCAGAGCTAGTTTCGCTGACCTTAAGCCTGCAGGACTGTTTGTTCAGTTTCCATGCATCTGGTCCAAACATGCATATGCTGTATAAAGTGGCTATTTGTTTCAAGGCTGAAGTGAATTGATTCCTCACAGTTTTAACAATTAAAATGAAATATCAATCCATAAAAAGAACACACGGGTATCTGTGCATTTATGTGCCAGGAAAGTAAAAGGAAGGGGCTGCAGATCTAGCATCAGGTAAAGGCTGGTGTGTAAAGTGAACACTGTAATGTACAGCTTTAAAAAATACATACAAGAATTGCACATAGATCCATAGAAGAGAAGCACAGGCTCATAACTAGGGCTGTCTGCTTTCCATCCCCTGGGTCAGAATATTCAGTATCGCTTTTTCTTCTGAATCCAAATGAATTCTTCAGAGTGATTCAGGAAACAATTCAGAGCCTAGCAATACTGAGCAAAAATAACGTCTGTACAACTGCAGCGGTTCTGTAGGAAACATCCATTAGGCTAGGGAAGAAAGTCAGCAGCTGCCTCTAAAAGTGAAAAGCTCCTTCAGGTTGATTTTTTTTTTTAATTTTGTCTCTTTAATACTCAATAATTCCTGCTCTAGTCCAAAACCCTGTCTGCAATGCTCTTTGAGCTATTTTGACAACATGCCATTTTTAGGATGTTGTCTCTAGCAACATTAGGAAACACTAGTTACAGCAGACAGGAGACGTGCAGCCAAGCACCACTGTGGCAAAAATGGATCACGATACTGTTAGTTGTGGCTGCCGAACTTCACAGCTCCCTCAATAATTAAACAACAGTGTTTTTGCCCCCTTGTTTTTACCCTTCAGAGAACTGTGTCTGCAGAAAAAGCATTTCCATGCGGCCTGTGAGCTACACACAGACAAGCTCTAAGCATTTCTGTCTCCTGCCAACATACCAGCAGAGCCAATTTCAGTCCCATTTTGCAATATGGCACAAGTGACAAGAGCAAAACAAAATAAAACAGAAAAGGTGGTTGTTATTTTCAACCCCAGTTCACAGCAGTGATTGTCAGAGAAGGTTATGTACGTCCTATCCATTTCAAGTCAGGCTTTAGTGCCTTTTGCGATGGAAGGGGAATTTCAATTGCCCACCATGCGTTGCAGTTTTCTGGTATAAACAGAATTACAGCTACAGTACATCAGCTGTCCGGAATGGTGAGTGTCATGGGAAATGGGAAAGACCAAGTGTGCATATTCTGCTTTTTAATGCAGAGGTCTTAAGCTAAGGATAATGGTCCAATTAAGGCAGCATGGTTGAAATCAAGGATCCGTGATCAGAAAGGACATGGGCAGGCAGCAAGTCAGGGACAGAGGAGGGAAGAGGACAGAACACAGATGCTTACTGTCCGCCGACACTGCTGCAATCAGCAGGATAACCATATCTGCCAGGAAAATAGAAGGCATAAAACGTAACAGAAAGATCAGGAACCATTTGGTTGAGACCAAAGGAAAGAGGAGTCCGGCCCCACTGTAAGGGGTCTAAGGTGAGAGAAAACTTTGCCTGGGATGTGGATTGAAGGCAGTGGAGTGTTTTGTGGCATGGGGCAATGTGGATCATTCATCTCCCATGTACAACTACCCCATCTCTGCTAATGGTCACTGCTATTCACTACCAATGCTACATACAGAAATGACAGAAACTACCCAGAAGAGGAGGGCGATTTGTTTACTGCAGTGATAGAAATAGTGGTATCAAAGTTTGCTCTCCTTTTCATCCAGATATTAATCTAGTTACAAAGTGTCTGATACAAATGCAGTCATGTGTGTGTATAAAATTAATCCCTACAAGGCCTGGCAAAAAAGTAAAGTTTCTGTCATATAGGGTACAGGATGCAATTTCTCCAATCAGAACTTATTTGCTCAGAGTTGCTGGCTTTGATATCTAGGCCTTTTTTGAAACACTTGTTCGAAGTGTGAGCCCTAGCGCAGGTTAGAGTGTGGGCTGGGGTGGAGGTGCTTCATGAAAAGCAACAGGTTCTACAAACTAGTGCTGCTGCATGATTCTCACAATGCGATGAAGTGAGTCTATAGTGGCAAAAGCCAGATATTGACAACAAAGCCAGTCTTCCAGAATAACTCCACAGTCCCTGTCAAAGGACTTCTCTGCAAACTTGATCATCAGCAGCGTCCTTTTGATGTCCAGCCAGTTCTGAAGTACAGCATCTCTCCGAGCTGGGTTGGAAGATGTTCTCAGAGCATGAAACAAGTCCTCACGTGGACCCCAAAGCAAACACTGAAGGATTCCCTTGGCTTCTGATATCAGGATCCTCTCTGAAGGGTTGGGATTTAGCAGGCAGCTGGCAAGTTGTTGAAGCCCTTGAGAGTAGAGGGAACGGCAAGGGATCTTGGGGAGATCAGCACGAGTATATTCCTTCTCCTTCAGCTCTGGATTCTCATCAAAGGGATTGGGTAAGTGCAGCATTTCGTAGATAAGGATGCCAGTCTGAAATTCATCACACTTTTTGTACTGTGTGGCAGTGATGATTTCTGGAGCCAGGCGGGACTGATCCCTTAGGACCTCAGGATCCACCATATGACTCTTCTGCTTGGCCTGCGAGAAGTTGCTCACTATTAACCTGGCTGGGCAAGCAGTGTTGGGACTGGGCTCCATGGACTCAGAGCTCAGGGGGCTGCCTCCTGGTCTGGAATGAACCAGCAGCAGGTTCTCCAGCCGCAGATCACAGTGTGTGATATGATAGGGTTTCAGGTGTTCCAGCCCCAAACACAGCTGTAGAAGGAGGAGACAGACCTGCCTCTCATACAAATCTGGGCTTTTTGCATGGCGCGGTGCAGACTCTCGCACAAAGTCAGCCACGGTTAAGTATGGGACCTCCCGCGTGATGACTACAACACGGCTGCGTGGCCTGCTGATGGTCCCCTGATTACTTGAGCTGTCCTTCTGTGAAGCCTCTGTATTGGAAGGAGCATCTCTGTTCTTTTGCTCAGGTTCTTTCTCTTCTTCTTCTTGATCTTCTTCTTCTTCTTCAACCTCTGGTGCATCACTGTCCTCCCATGGAAGGAGGCGAACTGGGACTTCAGCAAGGAAATGGCCACAGTCCTGCTGGATGTTAAAGTTGATAGCCAGGCTCTGCCGGATAGATAGGCTGTGATAATACTGCTGGGACTCCTTAGCTTTGCTCTTACAAATCTGGGGAAAGAAAATAAACAGAACAGACATTAACTCTTAATATGCAAGTTCTATATCCTTTTTTATTTAATGTATCCATAGTCCAAATACAAGGACCAAAACATTTTTTGCTGAACTGACCTTGGCACGTGAACAGTTCTGCACTGGACTGGAACTGCAACTGCAGATCAATATGTGCAAGCAGCTCTCCTGTGCATCTATTGCTCTACAGAAAATACTGCTCGGGCAGGTTCTGCTTTCAGTCAGAGGAGCAGCTGATACAAGGTAACTTCACAAGGAAGCTTACTGCACAGTTACTTGTTTATCAGTATCATTTTATTTCTTGTTCTTCTCTCAGATTTGTGTGAAGCTTGAACAAAATGAGCATTATCAAGAGCAATGGGATATACAAAGAAATAAGCATAGAATATCGGAGGATATGATCAGATGATTGCACACAAGTGAACCAGCGTGGCATAACAAGTTACCAGCTGCCAGCTGAGCTAAATGACTGGATGCATGCTCCTTGCCCACTGTAATTGGAAACTGAAATCTATTAGCTGAAGCTGTGTGGAGCTAACACACATCATATCTTCAGTGAGGTGGGGGGACAGGGGGAATTTGCTGTGGCTCAGGTGACGAATAAAAACTCATTAGAACATGGTACCTTAATTGCTTTCAATCATTTGTCAACATCCTAAGTATACACTTACATTTTGTCCTGTCTACCTATACTTCATTGCTGTCCAGAAATACCTTGATATGTACATTATCACCATAATTAATATCCTTATTAATTGTCTGCACTGTCATAACAACTGGCAGCTCTGACCGCCTTATGACAGCCATGGGACAATCTCTATTAGGGCCTCTGTTCTACAGCAGTTACTGATTAAAATTGCAGCCCTACAAAGACTCAGCTGCGTTGACCGTTGCGCATTAACCTTACTTCTGCTGACTTCACTGAGATTGTTCAGAGCCTGTGAGGTTAAGTGCATGTTTTAATCTTTACACGGTTAGAGCCTAAATACTCAGTTGGTGTCAAGCACCAACAGGTTTTAACTGCAAAGCTCAAAGGAAGAGAAGACAGGAAGATACCTCATTCCAGATGAAGTTACAGCCTCCCTAAGCTCCTTTCTGAAAGCAAAGGAAAGGCTGATCTCTAAGAATGAGGTTAGAAAAGTCAGCACTAGTTCTGCACAGTCACAACAGTTAAGGAGCCCAGATCTCAGACTAGCCCTAGATGTAAGCAAAAGGTGGCTTTTCTCCTGGTTTTCCCTTTTTTGCCTTCTCAGGAACTCACGTAGCGCTAGTTATAAACTCATCTTCCACTGAACAAACACACAAAGGGTACATTTAGTCTTCTACGCTTGTTGAGAAGTGCTTTTTCAGACAGTCATATGAAGTAGATACATGAGGTGACGATGCATGTTTCCATACGAAGCGACAATGACAGTCCCCCGGTATTTCAAGGGTTACAAGTTTAAACAGGAACAGTAACAATGCAGCATGAATCCTTGAATTAGGTATGTCAGCTGATCGTCCTGGAGACTGAAGTCCCTGGGTTTATCAAATACTTAATACTGCACAAAAGACAGAGGTAGAGAAGTGTTGTATAGACTACCCTTGCTACATGTATCAAATCTGACTGGGAGAACAATGAAAAGAGTTTTGATTTCTATGCCCTTCAAGTCCATGGCCTTTTTCTTGGACAGCCAGCCATGGAGACAATCAATTCCAGATGCAGAAAATTCTGTACGTTGCAACCCAGCTTTTGTTTTGTTTTGTTTTGTTATTACTTAAAGGACTTAATCCAAAATATAAACTCATCACAGAACCTTAGGGGTTGGAAGGGACCTCTGCAGATCATCAATACCAACCTCCCTGCTAAAAGCAGGTTCCCTACAGTAGGTTTAGCAGGAAAGCGTCCAGGTGGACACTCTTAAAAAAAATATATATATATAAAATTAAGCACTCTTTAATGTCAAGTTTACTTGCTGATAAGACAAGCACAAAAAAAGCAGTTGCCCTTAGCAACCATACTATACCTCATGTTACCCCCAGAGGGGTTCTAATGCCACCTGCCAGCTGAAAATGACATTCTATCAGGAAAATATAATCCACAGAGAATTTACTCATGAAACAATTAACCAATTAACACTTCCCAGTTTGGTGAATACAATGCATTTTTTCAAAAGTTCATAAGAATGATTTTTCCTTGCCTACGAAAAGGGATAAGAAAAGGAATCAAAACTGATTTCTAGTTCTTAATGATAGTCCTAGGCAGCCCCATTTTCTTACTTACTTCGAAAAAGCACTCTCAAATGTATTACTGAAATTTTGGTTAAAATAACAGGATCCTAGTGCTTTGCATGTCTCAAACATCAGCCTCAGTTCACTCATTTTTAGAAAATATCCCCAGTCCTAGAATTGTACTAGTACAGAAGCACAATTTCAGTAGGTCTCTCTGTGGACGTGGCAATGCTCCCTTGGAATTTAGGAACGACCGGTCCTGCACAGATACCTGCACCAAAAGGCATGCAGCTGTTGGGGTGCAGTACGCTGCCTTTGCCCTTGTCTTCTGAGCTAGCAGAACAGGCCTGCAAGGCAAATGTATCTGTATGCTGCCAGCCAGATCATCCCTAAGAACTGCCTTCCCAGCCTACTGAAAACACCCTGAAAGGGAGTTGTTCTTCTCCACCACTGCCCTTTTCCATCTTCTCCCTTTTTCCTACTATTTAATCCTATTTCCCTCTTTTCTTCATTCCTAACCCTCTGATTCTTGTTACTCTTCTGGTTTCTCCCATATTTATTACTTCTTTCTGAAGAATGGTACCCTGTAAGAATACAATATTCCAGTTAAGACTTCTTCAGCATCAAGCTGAACAGAAACTTACATGTAACGATCCAAGGGTGAAAAAATCACTGATTCCACTGTTCCTGTTGTTTATGAAACCCTTCAAGTCACTGTCACCTCTACAGTCTGAATCCACAGCAGAGCCAAAGGTTCCCAAACGTCAACTCTCAAACGTGAGATTTTGTTTCAGACGCCTCTCCATCAAGAATGGGGATGCTAATTCCATCCTTGCTACAGGGACTGTGGAGGTTATCTTTGTATCAATGCAACAGTAATTGAAGACTAAATGAAGCAATCAATACTAAAGTGACTGCACTCATGAGAACACATCTTCCATCCTTATTCTGTTGTTGAAGAAGATAATAAAAACAAACAAATCTCATCTCTTAAATGCCCAGCAATGATGGCTATCAGACACTTTTCTTACTTCTCCTGTTCAATACATGCAAGTATTGGATACACGAACATGCATGCAGTATCTTCCAGAACAAGAAAGCTGAAATCTGATTAGAGATGTATTCTCTGCTTCTTGCTTTTTGTTTGCAAGCAACATGATCTGAGAAGTGGAAGAGGCAGCTGCCTTATTTAAACTTGATTAAATTGGTGACTATACAAGCACTAAAATCTGTACACTAGATGTTCTGTAAGTGACAAAGGGGAATGGAAAGCTAGGCTGTCTAGGAACAGCATCCAAAGGCTGGGGTATGAATCAGAAATCCGTCTGAATTCATAAAACTGTTTCTAAAAGGAAGACCTGCAGTAATCTGATGTTCCTTTAAGTGTCTGATTACTCTTCAGACTTTAGCTGTGAAATACAACTGCGTGAGTCCAGGTAAGTACTGGGCTTTGAGACTGCAGAGTTCAGATTCCCATTGTACTAATATCTTATTAGAACAGAGAAAATGTACTGCAAGCAGTAGAGACAAACTACATTTTCTTATTGATCTGTTCTGAGACAGTTCATAGAACGAAATTTCATTTACTGACTTTCACTGGATTACCTGGAATCAGAAAAAATAAGGGCCAAGAATCTTTTTGTGTTATTTCATTATTTTCTGTGCTGCACTTTCTACTCAGAACTCTATTTTATATTGCAGTTTTGCAAGAGTAGTGAATGGTATCTTCAATACCAATAATGGGTAATAATGCTTACCTTTGCACCTTGTATTGGAATAACCCCACTGTCACCTAAAACTATAATCTAATGACCAAGATTTAAAGTTGTTAAGACGGCTTGACTTCTGGTAAGTTAGGCAAAGTCTACCTTTACCTTTGAAAACATTTAGGGGACAGGTTGTGAAATTTGATGCCCTCACTAACAGTTAGCAGTTATAGGTTGCTTGTGATGAATTGCAAAAGAAACTGATACAGAGCTTCTTTTCTGTCGGTGACAGCTGATGCTATCTCAAAACTGTGAGCAAGTATACAACCCAGTTTTCTTTGCATGATATTTAAAGCTTTTGTCTGTTCCAGTCATCAACAAACAACAACAAAAAAAACAACACAGAAATCCCGTGGCCTTTTCTGAGAGCTATGAGGAAAGGGGCTGGTTGATCTGGGCTTGGCAAGCCTTATTTCTAGTGCTGATAACGGGATGGTTGTGCAAAAGATGAAGCAATGTTGGTAAAAAGCCCTTCCATATGATGCAAGAAAGCAATGAGAAGAGAGATACGAGCACAAAGGAATGGAAATTTTCCATCTTCCTTTTCACTGGTATGCATTGTCATCCTGTGTCTTTCCTTTAGTGCATCCACAGGAGCCAAACTTTGGTCACATTTATCAGGACAGCACAAGGGTCTCTATATCCGGCCATTTCAATATTCTTTTTTTTTTTTTTTTTTTTCCCCCATTTGCAAAGAAGCAAGATTTTAATGTTTCAGGGCTTCTAAAAACTTCTGCATTAGCTTCTATTTTTCCATTATGTGTCCAGTAGCCTACTGTGCCATCAGCTGACTTCCACTTTACCAGCAGGGAATCTCATTTCCACTCTGTCCTATGCATTTTACAGGACATTGGTGAACCTGAAGATGAATATAGTGGGAAATGAATTTACAAGTGCTGAAAATGAGAAACACGGAAGATCACAGAGACTGCACCATCTGTGCTACTTTGTTGTATTATACACAGGGACAACTGCAAATGAAATTCTGTGTAGAATGAAAGCTTGCTAATCCCAAATTGATAGCTTGTTCTTGGCACAATTTTTTTTTATTTTTTTTTTCCAAGGAGGCCAGTTTGATCTCTGATTGACCTCATTTTCTTGATCTGGCCTTGGAACAGAGTGACTGACTTTTTAACAATGTGCCAAAACACAGAATTCTGTGCTGCTATGACTGAACTTGGAACGGGCTAAAAGTTTAATGTTTATAGCTTTATTTTGATCTGAAGCATGACATCTGGGGATGACTTCTGAGAACAGTTCTGCCAGTCTCCACTAGGGAACTGTATTAATCAAAAACCACCAACAAATCTTAACACACTAAGTGACAAACTAAACAAAACTAGAAAATAGTTTCCTAGTTGCAGCTGACAATTACCAGCCATACTCAGCCCAATACTATTTATTTCTGCATTGCTCTATTTTATACTTGGAATGGGAACCGTAGCCAAAATCTTAAGGTTTTAATGCACAAAGAATTTCTGCTATCAAAGCAGTACATTTTATTAACTGCTCCTTTTGAGCTGTTTGTACCTTTGCAAGCCCTGTTAACCTACCTAAATTGCACTGCAGCACGTGCCTGTGTTCAGAACACGTGTGGCACGGGTACCTCAGCGCTTTGTTGTCTTTCATCTGCGTTGCTCTGTATGGACTCTGAACCATGACTTCTGTGGCTATCTATGATATTGTGCAGTAATTTCCTTGAGTTTGATACTGAAAGTAGAAGTAGTTTCCTCCAC
Source organism: Oxyura jamaicensis (assembly GCF_011077185.1). Lineage (NCBI taxonomy): Eukaryota > Metazoa > Chordata > Aves > Anseriformes > Anatidae > Oxyura > Oxyura jamaicensis. The sequence goes on from NC_048902.1 coordinate 8,581,516, forward strand.
TCAGCTGGCACAGTAATTAATCTTGTCTAACTGTTGTTCATCCTGAGCAATCACATTCTTCCTCTTTCTTTTTTTCCCTGAAGATCCCCGTCATATTGCTGCCATATTAAGTCTCCTTAGGGATACTGAAAAGTGGACGTGTCCAGTCCACTCTGTACAAAAAATCGGTAGCCACTTCTGCTTCTATTGTAGTGTAACCTTTTCTCTACATATCTGGAATGACTGATAAGAGTGTGGTTTCATGGGAACGCTTCCTTCTTGTCCCAGATCTACCGGCTACTTGGAAGATGATAGTTGTACTGAGTGAAGGAGAAATACCTCAGACATTGGAATTTCATGAAAACCTTTCTTGTAAGGGAACTTCTATTTTTGCTATTTGGAAAAGTAGTACTCTAACTGTGACTGGTTTTTATTTGCAATGTTTCAATCAAAATAATTTCCACAGGGCTTCCTGCAACATTTTGGCACAGGTTGTTTACTAACAGATCAAGTGAAAGAGAAGGAGCACAATACAATGCTTAGAAACTACGCACTCCTATAAACTGTGTTTCCTCTAATATCCACACCAAATGGAACAAGCTGCACTTCTTCTTCACCAAATTTATCAAACCATCTTCAGTGATACCACCAGATTTTAAAGTGTGCATGGGCATATTCACCTGCACACAAGGTTCATTCTTCTGAATTTAACTCAGCAGTAGTCAAACCGTTAAAGCTTACATTTTAACAGTGCTTTTATAATTATACTTTTGGAGATAAGGAATTAACATTATTATTTTTTTGGCTTGTGCATTGACACCCATAATACCTTCTGGGGGCAAATCTCTTGTTTCCTACAAATTGAGAAATAATAATAATAAAAAACAATATCACAATGTTTCTCACATCTACTGTAAAAACTGGTGAACTTAGAAAGCATCTCAATTATTAGCTGGTGTTGCTTGGCTAGTTCTGCAAAACTCAAATGAACTACACAAATTTACACTGTCAGAAGATGTGGCTCCGTATATACTTTCAAAGTGTATTTTAAGGCTCCTTTTGCTACTTTCTTGTGATCAAAAGAAAAGGAAGGCTATATTTTGGATTCACTAGGCATGCCATTAATTTTCATCTCACTGTTTTTGCCATCCTGTTTTGGGGATGACGGGGGTTAAAACGACAGAAATGCATAGCATATTGGTTGGAGGTAGATGATTATGTAAGTTGGCTTATACAAGAATTACCCATGGTAGTAAATCTGGTGCATTTTTTGAAGCTAAATTCACAAAATCTCTGCGTAATCTAAAAGCAATCTGTTGTTAGGAGATTTTGTAAAAATTATTCTAGATCAATGACCTACAAGTCAAAGTTCAACTTAGCAGCAAATGTTAAGACAAAATCAGTGTTAGTACATTTCAACTTCAAGGGGAAAATCCAATAACTGCCATTTAAAGATGGCTATATAGTTCAGTACATCGGTGCCGGGAATACAGCAATAAAAACACGCACCAGAGAAACACGGAACTAAAGAGAACCCAACTTAACTGAATGTGAAATAGGTTAGGTATGTGAAAGAGAAAATGAAAACAAAGCAGTAATCCCATACGCTGGTCCTGCCTGGCTTGTACAGAAATCACAGTACATCTGTAGTGCGAGTATCCTCCAACATCACATTAACTGGAAGGGAGGGTATTTCCAAGAATAACTTTTCCTCTTAACACGACAGCACAACAGTTCACCGTGACCTCCCACTCAATTATATTTTTATGGATACTTGACTCACACTCGAGACTGTCACACCTATTATACTGTAATAAATTTTCTTAGTCTGAGAACTACTTTTAAGACAACATCTGAAGTGTAACAGAAAATAACATTGTACATATTTTTGATGATGCTACATGACTGTGCTCTCTTCTTACTAGCTTTATACAAGAGATCTATTCTTCTAAATATCTTGAAGAAAACAACAGCATCAGTCCTGCCTGTGCAGACAGGAATCACAGTAGTGGTAACCCAAACCTGGGCATATAGAAAAATACTACTTGGGATCCCAGAAGCAATGATTTTTGCATCACTGTATTAAAAACAAAACAAAAAGAACCCGAGTAAGACTAGTCTTGATTCTGCAACTAGACTACATTAGCGGATAGGTTCATGATCCTACTCATGATCTGTTTCTCAGCTGTTTGGTACCACTGGACATGGCATGCACAAGGCATCCATATTTCATTTCAAATCTTTTCAAAAAGAGAGCCCTGGTAAACTAAAGAAATGTAAGTGACTATGCCCACAAATCTGCCTTAAAAAGATGCTGCTTCAGGAGAAAGTATCAGTTGAAACAAGCTTACCTTTCATTTATTTTTATATCTTTCTTGTAAGCAATATCGCAGGAGCAATAGCGACATTTTATTCCTGTAAAACACCGCCTTTCTCAGAACACCAACAGGCTCTATTTGGAATAATGGGTTACGCCTCACGCCTGAGCTGGGTAATAGCTGTTGTATCTCAGTTTCCACAGGGAGGAGTCAGAAGTTCAGTGATTTGCTCAAGGTCACACAGGAAGCCTGACAGGGCTGTGACTCTCAGCTGTCTTTCTTACTATCATCCTACCAGAAAACCCTTGAGAACTGCAGAGATACAGCGCTCAGAAAAAATTACCTATATAAACCTCATCAAGTTACAACATCTAGCGAGATAGCTGCCAACTGTTCATTAATATATTAGCAGTAAGTCTAGTAAATCTTACTTCTTTTATGCACTAGCTGAACAATAACCTAGACACAAATCAATTGTTTCTTTAGTAAAAGGCAACAAAACCAACACGGACAAATTCCACTTTTTTAGTATAGCTTATAAGGCAGCCCTGATGGCTAGATGGGAGATTTTGAAAGGCTGGTAATGAATGCTGGTGACAACACAAGGCTTTGTACAGGAACACAAAGACATACTCTAGAGGTTATATTTAAAATTACAAAGTTCTGAAAATGTAAAACTTGAAAAATATTAAGAGTGATGATTTAGTATCATCTGATTAAGCATTTGAACATAGGTTCACCTGCATGCAGATTAACTTTTAGTATTGCAAATGTGGTTCTTTATAGAAGGAAACGCCTGTATGTTCGGGTTCTTACATTTCACATGGCATTGCAAGCAGCACTTTTATTTGTAGGACCAACCACAAGTGGGAGTGTTGCTGATTACTCTTATTATCATTACATTCTGTCCCTGATGTCTAGGGTCCCCATTTTTCAACCCCCTCTTACCTTGACTGCATAATTGTTGAGAGGATCTTTTGCGTAAGAAGCTGGGTAGTAAACTGCATCGCCCGCCTCACAACAGGGCTTGTCACTGGTTAGCCTGAAATCTGACCAGCTGTCAACTCCAAATCGCAGCTGGTCTTTTTGTCCGGCCATGAACAAGTCTTCACATTTAAGTGCCAGCTTCTTCAGTGAATCGGTGTGAAGGCTTCGGATTTTACCTACCACTTCTTCTCGGTTTTCAATTCCACGATAAAGTGCTTGCCTTTGCGGCTTCTGGACACCTTTGCCCTGCTTAGTCTGCGAGATGCGCCTCCCCGTCAGAGACTCCATGCTATTGGAACACCGGTCCCTAATACTGATAGTGGTTAGGCTGGAAACACTGTTAGTTGCTGAGGTGGTCGTCCTTAGCTTTTCTGTAGGCCGGTCCAAGGAATCTCCCGACTCGTTGTCCAGCACCTTGAGCTCCAAGCTGACTGAAGAGCAGGCACTGCTTGCTTCCCAGTTGGTGTCAATGTCATAGGTGGGGTTGGCCACAATGCACAGATTGTTCTCAAGAGCCTGCTTCTGGAGATCTCTGGGACTTGGCTCTGTGTTGGCTCTCAAAATTGTTTTTTTCGGCAGCGGAGGTGGTGTTGGCTGTAAGTTGTTCGTTGTCTCCTGGTCTACCAGTCCTCCAAAGGCAATGGCATCATCCAATGCTCCCTTTGGTTGCCTTGGCTGTTTTGGAGGTATCATGGCTGCTCTGGACTGTCCTGTGTAATAAGAAAATAATTGGATCAGAAGATTTAAGTACTTTGCTGCTCATATCTGAACTTTTCAACAAAATTTAAGAAGGGAAAAGAAAAAAGCTGACTAGGACCCCCCTCCCCATTTGGCGAAAACCTAAATACATACCTGAAATGATGAACTAATCAGAAAGCAAAATGGCTAATCAGCATCATGCAGAGATTACCACATACAGCCTGCCTTTATTTGACCTTAGCCTATAGATTAAAATCAGTTTCAGTCTGACAATGCTGGCATTTTACATCACATGGCATTAATGACAAAAAAGTGCAAGCAGAAACCAAGTCAGTTTTGGCACTTGGGCCAAATTTCTCTTTCAGTAATGATGCTCAGCTTCCCCGAATTCTGCCTGCAGTCCATCAAGTATAATGGTGTTCTTTACTTCCTATTCAAATGTGCTGAAACTATGGGTGGATGCTGTTAAGTGGCTGTGTGAGCTATTTCTCTGAGAGATGCACTTCTCTGGCAGGTGAGATGATCTTTTTTATATATCCACATAATCGTCTGTAAAGCTCTTGATCACTTTGATTTGAAACGTGCTAAAGAGGCTGAAAGCATGGTTCCTGAAGTTTTCTGGTTTACATTCTGATACTAACAATATAATTTAGATACTTCAGCAGTCACATTAGAAAGGCAAGATTGCCCTAGCAGATTCATTAGCTGAAAACAAGGAAGTTACACCTACTTTCACTGCAGCTGACAAATGCATTGCCACTGGCTTCAGTGAGAGTAGCATTGTATTTTGAGACTACCCAACAATTTAAAAGAGCCACCCACCCCCAACCAAGACTGTCTCTAATAAACTTCCCTTACTCATTTGCCACAGGCACCTTTGCTGACAGTGCTGAGTTCGTAGATAATGTGATAGAGATTAGGTCGAGATTCCAAATAGCAGGTCATGTGTACAAAAAAATGGGATTTCCTCTGAATGACTGGTTACATTTGAGTGTGTGTGCTTCTAGGCAAGATAAACTTGCCATCCTGTGTTTTGGATGGATTTTAGAAAGGACAATTATGTTTTGTAACTGCCAGAGTTCTTGGAAATAAAGAATAAATAAATGACAGCAATATAAGAGAGAATTGAAAACAAACAAACAGTAAACAGACAATACAAGTGATCAACTGGCTGCTGTTTGGGACAATTAAGCAGTTATTACTCATAACAAAATGAGACTTTTCCACTCTTAATAATGAACCGTCATTTTCAGAGAAGTTATTTTATACATTTTCTACTAGCCCTGTTTTTGCAGCTGTAGCACAGCAGACATGAAATGGATGCTCTGCATAATTGCAGTTGAGCATCTTTACCAAGAAGGATAAGCCAGTAGAAAGATGCCACAAATGTTTGACTATTCTAGTAAGGTACGTTTTGAATCCCTGTAAAGAGAGGACTACAGCCTTGAATTCCTAATGATCATTCTCTTTTCAACCATTCCAAGGAGACAACATCACAAGTGAAAGTTGTATCTCTATCTTTTGTTTAAGCTCAAGAAACACTCAGAAAAGCCTTATGGATTTTTGTGATAAGCCTGGATATTCCAATGTTTAAAAACTGAATTTTGAGCAGGAAATTCTATTAACTTTGTATGTGCACTGACAGTGGATCTCTAGAGCCTGATCATCGGGGAAAATTGCATAGGGCTACTCCCCTGTGTCACCACTTCTTAGCTCACACAAAATAAAAATGCTCGAAGGCTAGAAATACTGCAGAATTCCTGTGTGTCTCTTTCAAACCATTGTAAAGGTCACTTAAAAAAATACAGCACTCAGTACCCTCTACTGCTCCTTTCTGATACCGGTACTGCAGCGAATGTGCTCTACAGAGGCTCTCTTCCTGTCAGCTTTTGATGTGCTGCAGCACGTAACGCTGGTGCCAGCTGAGCAGTACAGAAACTGTATTAGAAATGTACTTTTTGCAGACACGAAGAGTGGCATGATTCAGAGTCAAAAGTAGAATTGGTATCTGCATGCCAGAATCACACATCCAAATGCCACAGTCTTTTGCACAACCTTGAGACCAGTTCATTTCTGCTTGCCCGTTTTTCTGACTCATCCAAACATGTCATCTTCCATACCAATTCTTTACTCTTACAAAATCTGTGACCTATGTACTTCTCCTCCTGGCACCACTCTGTGTTTCAGATCACTTGTCTGTTTTATAATTCTTCCCCTCTTCCCCACTATGCTAAAATAGACTGACTGTTGGGGCTTGGAGAAAGGCTCCAATTTCAGTAGGCAGTTTCCTAATACGCCTTGTCTGTGTGACTTTCTAATCTTGTAAGAGCAAGAAAACGCGTTAGAGCAAGATGCACATTTCAAGCAGTAGCAGGCGAAACCCTCTCCAAGAAAGGTAAGATTTGAATCTTTCTTGCTGATTTTGTTTCCTGTCTGCTTTAATGGCCCTGTCCCAAAAGCCATTCATACAGAGGGATGTTGTGACTGCAACCAGCGACTTTCGCTAGTTGTAGCTTTTGCGTAGCTTTTGGAACTGACATCAAGACATAATTGGAGAAGCTTTTCATAACCAGAATTTGTCTTTGCAGATGTCTGGTGGGGGTGGCAGGATCCAGAGAACTGCATTCATTGGCAGTCTTTATGTAGTTTCTTTTTCAAATATTCTCAACTGAGGAAAATGAGTTTGTTAAATGTGTCTTGTTACAGTGTAGTTTAGCCCCACACGAACCAGGTTTTCCGTACTTAAATCTATCCACCTGGATTACGTGCTTGAAAAACTTTGTATCTGGACGGTTTTTATGCTGACTTCTTAACCTTGTACACTTCTTCCATGCCCATTCGACCAGGCCTTCCAACTCAGCCTTTCCCAAGCATGGTATGGCTACTGCATGCCTTTTTTTTTTTTTTAAATAATCAATGCCTAGGAAGAAAAAGTTTGTCTTAAATTTTGAAGACACAAGAACATTCTTTTGCACTCAAGCAGTACCAAAGCATTTTCTTTGTTTTCTTGCCTGCCACTTCCTTCTCCCCTTGCACACTTTCCTTACCTACTGTACAGACTCTCTGACATTACAACATGGCAAGGAGAAAAGGAGAAATGGGCACAATATTAAGCTCCCACTTACAAAGATCTTTGCAGTGGCTTCTAGGCTGTTTAAGAAAGAAAAATATTAACTCTTTATAGAGGATTTTAAGCAATTCTATAGTATAATATCATCTTGCACTGTAGAATCCTACTGCACTATTTTAATATTAATACTTTAAGTCTCCAGACACCACACAGAGGTATGAAACTCTAAATCAGGCTTAAAAAAAACGCTTTATTTCTCTAGGTAACTGATTAATCATCAGAGCTTGGCATTGCAACCTGTTTATGTTTGGTCATTATCCAATCCGATACACTGTGCTCAGAATTAACTCCATTTTCTATTTCATAAGCATGTTTTTCATATAGTAACAATGTTCAGATTTCTTGCTACCACCATGTATCGATATTTTTTGGCTTAGATCAGATCAGTAGCATGCACAGTTGAGAAATTTCAGAACTGTGAAGGAAAATGCTTCTTTAATTGGAAAAAGAACTCTTGGTGAATCAGGCAAGCCAAGTAGGTGATGTGCTGCAGGCTTCCATCCTTCCTTGAACAGACCTGCTCCTGAGACATGTATCGCTCTACAATACATGACGTATGTTAGTTCGGTACTCCAACTACAACAGGCTGCTTCTGTACATTCTCCAAATTCTTCTTGCTCTTGACGTTGCAACCTGTCCTACATTTTCCTTTATTCTTGAAAGCAATCTTTTCTGATTTTATGTCACTGCCATCTCTGATCCAAGGATAACTTCCCTTGTGGGAACATGTGAATTAGAAAATGCCTGAAAACAATATTCTAGTATTCACTATAGTGACTACACTATCACCATGGTTATTAACGGTGTTCTTAGTTTTAGTGACCACTCTGGCACTCTAATCTCTAGCTCCCTAGAGGAGGGATTTAGATGAATGAACAGGACCCACAGGGCTAAAATGACTCACACCTCTGCTGCTCTCCAACTTACCACAGCAGCTTGATAAAGATTTCACATTTTGTATTGCCACGGAAAACAAAAATGAACAATCATCCACATACAACATGGGTAACCAACCTTCCAAGATCAGGTCTATCAAAATCCCAACAGAATAAAATCAAAACTGTGGACTCTGTACACTGCAGACCATTGAGGAAGAGGAATTTTCAAATGGCTTCTTACAGGCCTGCAGGAAAACCGACCACACAGCTGGATCTTGGAGTGGTCCAACAGTGTTAGCTCTGGCAGCCTCTGCTTACTTGTTTCTCTCCACAGCCAGGAATGGAGTCAGACATCCTAGTAATTTCCATGTCAGTATATCCCCATTTCATATTACAAAACCCAGTCATAAAGGCTGATTAGAGTATTCATTAAGTAAAATCCTTGAGAGCTACAGGTTGGCTATCTCCAGTGTACACATTATCCCTTCTCTGGCCTTCTTTCTTTGTGCTTAGATATTGATCATCCTTTACAATCTACTTTTTCATTACAGAATAGATGTAATTGGAAAAGATTATTTGTATAAGTAGATCAGTTATACTGATCTTTCAAACTAGTAAAAATACATCACTCCTTAATGAACTCTCATCCTGACTAATATAGATAACCAAATCATGAAAAAACCCACAGATGCATAAAAGCATCTTCCAACCACTGCAAAAGCATCCAGCAAGTCCAGTAAGTGCAGTACATGTACGCTATTCTGTAAAATTATTCAATACACATATTTACATGGATGTGATAGTTAATCCTGTATTATATTAAGTTGTTTACAGTTAATTTGATAAACATCTTACTAGAACAACAATTTATTGAACAGAAAGAAAAACTGACATCTGTTAACTGACATTCATGGTGCACCTCCAATTTCTCATCAACAATTAGAGATTGCACAGTACTATTCTATCCTGAGATGGGCGGTGGGTACTAAATAAATAAAAGCTCCAGCTCATCTGCCTTGGTGACTTCTCAGCTCTTGCTGCTGCCCGCCCTTACACCATGTTAAAGGTACTACCTGTACTAATACATGTTACATAAAATGCATCACGTGGATTCTGTAATCACCATTTATCACTGAACTATCCAGTTTTAGTCAACAATGACTTCATCACCTTGTTTATAGCCTGGTTGAAGCACGCTGCCCTGCTTGGACTTACTGACGGAGGCAATATTCCACGTACATGCTGTGATTTGGTATTTTTTCCAGAGTCAGCAAACGAAACTGAGAAATGTTGCCTCCTTTTTCCCCATTTCTTTAGGTGCAACGAGTAAAATAGCTGATAATGAAACCACCTATTATTTTTTCAAGGATAGAAATGCTACTCCGAATATATTTAGAATATTTTAACCTACCCACAGTGGTGCAAATTCAATCAAGTCAATTTCCCCAATGAAATTTAAACATAGAAAAACTTAAAGATTTGTCAAGGAAAGGATTTTAATCATCTAGTTCATTGCTTTCCTTATCATAAACCACAGGGCTTACCTGAATTAACTTCTGCTACAATTATGGGCACACCTTAAAAGAGAAACATCCAGGTCCCACCTTACAGGTTTGAACATCTGTGTGATTCTACTATGAGATTCAACTGGCTGCACCGGATTTTATTAAGTCTGTTGACTGTTGATACCAAAGGTATTCCTCATTATAGGTCTGCTCACCACATGAGTACCCTGACCATGATCAAGACTGATCAGACTCTGTTTCTCTGATAAGCTGAACAGATCCAGCATCTAGAATCTGTCACTACAAAGTGCCTGTCACAACACAAGGCCTTTTCAAAGCTTTTCTTTAGAGCCTACACAATTTCTTTTGAACATTCTTCTTCAACTGTGATCACCAGGGCTTGACAGTGGTCACGGCAGTTGTGTGGTAAAAATGAGACACACATAACCTCTCTACTCTGATTGAAGTGTCCTCCTGTTTATCCATCCTGAGCTCTTTTATCCTATCATCATGATGGGTGTTCCTGTTTCCTCAAAATCCTGTCTTTTATGTTGTATCTGATTCCCTGAAGAGAATACCCTGTCTTGTAAGGCTTGCCTGCATTTTTTTAATTCCTAGACACATGGTTTTACATGTTAGATGAAATAACAAATACAGCTCCTATTTTATAAATGAGCTTTCTCAAGTTTTGCATCTGCCATTTGGTACCTGACAAGTCATTGCTGGCACAGTTTCAGTAGTTGTGGACAGGACCGTAAACTCCTGATGCGACAACTGTGAGAGCTGGGAAGGGCCAAAACCAAATGTATTTGAGGGCAGTACCTGCTATCAACTACCACCTGACTACAGATGGAAACTTAGTAAGCTTTTCATTTCATGTAATGTGTCACAACTGAAGATGAGACATTTATCAAACTAAGGATATAATATTGTCTGCTTTTCCATAAAAAAAGATAAGAGTATGTATTAGCATAGTATTTAAAAAGTCAATCTTGTGCATTATGCTGCAAATTGCTATGTTCACGATATATTTTCCAAAGTACTACACAAACTGTAGTATGTAACCATAAAAAGGTAACTATAGATACAACTGCAGCTGAAGCAAAAGGCAAATGTAATCCAACTTGATTATCTTACATTTTTTTCTTATTATCCTTTCTTTCAGTTAAACACATCAGTTTTTGTTAACTGTACAAAGTGTGTGATTTTGCTGCTTGGGTGATGTAAGATGTGAGAACAAGTAGGAGTTACTCTGTGTCCCTACCTAGTCGTTTCTTGATAGCTATCTGAATTAGAAAGTGAGCTTGCTCGAATAAACCAAAAAAAAAAAAGTTTGAACAGCAGCCAGAGAACTCAGTGCCATTTAGGGTAGCATTGCTTTTAACAACTAGCAGCAAGCTTGCCAAGCCAGACCAAGATGAGCCTACAAGTTCATTTAACTCTTTCATATCTAAAACTGGTGACAGTGAATCTGAAAAAGACCCGAAGACAAGGATAAGCTTTTGAATAAAATGCTAAGGGGTTTGGTTTTGTATGGTTTTACAAAGGAACATTCACACAGAGGAATAACGCTGACAAAAGTGCTCACAGAATCACAGAAACACTTAGGCTGAAGGGAACCTCTTGAGGTGCTTGAGTGCCCCCACCCGCGGCTCAGGCAGGCAGGGTCAGCTGGAGCAGGCTGTCTGTAATCATGTCTGGTTGGGTTTTGTGCATCTCCACAAACAGACACTCTACAACTTCTCTGGGCAACCTGTTCCAGTGTTTAATGATGTGTTATTACATTTCCCATGAGTTTACTACTCCCACTTTGTGAGATACTGTGGGAAGAAAAGTGGTCTACAAATGGAAGTGCATTCGCTGTGCTGAAGCAGCGGCCATCAGGGTAACATCTTGCAGGAGAAAAGCGAGCTGAACCGAGTAAAGATTTAAATAAAACATTCACAATGTCATTGCTTTGGATATGAAATGCAAGTAATCCTTGACCAGAGGAGCACTATGGCTACAAAACAGCCATCTCACCACAAGAAATAAGTGGTATTTCACAAATTAAGTTATACAATAGAAGCCATCAAGACTTCATCCTTTTATGTATCAGTCTAGTTGGGAATATGGGCTAATCATGTTTTAAATAGATTTGGTATAGCTGAATCTACTGTCTGGACTATATCTGTAATGTAGGTATGTCCTAAATACAGAAAATATATAGATACACACATATACATATATCACAATGAATGGAAAATAACTTATTAGGTCTTTGAAGAATTCCACCATAAACATCTAAATTTTAGTTCTTCTTGAGTTACAATTTCTTGGTAGATGTTCCTATAATTCTTGGGCAGGATATTTTCCTCTTTATGCTTCCCAAACAATAAATTTAAACCCAATTAATGTTTTATTAGCAGAACACACTACATGTCAGCCACTAACTCACATTTAAGCAAAAAAAAAAAAAATCAACACTATTGCTGAATGTCTAAGGAACATATTCACCTGAGGGTTTAAAAACATGGACCTCAATCCCTAAACATGTGTGAACATACCAAACTCTTATACGTGTGAGCCACCTCAATGCAGTCAGTTTATTCTCGTCCAAATGCTTCATATGCCAGGATGCTTGCACGATTGGAGCCTTACTGAAAAACTTGTATTTACATATTCTTGAAAATAAATAAATGAGGGATTTTTGCCCTTCTAGAAGACATGCCTATAGACATCACTAAATTCACAGTACTCCACATCAAAATGCTTCAGAAAAGGAGGCTCACAATACTGGGAGATGCTTATTTGTCTTGCTCACTTGTCTTCCAGAGAAGGGATTGCATACATGCACATTTTTCATATGATTCGGGAATTCAGTAACAGTTGAATAGATTGTGTAGTACCGTTGGGATATTCCTATTTTAAACTTTTCTGAAAGAGCAAAAGTAAATCCTGAAACTAGGACAAGAAAGTTTTTAGTCAACAGAAGAGGACTGCAAGTATTTTAACAGTTACTGATGCGATAAAATAAAAAATCCTATCTTATGCTGCTTGGAAAAATACTGAAATCCAATTATAGTTCTAAAAGCATTAGATAATTTAGTCTGTATTTTAAAGCTGCTTTTTGATAAAAAATCCTCCAAATAGATGAAACAACGTGTCTTTGAAAACTATCTCTGAGATATTTATCACTAAGGGCAATTAAAAGACTGCCTGGACATAGTTTTAAAATCATGGAAAAGAAAACCTTTGTGTTTGTTGAATCTTCACTTTCTTGGTTGTATCTCTCAGAATGAGAGAAAGAATTTGATTTTCTATAGATATTAAAAAAGTGTGTCTTTAAGAACTAACTTTGTGAAAGCATACTGAGCAGTTACAAAGACAAGGTACTTCTCAGCCTAGAAAGATATCCAAAATTTGATCTAACTTATATTTTCCTCTATGAGTATACACTTACCTAAGTTGCTGTATGTAGCACTGCAAGGATTTAAGTCGGGAGATTGTGAAGCTTCTTCCTTGTCTTCCTCCCCCTGCGGGACACGGACAGTTGATACAGGTATGACTGAGGCGCTGCCGCCATTGTCCTGCTTCACAAACACGGCTCTAGGAACACGAGGGGACAAATCCTCCAGTGTTGTGTCATCGGGCACTTGGCTGAAACAAACAAAACAAAATCACCTGGAGATCAAAGCTATGCACACTAGATCCTAATGGCAAAACACCAGATTTTTCATTATGTATCTTTAGTAAAGGGAATGAAATAAAAAATAACCTTTTTGCCCCCCCCTCAGCCCCTTTTAAGAGCAACTTTCTAAAATATTTATTTTTCTTAGTAAGAAGAAACAAGTTTTGACTCAAACAGTAACAATAGTTCATACCTTTCATTAAAAAAAAAGATAATAAAATGTTTTCCAGATGGATGCAATCAGCATATGTATGCAGGAATAATGACTCTGCATAAAACGTGTAGAACTCATAGGACATCAACGGGGATTAAGGTGTTTTTTCCAATGAGAACAAATTTAGCTTAATCAAAAGTACCAGGGTATAGCCAGGGGGGCGTATGTCTTAAAAAATGCGTAACATTTTAATGATACATTTTCATATACTGGTAGGATTTTGGGAGCTGACACTTTGGGAAACAGATCAGTAGCCCATTTAACCTAGTAATCCGTTTCCCATATAAAATTCTCCAAGATTAAAATCCATCTGCTAATGTATTAGGGCAGCCACAAAAGGCCATGAAGATATTCCTCTGTACTTGCTCTTAGCTATGGTGTTTTAATCAAACTATGATTACTTATAGTGCAAAACTGTGAACATCATGGATTCAATCAGCTTCTCTGTGTATATTTACAGCAGTATGATTTAAAAATTATGCATAATATATTAAAAAAATACTCTGTTCAGGCTTAAAAAAGAGTCCGGTTGAAAACACAGCAGCAATTATCAATAATGTGCCAGATAAAACACGTCAGAGAGACCAAAAATATTTCCGTGCCTTTATGCTCTCTCATTGACAGAAACAAATAGTGATTATAGCCAAATCTCAAGAGCATATGTCCTATTCACCAGTTCTCATTATTCCAGTCTGCTCTAATAGAACAGCAAGAATTTTAAGCACTCGTGACTTTCATAAGGGATAGGGGCGAGGCACTTCCTTCAAAAAGATGGTCGCCACAGGTGATATCTGTACAGGTGTTTAATTTTCATGGTACAGATTTAAAACAAGACAAATTCTGATAAACAGAAACAAAAATGGTGCTTTTTTAAACAGGCAGAGCAGCTGAATTTCCATGATACAAATCCTTACAAGTGGGAAGAGAGATGAAACCCCCGAAGAGTTAACATACATTATAGGCATAGGTCTCTCTATTCTAATCTAAAGCCAAACTACTGAAAACCCCGGTACACGGTCTTCTAGCAATCCCAACAGACTTCAAAGATTACAACATGCCAATAGTTTGCATAACACAAGACCCCATGTACGGTGCAGCGCGCACATGCTGTTTCTACTCTCAGACTCATGAATTTTAACTGCAGGCTGATACAAACAAAACTCATTAGAACTTGTTAGTAAAGGAGAAAAAATGGCATAACTTCAAATAGCTGTAGTTTTTAATCAGCATTAACAATTTTGTTCATTTTTAGTACCATGCATAGCAATGGTGTGAAGAACATTCCAAGTGCCCTAAATATATCCACATTAAAGAGTTAACCTAAAATAATTTCAGAGTAAAGCATACATAAAATTAAAGCAGTGAAAAGGCTCATAAGTTGATGAGAAATTAAACTTACAACCTGCAGTTGCTGTAAATCACACATTTACCTGCATTCCTCAACAGAAACTTTTTCTTTCAGAAAAAAATAGTTTCTATTAGCTTTACGGTTCTGTCATTGCCACATACCAGAAAAATCACATCTCTAAGTAATTTTTTAGTATCGACTGGTGAGGTGCAGAACAGACCCCATTCTCCATACGAGACACATGCAAGCACATACGCTAAACCTAAGCTCAAAAGCATTTTGCCAAACAACGTAAACCAACAGCTAGAAAGGAAGGAAGAAAAAAACAACAACTCACCCACTATACTCACTCACACAATTCCCCATTAAAGGAAATTCTTTCAGGGCCTTCTTGAGTCTTTTAATCATGTCTTGAAACTCTGGCGAGCCATTGATTCCACAGTGTTCTGATGTGCTACAAGTTGTGCAAGCTGTGAGCAACAGGCTGAACTCTGCACAGAGTGATACACCTACTGCACCTTCATGTTTACCTTAGGGGGTTGGTCCAGGGGCTTGCCAAAGCGCCCCGGGACACCAGTTGGTTACAGCCCTGCCCTCTTAACTCTTCCACTGCCTTCGTGGATGAAAAACAGGTCACACACTGCTACATCACTGTTTTGGTATGACAACTATGGTCTTAGTCATGGTAATAAGCTACGGAAAAGGAGGTTCAAATTTCCAGAGGTTTGAAGAACTTAGACCAGCCTGCTGTTAAAAGTAAGGGGACATCTTGAACCTGTATCCAACCCATTTTAGTGTCTGAAATGAATACATATTATGTTGCAACGAGATGTCAGGCCATGAAATCGGTGAGGAAATGCTTCCATGTAGCTTAACAGTGAAGTGGGAGAGAGATCCTGAGAGCAAGCACACATACACGGTGTACTGACTCAACAAGCAAAAAGCCAACCTGCAATCATCTCTGACATAACACAGAGAGAACAAAAGGGGAAAACCTCCTCACTCATTAAGCTACAAGAACCAAATGAACAGTTGCTTTTGCTTCATGCAGTAGTCTAAACAGTTAAAAATATATTAGTGTCTGAGAAAAGCAGACAGAGCAGCTGATAAACAAGCCCTTCTTTGAGATTAGAGCCATGTAAGCCCCATTTTGTATAAATGTGTATCTCCTTGTTGACTGCAAGTGATACTGAAGCTCTCCCCTTATTTGGGATATTTATAGCTATTTTGCCAGCGTGGATTCCTTGATGCCGTGCGTAAGAGCACATATTTAGCTTCTGTCATCGTGGGCACAGTCTGCTCCGTCCAAGCCCTTTTTTTCCCTTTCTTATTTCGGAAAGGAACTTCAGAGGAAATGAATTAATTACCTCAGAGAACTCTGCTCCTTGGGCACATGTGGCTGAAACTAAACAAGTCCAGGTAATAGGCAGAGAAGCCCTCCATACACGGAGAGCACATTTGCTTTCTGAAGAAGCTGAATTATGCATAGCAAAGAAACCTGCATTAAAAGGGACTGTCCTTCAGATAACATGCCCCTGAATTCATATGTACATGTGTACAAGCTCAAAATCATTTTAAAAGCAGTTTTCTACAGGGTCAAATGCCTCTACTTCTTCCCTCAGGTTATCCTCCTCCAGTTTTTGGAAGATGATGTGGTTTAAAACTTTCCTTAATCTTTTGGAACAGTAAGAATCCGGAAAGCAGGCTGTGCAGTGTGTTATTTTTTTATAAGGACAGTGGAATTACAGCTATTGTGTGACCTATATTTTCCTCTGTTCAATGCACATCTTCTCAATCAGAGTGATTAATAAACAGCAACGAATACGAGGGAGATAAAGAGGTGAAATACTTGAAAAGCGTGATTCTGAAACCGTGTTCCTGCAGTAGGGTCAGATCTCGAGGTCAAGCTGAGGGAGTACAGTTCTGGTAAGGCAGCACTTAAGTTCAGGGGGAGAAATTTGTGACAGAAACTCAGAAAAAAGCTGACATGGGCTCAGAGCCTGCTCAGACCCTGATCTCTGATGTCTACTCCACCAAGCGGACATCAGCAAAGCAGTAACACGGTAGACATACAGCTTGAGATGAGAGAGCCTGATAAGGAAGAATATTTTTCTTTTACACAAAATATCTGTGGAACCTGTAGACAGATTTAGTTTCAGAGAGATCCCTTTGAGACTCCCTCGGGCCCTACTGGTTTTAAGCTAATAAAGCTAAAATAAAGCCTAAATTTATTGAATAATGCTTGAGGAAAAATGCAGAGATGTTAATGGCTTGGGAGGTGATCAAAGGCCACCTTACAGAGGAACTTTCATTCAGAACCCAGACCCCTGCATTTCTGCAAAACACTGAGCAGGGATGATCAGTGCTCAGGGTTAAATCAGAACACTCTACGGGCACAGAAAACCCTTTCCAGTGGCTCACGCAGTTCAGCTTCTCCACCCTCATTAGCCAGGCACAGTCAAGAGGAAAGTGAAAGAAACTTCACCAACTGGCAGTTCGCAATAACTAAGCCATAAAGTTTATTCCTAATTCCTATTATTTAGAAGTTGGCTTATTCCTGAAGCATGAGAATTGATATTCCATTATTATTATTTTTAAAATCTTTCATCATGCGATGTTAGCATGGATAATGGCAATACATTTTCATAATCCAGGAAAGACATCCTGCTAAGCTCTTTAGTGTCAGCGAAACTTAATGGCAACAAGTTCCACAGATTAACTGCACATTATAAAAATTGTTTATCCATTTTATGTTTTCAGTCTTTCCATTTTACAGACTGTACTGGAGAAGTTAAGAACAATAATACACGATTTACCATCTCCATCTGAATTTATGAAATAATGAACAATAAAATCACTTCCACTTGGTTCTTTAACTGTTCTCAAGACTTACAAAATCTTCTTCACATAAAACTTCACCTAACTTTTTGTTTACTGAACGTACATAAATTCTAAATCTGTTAGCTTATAGTTGTTCTGGAGAAAGAGTCTCATGGCAATTTTTCCCTGATGAAACAAAGGTGAGGAAGGTGGCTAACGCTTATAAATCACCGTTGGGCACTTGACTAAAGTAAATAAACCTTGGTGATACCTAGAAAAAGCAAATAAAGGTAGATTCAGGGGGAAAGGGGAATTGATAGTTCCATCTGAATTTTCTGGGTAGAAGTTTCTTCCACTTCGGTAGACTTGGTTAAGAAAAATCTTTCTTTTCAGCAAAAATATCCTTGAATTTTCCTACCAATTTATGCAAGCTACATTTAAAAGGTTTTGCATTCAGGTGAGAACCTTAGTTTAAAACCAGTACAAGGGGTCCTGCAAACTGGGACAGAGGACATATTTTTAAACATAACCTTACAGTGATCTTAAATCTTAAAACTATTTGTATAGCAAGAGTGGCACTGGGGTAAGATTTGAAGGATAATAAGACATTATCAAAAGCTTTGATATTGCTGCCCTCTGATATGTATAGAGCCCATTAACGTGCCCAGTGAAACACCCATGGGCTATTTTCACAAAAAATAGCCTTAAAATAACCCAAATTGCTGACATACAAGTATGTTTTTTAAGGTAAATGTTTAAAAACAAATCTTCAAAACATATACATCTATAGGCATGATAGGTGTTTCACTCATTTTGGAAGATAAAACAGGGTAGTGATCATTTCTATCTATGGGTCAACAGAACTCATGCCTGTTGATTGCCAGCTTAGTTTCAAGGCCTATTGACAAAGTTAACATCAGTTTAGGAATTAGATTCATAATCCCAACTTGAGCTATGAAGAAATGCCTTCTTACCTAAACTAGAGTGGAATGAATATACAGACCTCATTACTTCAAGCATTTCAAGTAAACATGGAATTTTATCTTTAATTCATCCAAGTCTGGCCCAAAGAGCCTATAAAGAAAATTTATGAGTGACTTGTGGCTATGAAAGGAAACTACTCAATTCGGTACGTAACAAATGGAAATGGCTGTGCACAATGCACTTGTACCTTGATTTACAAAGGCAATGCCATCTAAAAATGGTGTCAAAATGTTTTAGTTCAGCTCTGATATGGTTTATGAAGATAGAAAAGGAAGAATCAGAAGGCAGGGCTGCAGTTTTCTTTTAGGAAATGGCTTGATCTAAAAAGTTGCTCCTGGGTGTAAGCAATGATCTCTCAATGAGGAAGAAACCTTTATCTTGTGAAACTCCTGTAACAAGAGTCTGATCCACTAGAAAACAAAGCCTTTGTGGACTAGGAAGATCCTTTCTTTCCTAAACTTCTGTGTGGATTCCACCAGGTGCCACACCACCTTCATCACGGACAATGGCTTAGGCCAGAAATGCTGTTACCGTTGTAGAGGTCAGTTTTAGCATTTGCCTGGCAAGACCTTCTGCATCATAAAAAATGAACCCTAAGAGTTCTGAGAACACCTGATTTCCATTTGAATTACAATAGGGCTGACATTATTGCTGATTTTTAGCAAAAACTAATCCATCTACAAATTTTTGGTACAGTTAATACATTAGTATTTGCTGTCTCCTTTGGAACCACCTTATATGCAACCTGGCTCCAAACAGAAAGAAACTACCACATGGATAAAACCACACCAAGTTCTTTTATATAGTTTCCAGCTTTCCAAACAACTGTGCCTTATGCCAGTGCTGTTCAAAGGGATGAACTGACCTTTCTTGGTGATAACTTTAAATACCTTCAGACCTGTTTTGTGGTTATGTTATCAATCTCTAGCAGCTTTGTAATCCATTGCAAAGTAAAGAAATATTGTATATTCATTTAATTTACTTTCAAGATCCCTAGTAATCTGACATTTTTAAAGCTTATCTTATTTTCCAGGTCGTCAGTTTATTTTTTCAGTGAGCTTACTTGTGTTGGCATTCTCAGGCAAGTGTCACATTAATTGATTGCTATCTTCATCTCTTCAGTTTTCCTCTATGTCTCTGCAAGCTTAACTGAAGATTTAAAAAATATTTTCCAGGCACATATCTTAGCCTGAATTAACACTAAAATAACCTCTTAATAACATCTGATGAGTTAACACAAAACAAGTATAGCATCACCTGTTAGGTCTCCTGCTTGTGTGAATGGAAGTTCACAACCCTGATTCTCACCTACTGGAATATTAAAAAGAGAAGTCAAAACCCTTCAACTAAATTCCTTCATTTTCTGGCAGTCTAAGGTTTCTCTCTGTCTCTTCAACGGTATTTAAAATTAAGTAAAAAAAAACAAAAACAAAACAAAACAAAACAAAAAAAAACTACTTTAAGGCTTTAAATTGCATCAAGGTAATATAAATAAAATCCACTGCCTAGTGTTCTAACAATGTATTTCTCAGTATTCCATTTTTTACTTTTATTTTTTAATTTGTAGAAATTTGCCACAGAACAATATTGTTAGGAAGAAGAAATTCCAATTCTAGCATTTAGAGAATTCTGATTTGCACCAGGAAAAATGGTGAGATATGATTTCAGCCAATATCACCATGACTTGCAGAAAAATTAAAAGTAAAAATACTTTTTGGAATAAATGAGTCAGATGGGACAGAATGACCAACTGCCTTCAATAGTAAGGGCCAACGGGAGTCCAGTAACAGTGTAAAACACAAAACAGGATAACAGCACCATCTCTAGGGTAGTCTAAGAACAAGTGCCAACGATGAGTCTGTTATGGCTGTTTACCACTGAGATAAGCAGCTTGTCCTTTCTGTCTTCCCTTGTCAGATCAGAGAATTGATCTGGCTGAAAAATACATCAGCAGTTACTTTTCCCTGGATCACTTCCCCAGTCTGTTCACCAGAGGTGACCACACAAACTGTCGTGCCAGCACAGGAGGGTGAGTGAACCTGCTGATGGCGATACACTCACTAAGGCTGCTGGAAACATGTTGCCACAAAGTCACTTTCTTCAGGTTCCCCTGGAGATAATGCAAAGAACTTGTTCCTCTGTAAGGACAACTAGGAGCACAAACTTCCCCGATTCTTTAACTTGTTCTCTAAAGCTGCCTACTTCTCCCCATTTAATTTAGAGTAAGTCTAGAGAGACTAGTCTCATGTCAAGAGTTATTCCAGCCCTGGGTACATTCTCCATAATCTTCAGCCTTAAACTGTAATATGCACTGTATTTGGGGGCAATTAATTCAAATTGAAACCTACAGAAACCAGCTTTACATCATACTATGATAAACCCTATCACCAGCATAACACCCCAAGGGTTTCCAGGTCCGACAAAAGGCAAACAATCTGAGAAGTAGTCCTGACCTCCATGAGAATGCTATACCACTCTTCCCAAGATGTGATATTAAGGGATTTAATTCCACTCCATGCAATGGTCATTTTTCATCAGTTTAAAACATTTAACTAGAAGTCGCTGTGATTTTCTTTAATAGAGAAGACAATAGAGAAAAAAAAAAAAAAAAAAAAGAACACATTTTTTTCCATGATACATTTGTGAAATTCCCACATAGGTGACAAAGTTTTTAATTTTTTGAATTTCCTACCAGTAGGTTATTGTTGCAATGAATTAAATAATGCAAATTTGAAGTTATTTTGGAATCAGTCTGTTTAATAACCTTAGAAGACCTAGTCTAATACTTCTGCAGCTGTGGTCTATACTCAGTGAAATGCATACTATGCCCACACAATAGCCTGCAATGAATATCTCCAGTTCCCTACGTTATGCGCTGTCATGCACTGGAGGAACTCTGTGGTGCGTTGAAAACAATGTGTATCTGGAACAAGTATATTTCTTTGTGTTTGGAGACAACCAAAAAAGCATGTGTATCCTTGAGAATGGAATAAACAGGCCTTTAAACCAAGACCTAAAACATTCAACTACCAGGAATTTATAGAGTAAGATAAATAATCTGACCAAATATTCCTAGAGAAAACAAACAACACATTATTTTAGCAAATTATGATTTAAAAAATATTAAAAATTAAATCACTGAACAAAATGGTCAGGCAGAAATGGAGCAATGGGCTCTGCTGAATGCAGTACTGTTAGGGGGCTGAGTATATTAATTGCTGAAGGCCTTGCAAAATGTGGATTTATTATTTTATAGATAATTTAATTCTATTATTACTTTTCACATGGCTTATTTTAGGAGTGCAGCAGTGATGTTGCAGTGTAGCATCAAGTTAATTAGCCAATCTTGTTTTCGTGGGTATGTGAGATAAAGTTAGCACACCACCTTTTATGCGTCACAGATCTTTTCACTTCTATTCTTCTTTTAAATAGTAGCCTTCTATTTCCACAGAGGAATTATTTAGCTCTCCTATAACATAAGAACTATTTCTTAAACTAGAAATTCAGGAAAATCTGATTCAATGGAACATGACTATCACAATGTATTAATTAACCTGCAAATACCAACTCCAAATAGCAGTTACTGTTCCCAGTAATTTTTTAAAATTCTTTCTGATATCCAATATAAAGCAAAGATTTTTAGAATATACTTTAAGACACCTAAAATAAAATATTTAGAAAATTTTACACTTAATAAAACCCCATGATTTCTTCCTTATTTGGTAGTACATACAGTGCAGTTCACAGCTGAATGAATAAAAAGACAAGTGGATTACCTGGGGATTTTCTTCGGAATCTGAGGTGGTGATGAATGGCTCATTATTTTCTGTTCCGAGCTCTCTGGAGACTTTTCCTGTATTTCTCCTCTGTCTTTTGCTAGTGCATCAGCAATAGCAGACTCCACTCCACTCTTGTATTGCTGGTCAAGCTTTGGTTCAGTCTGTGCTGGTTCACATCTATACATGAAAACAATTGATGGCTTCTCACTGGTCTCTGATTTTGCCTCGCTGAACCACTGATGACGCTGAACTGGAGGAGGAGGGAGCATATGTATTACAGTTCCATCAAGACCCACCAATTTTCCTTTTTCTCTTTCTTTCTCTTTGTCTTCCTCCTCATCAGTTTTTCTGCGGCGGAAGAAACTCTTAAACGATATCCAGCGTTTGGGTTTTGCGTCAGCAGCTCGTCGACCTTCCGAATGAAGGATTGACTCAGCCTCCGTTGACCTGGTGGGACTATTTGGTTTGGTCCAGTTGCTGAAATGTCTTTGCAACAAGTTACTTGCGTGATAGGGTGAAGATGTGGACCGTGGAGGAGGAAATGGTGGTGCTTGCTCTGCTTTGGGACTTGCAGTATTTGGTGTGCCTCTCACTGGCTTTGGAGAATGGGTGGCGACCGGCTGTGACAGTGTATCTTTCTGCATTTTAACAGCCGTGTTTTCCGTTGTCTTGGATGGCTCTATTTCAGGCTGTGATGTAAAAAGAGATTTGGGTCGTACCAGGGTGTTTTTAGTAGCATCTGCATCAGGGGGTAAGGAATACAGTTCTTCCGCACTGCAAGACTTGGGTCCAGACTGAGGCGTTTCTGGCGGAGACTGTGGAGGCTGGATGGAAGCCACAATCTGTGAAAGCACCGTGCTTGCATTCTCTCTACTGCTGTTGCCAACAGAAGCCTCCGATGTCACATCTGCTGGCTCTTGGGTTGTCTTTTGAATTCTTGATGGGGAGCTGTGGTCAGAACTATGACTTCTCTGTGGTGATATCTGACTTTTACTGAGACAGCTATTAAACTCTTGGACCTTCTGAGCCACAGAACCCAGCCTGCATTCGGTGTTATTAGTTACCCCCTTTGCTTGGGAAAATTCACTGGGTTTGCTCCCTATAGCTTCACTCATTTTGCTTTCTGTTTCTATTTCTTCATATGTGTGGCTTATTACACTGGTAGTTTTATCTTTGAGGGATAGCTCTCCACTGGTCCCTAGAAAACTTTTATAGATAGCCAGGTTATCATATGCATTTGGATTGATTACAATAGGAACTTTAATAGCATTTTTGGAACTCTTAGCATAAGTGGGTTCATCATGAATGATAATAGGAAAAGGCGGCATGCCAGCGTTATTGTAGCTGTTGAATTTTATCTCAGATAAATTTGGAGACTTAACCGGGATAGTTTTTGAGGAAAGGTTTGTAGCTGTAGGTGAAGTAGGAGCTGACTTGTGGCTTGTCTTCCTGGGAGGAACAGAAGGTCCTGAGCTGTTAGCAATTAACTCTACCTTAGGTATCTTCTGTCTTGGACTAGTACTTGAAGTCCACACTTCTTGGTATCTGATTGCACTGGATTTTTTCAGATTAGCGTTGACTCGTGCAGGTGATGCTGCAGAGGATGTAATAGGCGTGCCTGGAGTTACTGGTGAACTTGGGTTAGATGATGCAGTTTTGGTTTCTGAGGTTTCAGTTGGACTGTCTTTACATTCATTGGTCATGGCAGCTGATACATCCACTACGGTATATGGCTTGCAAACTGGCTGTTCCATATTCACCACCCTGTAAGGTTTAGCTTGCTCTTCCACGGGCACCAAGTTGATAGTTACAGCTTGACCAGTAACATCTGAAGAACTTTTATTCTCTTGCTTATCAGTCTGTACAGCAATTTTGCCATCTTTCTCTTCCAGTCGAAGAGCAAGGACTGCCTTGTGGGTTTCTAGGTTCTTTGGAACATTTCTGGAAGCTTTTGATGCATCATTCACTTGCTGACTAACACAGAGACTTTCATATTCTGGTTCGATCAATTTGATGTCCTGAGGAGTACTAGGAGATAATCCTCCATTACAGAGTTTCTGTGAAGAACTGCTGGTTGTTCCAGAACGAGACTCTTCTGTCAATGAAGAATCGGGAGACGTAGAATCAGAAGATACCATGCTCTGCATGCTCTCTTGCCCATAAAGAATTACAGTCTCTTCCCCATAACCATTTAAAATTTCATCATAACTATCATCGTAATCGACCGCACAGATCCGCTGAAGAGACTTGTTTCTAAGGGGCACAGTGTTCCATTTTTTGTCAACACAGAACTGAACAGGAGACAGGGTGTTAGCTCGAAAATTAGCAAAGCGAGGTTGGCCCCTCATGCGAATTTCCATTGCTAGCAACTCTTCATCACTTTCATCCCAGCTCTCATGCTCTTCCTGCATGCTGCCAAAAAACGTGTCATCCTCACTCTCATCTCCACTAGAGAATTCTGGGTAACAGAAACGTCCACCTTCATTACTTATTACTTCAGTGCTTCCACTCAGAATAACATGCTTACTGTGCGAATCCTTCATTCCACCCATCATGCAGCTTGGAGGGATCTTTCTTTCTAGTGATCTTTTGTAACAATTATTTATTCTTCCCAAGAAGGTTTCTCTCGAGTTCATTTCATTTCCAGTTAGCTGAGGTGTGGTATCCAAACCTGCAATCTCCTTCAAAACTTCTGTCAGTCCATTATTATTATTATTTGGTATCTTACCTACACCATCGTTGTTGCCATAAGGCCTGTGAACATGGCTATAACCTTCGATTTCATCTTCATTATTATTGTTCAGTGGTTTTTTGTTCAAGACAGCTTTGTTTCGGTTCCAGCTTGGGGGCACCGATTTGTTCTCACAATGATCCGGCGTGCTGATTTCGCCACAAACACCCTGCCCATCTACTACCATCATGGTGGGCTTCACAGCTATCGTGGGTTTCTTTGCCACAGGTGGTCGGAAGTTTCCTCTGTTTCCACCACGGCTGTTACTTTGGTTTGCGTTGGTTTTCAGATTGCCATGCGAGAGGGTTTTTTTCTCAGACGCTGGGGGTAACTGATGCAAGCTTTTTGGCTTGAAGCAGTTCTTACATTCACCAGGTTTCCAGACGTGTTCAGTGAAAGTGTTGCAAGCAGACATTTTCCCAGAGCTTTGCACTTGATGCTGTGCTGTTCAGTGCATGGTCAGAATTTAATCCATGTGTTTCCTCTTTGTTCACTTGGTATGGCTACTGTTTTGAGCAGTGATCATTCTGAAACACAAAAGAGAGAAGGAGGATAAGAATGGGGAAAAAACGGGATGATCATTATACTTTTTTGAATGCTGCTAACAACAACTCGGAATAACCAAGCAGCCTTTTGCTGATGCCTTAAGCTCTTTTTACTTAAATTTACAAAACTACAGTCCTGGTTTCAGCTGGGATAGGGTTGATTTTCTTCCTAGTAGCTGGTATGGTGCCATGTTTTGGATTTAGCCTGAGAATAATGCCAGTAACACACAGACGTTCTAGCTATTGCTGAGCTGTGCTTACACTGAGTCAAGGACTGTTCAGCTTCTCGTACTGCCCTGCCAGCGAGGTACCTGGGGGTACACAAGGAGCGGACAGAACCAGGACAGCTGACCCCAGCTGGCCAAAGAGATGTCCCATGCCATGTGCTGAGCAATAAAACCTGGGGGGGATGATGCTCAGGGACAGGCTGGGCGTGGTAAGCAACTGCATTGTGCACCACTTGCGCTGCAAATTCTTTTATAATTGTTTTCCCTTCCTTTTCTGTCCTGTTAAACTGTCTTATTCTCAACCCATGAGTTTTTACCTTTTTTTCCCCTCCCAATTCTTTCCCCTATCCCACTGTAAGGCAGAGGGAGAGGGGGCAGGCAGTGAGTGAGGGCTGTATGGTGCTTAGCTGCCTGCCAGGTTACACCACAGCGCTACTTAGATGAAATGCAAAAAAAATGTGGCAAGTACTCTTCTCTGACATAAAGAATTAAAACTTTGTCAGTGAAGCCCTGTATTACTCAGAGCAGAGAGAGAAAAATGGCAATGACTGAGAATACAGAGTAATTATCTTGCTAGTTCAGGACCACTGACCTTAATTTTTGCCCAATAAATCAAATGCCAGGAAAAGGACATAAAACCAAGGATTAGTGCATATTGTCTTCAAAATAACCATTGAAATGTGTGACAAGAAAGTAAAAGAATATACTTTACTCTATCAAATGCAATTTAGATCACTCCTTTTAGCTTCAAATGTTGAATGAGCTGAGCTTAAGTGGCAAAATATATTCAACCAATTCCAAACTCTGCCATTTAAGCACTTTTTTCAGTGGAGTCAAATTATAACTAGACAGATACTTTGTTTGACAAGACAGGCTGGACTCTACGCTGAAAAATCAGCTAAAATGCTGGGGAAGCCTTTCTAGAAAGTCAGTTTCTTCTTTAGCTTGCTATGGTGGCAATAAACCATTCTGATATCCTCAGAACAGAGCTATGGATGACTTTTCATTCCTGATTTGTTTCACAAGTAGTTTTTCCACCTACAACCCTCTCCCCCCTCCGAAACAACTGAAATATAATTGTAAATCTATTTCAAAATGAGTTGTCTTTTTTCTTGAAATGATCAACCTTGAGTAAAAATCAGGCATGAATCTGTTATACTTCACAGTCATTGGAGCATCCCAGATTTGAGTTTTATGCCTGAAGATTTTAAGCCTTCTAAGCCAAAACCACAAACTCTGGTCTCTTCATCATTGTTGCATAACTCAGAAATGATCTGACATTTTACCGAGGTAAAAGAGGCTGTCTGTTGCTGCTTCTGCTAACACAGACACTGATAAAACAGTAATTTTATAATTTTACTGGCTTTGGATGAAAACATGCTTGCTGGTCACATAGGTACGTTGCAAGTGTAATACCAAACCCACTCCGTTAAAGATGCAGCTTTCTATAAAGCCAGAGGTTAGTAACTCAGCAGCAGGACACTTATGCTGGAATTCACCATGGGTACAACTGGCTTTCATTAGTGGTGCAAACAACAGAAATCATTAGTAAAATTGACACTTGTCTGACTTTGGCAGTCTCCTCACGTACTGCTCTGTGTTTTGGCAAAGGGCTAGCCTACGCTGGAAAACTCTGAAATAGGAATTCTGTTCCAACACCAGATGGGGCTGAAGTCTAACTGTATTATAACAGAGTACATTCAGACATAGTCATGGTACCAGTGCTATCATATTTCATACACTGACTGAATATGTTTCCAGACACCGTTTTTTGCCAAAAGTCAGTGCCAAAAGCTTTTTCTTTGTATGACCTAAGAGATAGAAAGTCTGCCAGATAGAGTTCTGCCCAAACTTCAGCCTCTGTTTTAAATATGCACTGAGTAAAAGGCCTTTGCATTGTTTTGATCTTTGCCAAGATTTGTTGGTTCAACACTCTGTCAGCCTGTGTATTGTAACCAGAAAAATCACATTAAGAAGTAATTCCCCTAAAATATGAAAGAGAGAGAAAGAAAGAGAGAATACTAGAATTTTATACCGTGGTTAACTCCTTCTTTTCACTTTAACAACTAAAAAGAGAAAAGTTGCACAGCCAAAATAAATGTTTTCCTGGAAAATATATTTCTCCATTACATAAAATCTCCAAGCAGACAATTTAAACAAAGAGATTAGTGCACGTGTGTATGGTTTTTAAGATTTAAGTGGGTGATGTTATTTCTTAGAAATGGCACAGAGTGCACTTAAATCCTATCACAGAACACACAGTTTTATGGCCTTCTAGGCTATGCGTTTTCTGCTAATAAGGTTGGGGTAAAATGAGAAAGCACTCTATTGCACACTGTCATATGAAAATATTTTCATGCTTTACCACCAGCTGTACTTCCATTTGCTCAGACACACCGGTATGGATCAGTTTTCCTCTAACCCACATGAGTGCTACACAAAATGCGTGACTGCGAACTCCAGGAGGCTTACCAGACACACAACCCAGGGCTCCAGTCACAGCCGAAGTACGGCAGGGTCAGGTCACAGTTCTGTGCAAACCAACACTTCATGTCCCACGAGTACTAATGCAGCAACTGAACTTCAAAACGCTACGCACACAGACGTGGTGTGTAAATGCAGGCAGGTATCGATACAGAGACAGAAAATACATAAGATGCATATAGATATTTTAAATCTTTTGCATTTCAGCACCAAATGGAAATGCATTAAACTCAACAACATGCTCTAAACATGACTTTTGACACAGTCTGTGAAACAGGCACGAGTCACTGACTTCTCACGTTTATAAACTACAGACAGGTTTCCAATTGGGTTTGGCACTTCCAGGATGAGCAGTGCCTGTAACATGCTTTACACTGCCTGCAGCTGTAGCGAAGAGGAAATACGCACCTTCAAACAAGAAGAAATGTACGTCAAGAAAAAAAAAATCCAACAGTGAACTATTTTCATCCTTTGAAATCAGAAGTACTCTACTATAGCAGATTAAATTCATAGTGACCTTTATATGTCTAAACAGGTATTTGCACTCTCCAAAAAAATCTAGCTTTTTTTTTTTATTATTATTGTACAACTAAAAATGATTTTTCTGATGCTTTTCTCTGGCTTTAAATAAAACATGTTTATTGTTTCAACTACATAATCACTCCTATGAATGATAATGACAGTAAAAGTGAATGAGTGAAATGAATGAGATCTTTCAATACCAAAAAAAATCAAACGCTCTTCCCATGTTCAGGATATTGCTTCCACTGCTGTTAACGACAGCTACAGCTGGATAGGGGGCAGCAGAGCCCGTCGAAGGTAATGAAAGCACGCACAAATTCACAAAGAAAAAATTTTTGGCCCTGATATCCAGATATTGTTCATTTCTTGACTCTTGCCCTACTCTTCAAAACTAAGGAGGTCGTGAGGAGATCCAGGCAGTCACCCATCAGATCTTTTGGGCTTAACGGTGCTCCTGGGATCTCTTCTTCCATAGCCTCCCTGCAGCTGATGACTGCCCATTTACCTGGCAAGGAACTGCTAACTCTGCAGAGTCACTTGCTTGTCTGAAATGAGTAGTTTGGACAACAGAACTTACCTGAAGATTCTCAGACACCTCAGACATTAAATACAAAACTGCATTAGGCTTCTAAAGTGTTAACAGTAAACACGTAATAACATCCTACATTTCACCCTGCATCTCAAAGCTTTTTATGCAAGTTGATAAACATACCCATTCACAGTTTATACACAGAAACACTGCAGTGCAATGACGTTAAGCAACTAAAATTCACCAAGTGAGTCAGTGACAGGAACAAGTACAGACAGACAAGTTCTGCTCCTAACGTGGTGCTGCAGCAGATCGTGATACTTCATTCACTAGGTGGTTGAGTCACCACAGTTAGTTTATCAGCTTTAAAGGCTAAATCACTCTTTGTGTAAATGAGAAACAATGCTCTTGTTTCAGCAGATACACAACTGCACACAGAAGGGCTCAGTCTGGCCCCGGTAAGTTGGTATTGCACTTTCCAGGTCAGAGTTAGGGGATGACAGGTTCAGAGTTGCAGTGCAGAGCTGAAGCAGTCATCAGCAGAGGCATTCTCATGTCAGGAAACTGCACAGAAATGCAGCAGCATTATTTGTTGACATCATCTCTGTTGAGTGCACCAAGATGGGAATAAACATGCATTTCAGGCATTTTCCCTTTGTTGTAAGTAATTTCAGGCTGGCGGGTCTCCCTTAGATGCATGCTGGCTGAATCACAATGAAGGCCTTCGCCAGTAATACTTTATACTAACATAATCCAATTAAAAGGAACTTAATTGGTGTGCAACATTCCCTACAATTTCAACATTTTAAAAATGAATAGTCTCAGTAAGTACCAGATGGTGACACGCACTAATTAATCAGGCCTGCTCAATGAATGAGCGTATTAAAATGAATGCACCTATTAGACATGTGTTTTCAATGCTGTATGCTGCAAAAACTCCCCTTAAATGAATGCCTACTATATTACTGAGCAATATGCACAAGTGTGCATTTCATCATTTGTAATTGTAATTCTATCACTCTTTGGTTTCTTCTTAGATCACTAGATACTTGGTACAGGGAAAGGCATTTAACTTCAGCATTGCTGTTCATGAAAATGGGCCTACGATTTTTATGCTGCAGAATAAATTGCATTGATTAGCCTTCTTAACAGACAACAGCCCATTAAATTGCTAGTGAACAACCCACGAACCTCTCACCATTGACAGGCATGTCCTCAGACTGAAAAATAATCCATGGGAATCCAGCCTGGTTTCCTATATAGGAGCACCTAAACACCACAAAACCACTACGGCTTCGTGGTTTTGTCTGAAGTACTTATAGGCATCTGGACACTCACTGATTGTCACGAAATATAGGGTAAGTCTAACATAACAAGACTAAAATCATGGTTATTTTTGTTGGTGTCTGATCTTATTATTATTATTGTTATATTTTTATTTTTTAATATAATCAAAAACATTTAAGGAAACTTTTTGAAAAAAAAAACAAAACCAACCCAAATCTGAAATGTTCCACGTTCATACATACTGTCCTGCTTGGGTGGCCATGGGCTGTGAAAACACTGCATCTCTCAGACAGTATCAATGCGTACTGACTCAGGGCCACTGATCCACGAATACATCCAGCACAGGTAACTGGGACTACAAATGTGACGTGCCAACTCGGTTTTGTCTTTCATGCCAAAAAAGAAAAGAAAACAAAACACACAAAAAACAACCTAAAAAGAAACAAACAGCCTTCTCAAATTTTACATCCTTTGTTCAACTTCAAAGGAGAACAAATCCCAAGTGAAGCTAACTGCAACATCTGTTAGGTACATGAAATGTAACACGGAGAGGAGTCTCACAGCAGAGAAGTCAGGGTCCCAAGCTGCAGGCATGTTGAGAAGCACACTTGTTGACATTCGGTGCCCAGAAGCACTGTGCTTTGAACAATCTTGCAGCAGTTATTAATGAAATTCAGATCAAGCAAAAAAATCTTACAAGATGATACAAAGTACCACAGAAGAGTTTGGAAATAAAAGTTAATGTATCAATATTTAACAATGTGAGAAGTGCACCCACTGATCTCACAGGACTTCAACAATGGGCAAGCATTTAACAATACAGATTTTGTAGCCTGAAACAGTGACTCAAGGTCTACTTGAAGTCCTAATTTGGTGGAATATCAAGATTAGAACCCAAATTTCCTGCCTCTTAAGTGTGGCTCAATGCTCAGTCACAGCACTTATTTCTCAAGAGGTGTGCTGGAAAAGAATGTGAAATTAAGCAATGGCACTGTGGTCTACCACAGTTTTATTCCCAAAGTGGGCTAATTGGACCAGTATTGAGCACATATCTGATCGTTGTTGTAACAAGCCAGAACTGCGCCATGGCAGGCAGCACAGATGGACATCTCCAGAAGTGTTAAGCATCATTATCATTTTTGTTAAAAAAGAAATTTTGTTTCAGATATTTTTTTTTTTAGTCAGAACTTTGAGCGCTGGTACCAGTCCAACGCCATAAAATGACAGTCCTACAGAAAACTTAATGAATCTTCCAGTGGATATCGAGGAGGCAATGGCCTAAACTTAAGTCCATATAATCTATAAAGTTGCCAACTTTAGAACCACTGTGCAGCACCACGTACTATGCTACTGCCATAAAGGGCATGCTTTGGGCGGAGAAGAGAACAGAATCACTGCTAAACAGAGTTCTGTAAAAAAAAAAAAAACAAAAAAAAAAAAAAAAAAAAAAACTTGCAAAATTGCTGCAAGACAGCTGGAACTATTCCTGATTTTAAGCTCCCATTGCTATATTATCTCACAGTTAAAAAGTGCTTAAATAACATGAATATTTCATAAAACCAAGTGAGTGAAGGAAACCCTTGAATATTTTTTTTCCACCTAAAACCTCTAAGAAAAAAACATGATAGAAATAACCAATGAACTGCAGCATAAACCCACCTAAGGCTAGACAATCTGTAATGCTTCAGAATAAAACAGGCATTGCTTTACAATTTACCTAACCCAAACACATAATGCCATACAGCAAGGAAAAGGCAAGAAATATCCTCAGGATCTGCACAAGTAACCTGATTAGATTCTGCATCATCACACTGACAACACAAACTATAACAAGGACAAGCTCTCACATTCAGTTTTGAGGCCCAGTAGACCAGCGAAGGCATACATTTGAATATGAACTCTTCTAACTTCCAATGAGAACAGATTCTTACCTTGAGAAAACTATTAAAAATGTAATTCCTTTTGGAAAAATCACCTTTTATCATTAATATACCTTAAGTCTCTAACAACCAGTTATTATTTAGACAATCCTGCGGAGTATATTCTTTCAGTATACTTTTTACTTGCACAAGAGATTAGGTTTCCCTTCACCCCCCCTTTTCTCCCCATGCCCATCCCTCCAGTAAAAACGCTAAGACCTGTCCATCTGTAAAATACTTTGTTTACCTTGACTCCATAAAGGGGCTTGCACAACATTCCAAGATCTTTTAGCAAGGATAAGGATAAGCACAGAAGTACATTAGCTGAGAGATACTAGCACGATAATGATAACTGAAAAAACATCCTCAGATCTGAGTTTGTCTCAACTCTGTTTAAGCAAAATTATGAGAATTAAGCCCTTCGTAGCATTCTGAGAACACGTCAGTATGACAGTACCTTCCAAATGGAATTACCTTTGAATTACTCTTCCTAGGCTCAGTTCAAATCCTGCCCTTTTATCTTTTTGGTCATTTGTTAAAGCACATGAAAATATCTAGAAGAATAAATACTACAAAACAGTTAAACCTCTACAGAATGTGAATATTCACAATAAATAACAACGGACTACCTGAAAAATATTACGCTGCTGCTGCAGCTACAAAACCTGATAATGGTTGTGGTTAACCTTCTGCTGAGCACAGCTTGAGAATGAAAACAGTGTGCATTATTGCCATATTATTGAAACCATCAATTCTGCAACTACAACTTACTTAAAACTCTCTGCCTTGCACTACTGCTACGTCCAGCTCCCAGATCCCCACACAGAACCCTGATGCAGCAAAACGCACCGGTGCCAAGCAGGTGTCACTTGGGGTTTAGCAATGGATAGCAAAATACAAAACAGCATTCACAAACCTATCAACGTTATGATACTCAGGAAAAAGTTGCCAAAGACAAACAGAATGCTGCAGTATCAGAAGATAAATAACTTGCTATTCGTGGACTGCAGCCACAGTGCGAGAGGTCAGCTGTGATGCAGAAGATAAAGCACACTACAGAGAAAGAAGCCAGATGATTACCCTCCATCAATCTCAATCCCCTCCCCAAGATCCTTTAGAGTTATTTAATAAAGGCTTGAGAGAATTAAGTTTAAAAATAAAACACTATCAGCCATTATATATATATATATATAAAGATATTAAAATAATGGGTAAGTTAAGAGCAACAGCTCAGGGGGACTGGACTGGGTAAAGCCAACAACTGGGGAGAAAGTTGAAGTGGCTGAGCTACACACAAAATTACATGGTCCCTTATCAGCACCACACAACGGCACAGCAACGAGCTAAGTACAGGATGAACAGGATAGCATTTCTTTTTATGACTTCTGTGAAGAAAACTTGCTCATCTTCCCACCAGGCAAGAAAGTAATGGGCAAAAGAGAAACAGTATTTTATTTCTATTTTTTAAGAAGCTCTCACAGATCACTAACTGCAGGGCATGCAAATGGTGCAACAGAATACACACAGCAACCAGTAGATGACATGCTTTCAGCGCAAGAAAATCAGAACAAAACCTCACAAAGAAATCTTAAGAGATGAGAAGCTTTACCTATTAAGTGAAACAGATAGACTGGGTGTTCCCGTTTAGCCTCTCATGAAACAAGAGCAACAAACCCAAGAGGCAGCATATTTAAACTCATGAAAAAAAAACAGTTCCATATAAAGTGCTTTCTGAAACAAGATGGCACTGAGATCAAGAGGTAGGCTGGATTCAGAAAAGGATTAGACATTCATAGAGATGCAGAGACAGTCCTTGTTAGGTGGGGTATGTTCAAACCTCCAGTCTCAGTGTTTAAATGAAGCAGTAACTATTTGGGTTAAGAAGAAAATCCTTGCAGTGGCAGACTGTTCCTTTACTGTCCATTTCAGAAATTTTGGCCGTGGGACAGCCACAGCCACCACTGGAATCAGGGTGCCCGAGCACCGCCAGCACTGATTCACTGCCGAGCGCTTCCTGTTTCTATGCTGCGTACGAGTTCTCTGTCTCATGAAATCACACACCAGCTGTCAGTCTTTCCACACTCACAAATCCAGTCCTCCTAGACATCGTCTGAAAGATTCCCGCTCTCCTCATCCCATCTGCTCCACACACCATTTCCACCTCTGTATGTCACGTCTCTTTTGTTTAGGATTTTACCTACTTAAGCCTTCTTTTGGCAAGGCTCTTCTCAAAATAAACCTCTTGGGTAACAACATGATTCTGTCTTTCCTTTTTTATCAATTCCCACTATTTTGCTAGAGTTAACTACGTGTTTTGAGAATACTAACATCCCATTATCTCTCAGTGGGGAGGCCTCTTGCTTCCCCCCTCAGTGTTTTGTCACTCCTAAGTCAGGCTTATATCTCAGCCCTGGAAACATTTTTTGTGTTCATTTCTATTTTTTAAGACTATGTTTTCATGTTTGATATGGGGCAATGAAGACCTCAGGCTATACTACTTGGGTCAAGTAACTGCATGTAACTCTAGCATGTCTCTTGCAACGATCCATACAAATCCACAGTAATGCATACATAAGATAGTGGTAATTACAAAGGTAAGGAAGCCAGAGGAAAGCCTTGTAAAAGATGAGTACTCTTTGAATGTTGTCATACTACAGGACAGAAAATCAGGATAAGATGACAGAAACTGTATGAAAGGGATTTCTCTCTACAAGCAATTTAACTCTTGAAGAAATACACATTACTAGTTTCTGGTAGGAAAATACGGATGAAAATAAACCACCTGCTAATATATCTCATTCACTACTTGGTGCAGCAGGTGGCTAGAAAGGACGTGAATCTTTGTAAAAACTCCTTCAGCTTCTCATTCCCGACTAACCATCTCCTCCCACCTGGTGCAGTGATTTTGCCTTGTTCCTTGCATCTATGATCAAAGAAAAACACTCTAATTTGAGGACTTCTTTGATAATCTTGAGAAACTAGCTACAGGTAATTTTCTGGTCATCAAAGCTAGTTCAAGCAGCTCATTCTCACTCAGACCGTTCTTCTAATTAGTATGTCATTTATGCATCCCAATAAACCATTTCACCAGACATGATGAATGCAGTAAATTTTAATCCCCAGTCATAAGACGCAGCAGTGAAATGAGTGATGAGCTCTAAGTCAGAAGGTTAAACATTATTGTTTACTAATGCTGGAGTTAAAAAGAAAACAACGATGCATTACGACATTCCTAGGCACTCTTAGATATTCTGATCCTTTGTCTAGAATCTATCTCCATAAAATCAGCAACTGCTGATGAGAATGCTATTAGGGATATAAAGCACCATCACAGGTGAAATTTTATGTAGAAAAGGAACCAGCAGATAGTAATATTGTGCACTTCTTAGCATTCACAAAAAACAAGAATTGATTTAAATATATATATATATATATGATTAAATGTTGTGTCTGACTGCATTTTAGGATTTCGGAACCTTCCCAGCATTCCACGATAACAAAGACCAGGATTCTGTTCCCTGCAGTTTCTCTGTGCATTACCCTGCATAAATTTCAACCACACAATCCTGCTTGCAAAGCAGTATCAGGGGTACGAAGAGATGCTATTCCCTACCTGCGTTTGCACAGGTTCTCACAGAGAACTCAGCTGTACATACAACACCAGGCTTTTGCTAATACAGAGCCTTCTGCTTGTTTTCACCGTTTGGTACCAAAATGGGTTTTACCATAGTGGTACCCAGTACAACTAGCTATGTTATAAATGATTCATCAGTTTTAAATCCTGTTATGCTTGTAACAGCAGTGTAGAGGCACAGGCCCAAAAGCCAAGCAGATCAATACCTTAATTCATGTAAAACGCTGTGTTGTGGACCACTGTGAAGAACCTAGTCATTTTTCATGCTCTTCAGTCTCACTATAGGGCTTAGCAAAGTCACCAGCCCCTGAAAAATGTTGAAGTCCACAATACCTGAGTTTTCCAGGCATCATAAGGGGGGCTCTGTGATGCAGCTGTATCCCTCCAATGTGAGGGAAAACACCTAACAGCATGACCAAGGGCATCTAACAGTCGGCACTCCTGTTTTTAGGCTACTAAAATAGACATGAAACAGTGAAACAATGCAGGAAAAAAAAAAAAAAAAACACACAACACAACAGTAATTGTAGTCCACAAAAATCTGATTCCATACTTGAAAATAATCCAGGCATAGAGGATCTATGCAGCAAAGGCATCACTAAATATAATCAAGAACAGAATTAGGAAGGCAATTTAATAGAAATTCTGTATTAGCTTTTTCTTTTGCATTCAAAGACGTTTCTGTAGCTAGGGAATTTGCTTAATGTACTCTGTGAGAAGACAAACAGCCTTCATTTGCAAAGACAGAGGTGTAAATCTATCAAGTATGTAAACCACTATAATCTTAACACCAACACTGTAAGAGGAGGAAAGGCAAAGAGGGATGTCATGCAGGCAAAACATACCCTAAGAACCCGCCTGCTTGTGGGCAGCAGGAATAGGCAACCACAGCTGAATTCCGACACTCAAAAACCAGGGGAGGCTGTCACAGAGAGCAACTGCAGCCAGCGAACAGCACGGTATCGTCCCCCTGCCCCCTTCCCACTGCTCCGAGCATTCCTGCAAGCCCAGGGTGCCCACTTAGCTGTTCCTTTCACCTATGAACAGAAATGCTGCCAGAGCTCGCAGGTACTAATTAAGAGGCTGCTGATCACACTTGAAAATCGCAAGCTGGAAAACTAGCCAGTGCTCACTCATTGGGTCAGGACACAGCATGAAACAACAAAACCAAAGCACTGTAAACAAGCTTTATCAAAGGAAAGAGAAAGAAAATCAACAGGAATGGTTGCTTTCAGAAATGGTACTCTGGAGTTCTTTTAGTTCTTTTTAAAGACAAGTATTTCCTAAAAGAGCTGATTGACAAACATACATTTTGCTACTTGTGCTTGACAGAGTTTTTAAAATTCTATCCAGAAAAAAAAAAAATACGTGATTTTTCTAGTCTTGTACTACTAAGATGACTCAATAGTAACCCACAGGGATTTGCAGATAAAAGCAGAATGACGTTCATCTGCATCCTTTAACTTTCAAACAAGGTTTCTTGATGGTATTTCTTTACTACCACACAAGACCATAACGTGTCCACCATTGCACAGGGATAGGTTTCACAAAAAACATGTCAAGCCCAGGGCAATTACAGTCTGCCACTACAAACCCCAGTAAAATGAAAGGCTGCTATTATTGGCCCTCTTGGACTGTGTCAGAGGGAGCTTTTATTCCTGTTGCATGCAATACTATGCTATTTTGAACAAAATCATTAACAACACTAAGAACCAGTCTAACGTGGACTAAGGGAAACAGAGAGACTGAGACCTACTCCTTGTCCAGGTAAGAGGCACTACGTCACAAGGCAGTAGTAACACTTCTCCCGCTGCGCCCTGCTGAGGTTCTGGGCTCCACCCGTACAGACAGATCACGCGACGATATCAATACTCCATCTGATCAGGAAAATTGCTCGGGAATCCAAGTCACACTGCCCAGTTAGTGCTTCATAACCGGTACGCACAACAGAGTGATGTGTGCCAGGTCTCATAAGCACAGCCCATGGAAGAAGCTACTGCAGTACTTCACCTTGTAATTTATACAGAAGAGTCTGTACTGTAGATTTTAAGGTTGTGGGCTCACATTTGTCTTAATAACACATGCTGGCAGCAGGAAATTAATTACGTTAACAGTACATGGGGTCCCAACTGTTAGTCAGGTGGTGAATTATGGTGGTAATTGCAACAGCTATGCAACAGTGGTATATGATTTCTTTTGCTACTATACTTAGAAAGTGCTATTGGTTTCTACTTTGACTTTTTTAAAATTAAAAAAATGAGCAAATTGAGCACTTGAGTCTTCTCCATAAAAAGTGCTGTTTAAACCTTTAATCCCTAGTGACTTTTGTGAATTGTTATTAGCACCCTTGGACTGTTGCTCTCCAGAAGACAAGACGGCATTCCTGGAGTTTCCCACCGGTGACAACCACAATGGAAACAAACCCTTCGGACTCTGGAAATAGATTCCTCTGCGCATGGAGTCAAGGCACTGTCCTTTTAAGTCCAGGCTGCTGTCTACAACTCCTATCCCGCTGATAAACAGTCACAACTTCCACAAGCTTTTGAGGATGCTTGCTTCTCGCAGTTAAGTCAGGCAGCCCTGCCTATACTGCTTATTCCCAGATGACAGCTGTACACAGCAAATACTAATTATTTGTTCAAGCCCTTTTTCAATGTAATCAGCAGATCTCTGCTTTTAAATTAACTGCTCTCCTAATCTTTGTTAGATGTAATTTTTTATTTCCTTTCATACTAGTGATAAAAAACTTGCCCAATTTTAGGACAAAATCACATGCCAAGTTGGTAACAGTCTCCTGCTTACAATCAGCTTCAGACCTATCACCTAGCCAGGCCTAATCCACATAATATACACAACACATATTTTAGTTTCTGAAAAACAGCAAAATCTGAAATGTGAATTTAGCCTTATGTGTACTTGTTAACAGAAGATATCCAAGATATCCATTCATAGCTCAGTAAAATCAAACTCAGTATCTAGAAAGAAGGTGTAAAGAGAGATGAGGAAGAGAGGTCTCCTGGTTTTGCCAAGACAATGAATTGGGGTTTTATCTTCAAAGCCATTTTAAAAAGGCCAAACCTTTTGGTTTGCAACATTACAGCCCTTTTACAATAATACCAGGCAGATATTCAACAGAAAACAGTCTGGCTAATGTGCATGAAGATTCAAGGTTTCATTTCTCAGGTTTCTACAGAGATTTGTGGAAGTATTCATATTTTTTTTTTTTTTTTTTTTTTTTTGCGTAACTGGAGAGTTAATCACTACGAAACTTCACCTTTGTTGCCTGCTCTGAGTGTCCCCTACTCAAATCATCACTCAGATAACAGTCACTCGGAAAAGTGTCAGCTGTTTTAAAAAGCCTTTGTTGAATCTGGGTATGTTAATAGTGCTTCCAAAGCCTCAATTCCGATCAGAACTGCAGTATGTCAAATTCAATAAAAGCACCCGAACCTTGTTTTGATGTCAGTATGTGGTATGTAGAAAAAAAACCAAACCCAACAAACGATGAACATCTGTGACAGGATATTTATGAACTGCTTACCATGTCTGCATGCAGTTGTTGTAGGACTTGGCCACTGCATGTCTTGATACAAGCATGCTGAGAAACCAAAGCTCTCACTGACCTGTATTTACCCTGCACTGTGCACATTTCCCAAATATATATTAATGCAAGTATTTTCACTACTTTTTCTTTTTTCTGTAAAGAGCAAAATAATTCCCTTTCATATGGTATTGCAGGGGCATGTAGACCAAGGAGAAAAATGGAAATAAGCAACATAAAAGCTAACAGCATTTCTCAGAAAATACCAGTTACAAGGAGCAGCTTCTTGCACAACTCTCATTTACGTTCACCTCTAGAACTGCAAAAGCAAGATGCTAAAGTACTGAAGCACTCAGCAGACCCCACCCTAGCAGAGCTGACCTGCTGTTTTACCCCCCTCCTTTTCTCTCCGCTGTGTCAGGAGGCAGGTGCACAGCCAGTTACACTCGCACCATGTCAGTGGAGCTTCTCATTTGCTCCAGTTGACTGTCATTCTGCTGCCAAGCGCACCGCGTGGTGCCAAATGCAGTGCAGTACCAACACACACCACACTTCTGTTCCAGCAGAGAATTCCTCCAACTCTGATATAATTCAACATGATTAACAAAAGGACAGTTTCATAATGCTAATTAACATCGTGTAGTCAGAAGACAGACTGTAGGCCTGCATCTCTAATGTCCTATGTTAAACTTGTTCTCTAGGCATAAAAAGACTGGTACATTAACCATATCTTATTTTCACATTCTTCTTCCCAGAGAAGCCCAGATCAATCGTAATGCATGCAGATAGTCTGAAACACTCAGCAGATGATTTCGCTTAAATTTCAGTAAGACAAATTAGACGAGATCTTCAATCACTGCCTTGGGATGTGTGGGCGATGTATTATATTTTACAGGCAGCAGCAGCTGAAAATCCAGTTTTCACTCGTCAGCCAATGTACGCTTTTAATTACACGCTAAAACTTGAAGACCTAAGAACTGGAAAGGAAAAGAGCAGAAGAGAGACTTCACAGAGATAACGAGATGGCTGCTTGCTGAAATTAGGGAACATCATTGTTAATGTCTGCAGTGTTAAGCTAAAGAAGGAAAAAAACAGATTCCTTGTCTTGCCCAATGCATTTCCTTTTAGAAGTGTAGTTCTGTAGTAACAAATTTTAAGACTTGAAGCCCTAGCAAGTTGGCTATTTGAGTGAGGGGTTTTATTTTATAAGGCACGATGGAAGAGCTAGTTTGAGGCTAAGTAATAAAATAAATTCTGCCTATTTCTGTGAACCCTTAATATGCTGTGATCCATAGAGAAATTAAAGTCTAAGGTCCCTGGAAACTTAAGGCTTGATATGGCTATTCATTTCCTGGTGCCCACTTCATTTTCACGATCCAAAAATAAAGCTTCAAAAGAGAAATTAGGAAAAAAAAATCAAACTTTTTTTTTTTTTTAAAAAAAAGCCTAATTTTAACCTTCTTTATGAAGAATGTCATTCAAACACTTCATTATCAGTGTGTTTACTCATAGTATTTTTTAAAGCTGTCTAGATGGATTTGATATGTTATCCCGCAACAATTGGACAATTCCTCTGTTTTCTTGCAGATGAAAACCTTGGATTGTTGCAGCAAGTTTCAGCATTACTACTGGTACACACACTCAAACAGACCTCAGGTGAGCACATACTTTTCTTACACCTGTACACAAGTTATGCACTTAACACCTTCAAAGGTTATGCACAGGTGGCTCAAGGGTTACTGGCTTAGAAGTCTTTCAAATTGAACTAAAGCACAAGATCATGTTATTTTCCTTTAATCCTTTTATTGCAATATATGTGGATAACTGTAATATAGCAAGTATACAAGTTTAATTCAAAGATCAGCTACTTGTTGATACTGTCTCTTTAGGTTTTCCTTCTTTAATCATGACAGGGATGCTAAAAATTGCTGTGCCCAAAACATTTGGGAAAGATTAGAATCACCATCTGAAAATTAAGAATAGTTGTCATTTGGGGGTTACAGCCACATAACTGATGACTTCCTAAAAATACACATATATTATCTGCATATTCTCTATACTGCAGCAGCTGAGAAGGATATATTATAAAAGCACACACATATATAAAAGGGAACAAATTTACTACTATGAAGTACACTGGTATATTCCTGAGATTTTCAGACACCAGATTATCTATGTAAAATGTATGTATCACAGTCAGAAAGCTAAAAATGTATGACCAGATAAAAGTGGACTCAAAACTAAGTTATGATAAAAAATGAAAAACCTGCATTAGTAATGAATCTAAGGAAAAATTAATTTAGACAGACAGCTTTTCCCAGTGAAAGATGCAAACCTACTGTTTAAGGTAAGTCTTTATAGAAGCCAGTCTGTCAGCATACAGCTCAGAACACAGCTAGCAATGATACACGAAAGCCCAGCTAGACGTTCTGGATACCTATTGTAGCTGACTCCACGTGAGCTTATACAGCTTTGCTGACAGCAATGTTTTTATTAGGAATGATTCTCATG
Source organism: Oxyura jamaicensis (assembly GCF_011077185.1). Taxonomy (NCBI): domain Eukaryota; kingdom Metazoa; phylum Chordata; class Aves; order Anseriformes; family Anatidae; genus Oxyura; species Oxyura jamaicensis. The sequence goes on from NC_048902.1 coordinate 8,623,757, forward strand.
GTAGCCTTAGCTGTGGGTCTGCTGTACCTGTCTGTGTTAACACTGTGAGTGTTTTACTACCACACTGCTTGAACTGTTCAAAACAGAATTTTAGCCAGTGGTGAATGTAAGCAGTGATGGCTGTCTGCTGTAGCACTTTGGCTGGTAAGGGTGGCTGAGGAGGTTCTTTTTTTTGTAGTGTTTGCCAAAATACATGCATTCATGTAGACCTCCATAATAGTTACAAAGTTCCAATAAATAACTTCAAATGCAGAAAACAGAACCCAGATTTTAAATAAACAAACACTCAGTTAAGGTAGTAAATTTGTGGACATGAGCACACGCTCATTACAGCAATCTATTTGATTTATTTTTACAGAGGAAGAGGTTATAACAACATTACGAGCACGGAACTTCCAAGCGCAGTTCTAAAATTATCTATGATCCTCAGTTTTGGTAAGTCAAAAAAACTGTATCTCCCCCTACCATAACATGCCTATTTCTGAAGTCTTTCTTCTCCGCATTAAAATACTCAAGTGCTTAAACTGATTCACATTCTTCAAGGATGTCAAGGGGATAAATACTGCTCTTAACAGATACCAGTTTCCATTTGCTTTTTCAAAAAGGGTGAATTGCACTTTGAGGCCTCATATGCCCTATTAGTCATTCACAGGACGCAGTATTACTGAGAGTTAATACGCAGAGGAAGAAGTGGAGACTAGAACATTTTTTTCTGCATTAACAGGAGGATTCTCCAAGTGATTTGCAGAGTGTGCTCCAGGGCCATTCAGTTTTTCTACAATGTATTATTTCAGGCAGAAGATGTTCAACTCTCTTCCAGGACCCAAGTATAAACGCAGTGAATCAGGTATTTATCCAATGCAGGTAATAGATTCTTAGGTAGTATTTTTCTGCAACTTAAACGTAAATGTTGCATAAAAAAATTATTCTTACTAAATGTTAAACACAAGTGTTTCAACAGAGGGAAGTAGGGAACATGGCACTGATCTCTGCATTCTGTCATCACCAACAACTGTGGCCCATCTGCCCCCAAGGAGCATACAGCTCCTATCAATCTGTGATCAAATTAAAAAAGAGCAAGTGTAGCTTCAAAGAAATGATGGGTACTTTATTATGTGCATTCAGAAAAAGACAGCCATGAAGCATTGCCCTGTTGAATGTTATAAAAGTTCCTATAAATATTCATGCGCAGCATTTGTACTCTAAGCTTTTAATCATTTCTTTACAAAAAAAAAAAATGAATGGGGGATGGGGAAAGAAGAAATTACTGTTTCCCTCTGTTCCAAGGAGTTCAAGGTAACAGAAAAGATGAACTTGTGCACAAGTGCTCTGTAAACTAAAAGCTCTGTAAACTAAAAAGCTCCAAAACAAGAAACTTACAGATTAGATTTTTTTCAGGTATATATTTTTTAAACCACTCAGACTTGATCCACTGATGCACATCTGTGGTAAGCTAAAATAGCAGCACTTAAAATCCTACCATTTGAAAGCATTGCATTTTTTACTATATTCTAGGACATGGAGCCTCTTGAGATTAAGCCTCTCTGACTTGAAGCTTACCAATACTGCAATGAGTTAATATAGATTACTACAAAAAATCCTGATGGTACAAAAGCCTGTTCACAAATGGTATGTGCACAAAAGAGGAAAGATAAAGCAAAAGAATTTCACAATAAAATTATAAACCCAAAATAAAGGTAAAAGATGCAGAGAAGTAACACGTGAATTCCTCAAGATGGAAAGATGGAATTCTGAAGATGGAATTCCTGCAAGATGGAAACAGAAGGGCTTACTGCTATGGTACTGTAGGTTCCCTCCTGGGTCAGTTAAGTCAAATGCTATCAGATGTACCCGAGTCTGCTCTCAGGTGTGTCAGACAAATCTCAATGGAGCTATTCCAGACATACATATACCAGTTTAGAAATACAAAGCAAAAGAGGAGGAAAAAAAGTGCACTGATGCCTTTTATATCCCTCAGGAAAATTGCCTCTTGCAAATGGTTTTTATCATTTCCATCATTTTCATTACACCTCGTTTGATTTGCTTTACCATCTTCACTGGAACAACAGCTAAGACGTGATGGAGAAACATTTTTCCACAGGCTGGTTCTAATTACATTAAATCTCAAGTGAGATAGGACATTTAAATAAGAAACAACAACTGCAGCAGAGCTGAGATAATAACATACCACGATAGCAGGCTTTTTGAGGGTAATGTTAAAATGATGCATTAAACATTAGAACGCTCCAATCACATCTCAACACGAGAGCCATTGCTCCAGTGGCATGCCGCTGCAGAAAGGTGGTTAGCAGTTCCTGCAGTCAACATTCAACTCGGAACAATTATGAGATGTTGTTGCTCATGCTCAAAGTGACACAGATTTTCATAACGCGAACTGCAAGATGCACGCTTTAACTTCTCCATGAGGGGAGGCAGTTGGGAAAGCAAGGGCATGGTTGGAGTAGTGGCCTCATGAAACGGATGCAACATAAAGCTCAAGAAGTTTTTAAGCGCTCCTGGATTTTGTTGAAAGTTGAACCTTTAACATTTTGTTATGATAACGGAGTTCTCTTTTACCATGCTTGGAAAACATATAAGCTTTAGATTGCTGAAAACAGAGAACTATAAACATGCTAAATGGAGACTGCGGATACGTGGTCCATAAACACAGTAGAAGCCGTCACAGTTCCCTGGTTTGTGTGTTTATAGTGTTATGAGCCACTGCTCAGCTGTGCCTCCAGTATTGGTGGCAACCTCCCCTGCAGGGAACCGAAATGGAAGAAAGGAAATATATGTCGTGTGTCTGTCCTTCCCCACCCCCCTCCTTTGGGCTAAGCACAGGCTGAGGGTAGCAGAAGGGCTGGCCTGGGGGAAGGCAGGAAGGAGCACAGTTTATCGACTCCGACCAGCTAGTTACTGGGCTGACTTAAATAACATGAAACCACATATAAGCAATTCCAGTGTGGTTTACCAGTGTGTACTAGAGCTGAAACAGGCAGACGTAGATTTGCTTGTAAGTTACATACCTGTCCAGCTATCTTTCCAAAGTCATCATAATAAAGTTTCAGGGAAACTATCTTGCCACTCTGAGTATTAAGAGACTTACCTTTAGTCAATAAACAGAATCTACTTTATAAATTCTATGCTTAAGAGAATACTAATTTTCACAGCAGTTCAGTAAATAAAACATTCTTGTCTAAATAGCAGAATGTATATTTATGCTCTATTAAAAAGGTAATCAAGTACACAAGAGAAAGTTGAAAAAGTTCATTTCCATGCACACAATATTTTTTGTGTGCATGTATTATACACTTCCGACTTGCTGCACTAAGTGTACTTATGCACTAATTGCCCATGTTAGTCTAGTGAATAGCGTCAAGGCACTGAGGAATGATTACATGCAGAAAGCTGAACAATAACAACTATGTGACCACACTGTAAAAACATATTCTAAATGCTGCTCAGAGGTATCTGTGCAGCCACTGCTGAAGATGCCTGTCTGAATTAAACCTGAAAATAAAATACATATAGATATGAAAGTAATCAGTAGGTGTGTAACTATGAAAATATTTTGCACTTAATAAGCAAAGAAGAAAGAATTTAACTTGTACATCTTTATCGATGCTTGTTTTTGTTTAGAAATAAGTTCCTTTAGGCCCTTATGCTCATAAGACATTTGTAAACCAGAATTAGTTGGAGATGCTAAGCTTCATGTATCCTCATTGCTTCTCCTGTACTGACTGCTCTTCTCCCAACCACCTCTCAACCAACTCAACTTCCAAACAGCAGCAAAGTAACCTGTGAATGGAGAGGGGGGAGAAGAGGAGATTTCTGCCAGGTTAGCAAACTGAATGGGCTCATGAAGATTAGCAGTAAGCAGCAAACATTCAGCCACAGAAGGATGACACTGCATGGATCAAGCAGCCATGAGGAAGTGTAGTACCTCTATCACAGAATAGTCTAGGTTGGAAGAGACCTCCAAGATCACCGAGTCCAACCTCTGACCTAACGCTAACAAATCTTCCACTAAACCATATCCCTAAGCTCTACATCTAAACATCTTTTAAAGACCTCCAGGGATGGTGACTCAACCACTTCCCTGGGCAGCCCATTCCAGTGACTAACAACCCGTTCAGTAAAGTTCTTCCTAATATCCAACCTAAACCTCCCCTGGCACAACTTCAGCCCATTCCCCCTCGTCCTGTCACCAGGCACATGGGAGAACAGACCAAGCCCCACCTCGCTACAGCCTCCTTTCAGGTACCTGTAGAGTGCAATAAGGTCGCCCTTGAGCCTCCTCTTCTCCAGGCTGAACAGCCCCAGCTCCCTCAGCCGCTCCTCGTAAGGCTTGGATCCTCTGCATCCAAGAAGGAATGGCCAGTAGAGATTTCAGCAGGTGAACAGTAGCAAGTTTCATCTAGGCACCATGGCAGGACAGATTATACTTTTCTGAGGCTCTCAGCCTCACAAGGACTTATTCTAGTTGCATAAAAACTTTAAATTCTGCTCCAGCATCTCTTTGAGAAGCCTTCAGTTATTCACAATTACCAGAGCCATCTGTCACTACCTCTGCTGCAAGGGCCACACTAGCATTGCCCCCCCCCCCACCCCCCAGGGCCAACCTTTTTCCTCGAGAACTGCGAGTAGCTCAGGTAAATCACAAAAGACATGACCATGTTTCACCTATTCTGAAGGTGCAGACTAGCATACTTTGCTTGGGGCTATGGATTGGTATTACCTATTTACAGTTGGTCTTAAAATAATCATGTTAATTGCCTTATTTTTTGGCACAGTTTCTGGCATATACCTTCCACATTGGATATCAAAGAATTATTAACGAGCAACTTTACACATAAATTAAACAAAGGCTACTTCTTCCCCAAAGAGAGTAATAATTGGAAAACGTGCTAGTCTTGCTCATGAGCTGCAATAAAGGCTGATAACAGCAGAGGCTGCACAGAGCACAGGCCACGATGACCTGAACACTGAAGAGGGAAAGCAAGCTGAGCAGTGCTTCCTGAAACTAGGGCATCTATAAAGGCAAGTGCCAGTAATGCAATGCTAGTAATTCTGCAGCGTACAGCCACAAAATCAGGGAGAATTATTTCAACAAATTGGACATAATGGATTGCACTTGTAGGGTTTTTCCCCATGGCTACTGAATTACGGAATCTTCACTGATGCTTTTAGGTCTCATGCAATCCTGATCTGCTGTCCAAGTTTCTTCCTATGCAGGCTGGTGGTCTCTGAGACCACGCTTTACAGAGCACAGATTTCAGATTTTATGGAACGCACCAGGCTTGCTAAAGATTCCCACTTTCTTCTACCTAACAAAAAAACAGTTTTTGTCTACAAGTCCTTTTCTTTTGATACTTGCATTGTGCATTTCCCAGTCAGATCTCTAAGGATCTAATGGCAAGAGTCATCAGTACAGTGCATCTCTCACTGCTCGCCTCCCCTTTAGTTCTTTGAGATACAAGTACTTCTATGTTACAGGAAATGAGGGCAACAGAAAGCTGTGGATCCCATGAATATACAAACTGTCTTGAAGGCATGGAACAATCCACCCCTAATTACAGCCAGCTGGAGTCTGATCTCTTTGCAGCAATACTTAGATAATTAACCAAATACTGACTGATGCAAGACTCAAGGATGTCACAACCATTCAGACACTCAAGGTTAATTTTTGTATCAATCACTGGAATCAAGCTTAATGGATATCATCAGCCAGTCTTCAAAATCGATCAGTGACACACAGATGTATAATTTGGGAAAAATATTTCTTCTTGGTTTGGCACTATCATTTTTTAGCTGCAGAAAAATGTCTTTTCTATTTAAAAGGCAAATTCATAAATTTTGATTAATTTAATGTCCCTTTAATAACATGAATTTTTACAGAGATTCAATCCTTCTGACTTCAGATTATTTTTATAGAGCTAATTAGCCTTGCACCAATCAGAAGAAAACATTTTTGTCACTGCTTTTTACTGAGTGGTAGCTGCTGAAGCTTTTATTTCTAGCCAGTCATTCAAGAAATCTATTGAGAAAAATCTGAAACATTTTAGCTTGGCAAAATGACAATGACAAAAAAATCTGGAACAGAAGTGCAGAGAAACCTTTGGTAAAGACACATTGCAATGAGAAACACAACTGATCAATAACCGTTAGATCTTGGGTAGGGTTACACAGAAGAAAAACATCGTGCATCTCAGTAGCATATTTGGAGTGTTTTACAAAAGCTGGGTGGGGAGGTAAGAATGCAAAGAATTTAGAACAGGGACTCTCTTCATTTTTTATTTTTTTTTTAATTTTTCCCCACACCTTCTTATCTAGTACTGAAAAATAAACAATTCCAATTATGTTTGAGCACTGCCTAGCATAGTCCTTCACTAGGAAAAGTCTGAATTTTGTTGAGTATCTTCAAAATGCCACCTTAACACAAACCACAAAGCGTCACCACAGCAGTTCAAGTACGTTGTGCAGTTTGTCTCTGAAGAAAACAGAGTTTATTACCAAGAATGGAAAATAATGGAGTAAAAATAAAAGCTTTGCAAAGACTCTCATATAAAGAATAACACAACACACTGCTGAAAAAAAAAAAAAAAAAAAAAAAAAAAACAAGCAAGCGAGGTATTTCTGGAATGGTTCTGAAGTCAATTAAAGCCCCTACTTATTCTTCCAAGAAGCTTGTTAGCTTAGAATATATATATGTTAATGTTTGTATTTAAGATAGCGATGATTGGGCTGAAACAATTGTAATTTGTAGGAACAAAGGAAGAAAGATGACGTATCATTGGCCATAATCGTTTCTGAAAGCATTTTCAGAGAGCTATACTGAGGAGAATTAAGGAAAATTCATGTTTGAAAGGCAAAGTTGCACAGTGGATAAATTGCTAAGAAACCCTTTGAATCTGAGAAGCCTCCACTGTTTCTATTATTCTGTGTTAAAAGGCAAGAGAACAAAACCCAATTATACCTTCAGAATAATTTTCTAGATGCGTGCAGCTGCTACAGAGAGTCGGGGCACACGAGCGAGCTTTAGGCACGGTCCCATGGCACTCAATTCCTGCTGCTGCTGAAGCAACCCAGGGCAAGAGGGGGAGACTGCAGTGTCCGGGGTCGAATCTGCCTCTGGCCACAAGCAGGAGACAACGGGATGGGTGGCCCGCATGGGACGAAGCGCCGGCACTGCCACATGCACCTGGGGGGCTTCACGAACTGCAGGACACAAAGGCATCCTGTCCCCGCCGCCTGCAGCACTGCTCTCTTACTGCCGCTTCTCAGGTATATTTTTAGATGCGTCTGCTTTCTGTTCGCTCGTTCCCGCACTCTGCTCGTAATGTTAACAGGCAAGCCAGAAGCATGGTATTTACATAATTGCATATATGCCATTTCCTAATTGGGATAATATGAAGCTAACATAACGTCTTTGATTTACCAGTTGTAGCAAAAAATAGCACCGATACTACAGGCTACTCCTGGGTATCTGGATAGCATTCTTAAAAATATTTCTTCTTATGGCAACTACGTAAGTAATCTTTTCCAACCCAATAAGAAAGTTATTCTTATTCATACATAATGATTTTTGTCTGCAGCGGGGGTAAGTGTGGAGATCATCTTTTCCAGCCCTAAAAACTGATCATTCTGTCAGTTAGCAGAATCTGAAATATGTTCAGTGCTTTTTTTTTTCTTTTCCAAAAGAATGGGAATGCATTTCTTGCCAATGCAACCCAGCATGAAAAATAAAATCTAATGATCACCAACTCAACAGCTGATGAATCAAAATGACAAAAAGTGTGCTATTTTCAAACGAAGGAAACTAAAGGAGGCTGGATTTGTTAACAAATACTGGGCAAATGAAGATTGGAGACCTCAGTATAAACAAAAGGCTTCTAATCGCCCAGTCACCGGAAATTCACTGCTCCCACAACAAGCATTCCCATCAGAAAAAGAGCTAAAAGATCCAATATCCAGAAGCACAGAAGTTTTGTTGTAAAGAAAACAGAAATCTGTTCAAAATTAGGAGCTGTAGTGGTTTGGAGCTTTACAACGTTTGTAAGATGATTTTTCCACTTTGCCAGTCCTGCTTGGCTGAAGTTTCCAGGGACAGCCATCACACCCCCAGGAATTCAACACATTCAAGTACCAATCTTCTTTTATCAGATGAACCAGCAGGAAGATAATTTCAACATACCTGCGATGGGACTGATTGCACAGATGAGCATTAGTGAGACTAATGGAGACTAAAGCAAGCTAGCGAAAAATCAGAACTGCCCGTCGGAAAGAATTGTGTCTAGGGACATTTAATACGTGTATTTTTATGTTATTGTTGCGTCCTCTGTCAATGTTTCCATTTTGAATCATCATCTTCAGCCAATTAAACTTCAACTGAAAAAGCATGGTCAGACCTGAAAAAACAGCATGCCAGGTCTCAGGGGAAGAGCAGACTTGTCTTAACCCCCCCCAAGCCACGCACATCCTCAATTTCCTACCTTTTGAGATGGAGCTAAGAGCCTTAGCTGCGAGTCTTGGTTTTGTTGAGGCCTAGCTGAAGTTACAAGGTTTCGCTATCCTTTCCTGGTGAAGCGATGCAGTTCCTCACACGCCGGTGGGGAAGGCAGCCCAGCAGCCTGCTGGGGGCAGGGAGCGCACGGGGCACAGCCTCCCACCTCCAAATGCTTTTTCAAACTGAAAGTATGGAGCAGCTGATACAGCTGGTCAAGTTTGGCAAATTGTTCAGGAACGCACAAAGGAAACATGCTACGCAAATGTAAAATCATTAAAGCAGTCTTTTTACAGTTATCACGTAACGTTACCATGTAATGTTATCATTTTTAAGAAATACATTTAAGCCCGCAGCCCCACCTCCTCTTATGCAGGTACCTGGCTGTATCTACAGTGTTCACCAGCACACCGGACTGCTTCGGTGCCAGTATTTTATGTTCCTTCCTTGTTCTTACATGCCAAGTCAAAGAGAAGAAACAAAAGCTGGTGTTGTTTCTGGGAAGAAATGGGTTTTGTATCAATGAGCAGGCAGTTTCTTTTCATGCACGCATCAGCCTGCATGCTATGTGAAGAGGTAGCCTGTGGAAACGCTTGTAGTCTAATATCTTCTCAATGGAAAGCGTCCCTACAGAAGTGCCTGGGGGCACTAGATACGAGAGGCGGCTCCTGGCAATTTCAGGAAATCTCTTGCTGACGGTAAATCACTGCGTGGCTGGAGAGAGGGGCAGGCTGTCAGAGGTGTGCTCAGCTGCTTACAGCCTCTCATTGTCATTGAGAAGGTGGTCATTTCCTCCTCACTGAATCTCTCCCCTTGTTTTGCTCTTCCTTCCTGATGATAAATGCACCTTTTATTATTCTAACCAATTCAACATTAATTTTAGAAATTTTATCACTCATTGAGATTTCACTCAGTGAGTCAAGCGGAAAAAATGTGTTCTCGAGCCGACAGAGAACCCTCCCATCTGAATTCCCTGAGCCAAGAGCACCTCCCAGGCAGCGTCCTCCGGCTGCTCCCAGAGACAGAAAGCGCCTGGCCACGTGGCGCCCGCGGTGCCTCCGGCAGGGAAAGGAGACCGGCCCAAAGCCCGACCCCAGCTCTGCCCCAGCCTCCTCCCGCATGGCCCATCCAGCATGTCCTCGTGCTGTGCACACCTCCGGGTGCTCAGCCCACGAGGTCTTCCCCTGCCAGCAGAGAAACCTCTCGCGCAGCATTGCTGCTCTCATTCCAGCACCACTGAACATCACTTTCATCGGCAAAATAATAGTAATTTGAATACAGGAACAATTATGGGAGACTCGAGCTGGAGCCTATAGCCCTGACTGATTTACAGTTACTGCTGTTTTGGCAAAGGCTGGTTGCAGAAAGAAAAGGTTGCTCTGCTCAGCAGCACTGTACAAGGCAGCAAGCAAAACACGACTATTCAGTCCTCTAAACAATTTTCCTCTGAAAATAAGATGTTTGTAAGCTACCTGCATCTCTGTCCTACTGACTAGGACGTGCCAAGGTGGTACATTTTCCTTAGTAAGGACGAGTAGGAGCTTGTGATTAGTATTGCTTTTTAATTTGCTCTGACAATACTTCTGGGCTGCTAAGCATCTTCTAGAAATTCAAAAGCACACTCAAGAGCCCCAGTTCCACAGCTTTTGCGAAATGCAGACGTGAGAACCCAAACTATCTCTTCCTCTTGTTCATTAGGCACGTCAATAAATCGCAGGCCTGCGAGCAATGCATGCGCATGCATTCAAAGAGGAAGGACCATGGAGGAAGGGAGAGGAACAAAGAAAGAACATTAAAAAGAGCCTGGTAAGTTTAAAAGCTTGAACGAAAACTTTTTTCTTATCATCATTTGGGCTTCATTTGTTGCCATAAAAAAATAGTATTCATAAAAAGCTGAGACACACACAATAGTAAGAAAATGCCCCGTGCCTTTAAGTACAGGCAAAGAATTTGAACATTCAAATCTCTACAATTTTCATATAATAAATAAAAGCATAAGAAGCTAGCATATTCCTGCTCCAACTTTTAAAAGGTATGGCATTTTTTGTATTCCTGACTAGTGCACTGACAAGGTGAGGACAACAGTACAGGTTTCATACAGAATTTAAATGTATTTTAGATGTTTCATGCCCAATGTCAAATACATGAAGGGCAGAGAATGGGATAAGCGAGAACAGTGACGAGAAAATGAGGGGAAAAGGTGATTTTTAAGGAAATGTGTTGATCTTTAACAGAAATAAGCAACCCTCACCGTGTACTATTTACGTGTGGCTTTTAGTATGCTTTGTAATTTACATTAATGAAAATAGCTAGAGAGATGTTTCTACAACTTGTTCTGAACTGCACTTTTGTGAGGCATTTGGTAGAATGAGTCAGTAATGCAGCAAAAGCGAAATCTACCGTTGCTTTTCAGCGATGAAGAGAGGCTGAAGTTTCTCTAATTTACCAAGGAAGCCGGTAATCCAACTTCTCAGACACCTGTGAAAATACAGCATCTGAACCATGCACATCTACCAGTTTTGCACCACCAGGGGAAGAAGCATTCCCACCCTGCACACGGCAGCAAAGCACAGCACTGCCACAGGGTCATTACCAACAGCCCGAGCGTTTCAATGAACCCTGGCATTTCCTTCAACAAACTTCCACTGCACAAACAACGGCGGGGAGTCAGCTTTGCTGAAGAGGCTGTATGGAGCATGTCGTCTGCAGGTAAGGACTTCTACAGCTCCCCATGAAGTGCCAGGGACGCTGCTGCTCCTGGTTACTGCCCACGTGGATGGTCTCAGCCGACCATCACACCTCCGGCAGCTGCTGCTTGCAGTTTGGCCTCCATGTGCAGGCTCCCCCTCACAACTGACAGTGACCTATAAAGGTGGCAAAATATAGCAAATGGGTTAAAAGTAATAAACCAGGGACCAAAGTGAACAGAAGAACTGGAGAACTATCACACGTACTATACATAATGCACGTCACGAAGAGCTGAAAATCATCTGCCTCTTACACACAGAAATTACAGCATTTTGAAGTGGCATTACCTCACTGTTGATCAGGTAGTGAGAGAAGCTTTCAGAGGGCAATATTTATTTCACTTCAGAATTAGCTCCTCAGGTGAAGAAATACTGTAGACACACTACACCTTGTTTTAAAGGAAGGGAATGATCGGTGCAGGGAGTGTGCCTTCCTTTCTGGATATATTCATGCTGTTAACAGACATACGTTGATGTACTGGAATATAGACTCAAAACTAGAGTTTAAAAGTTGAAACTTTTTTTGCTTTTAAAAATATTAAGTATAGAATAAATACACTGTTTAAAATAGAACTGATTCACGGAGAGAAGGGAAGTACTTAAAAGCTTGCTCATACTAAAGGACTCTTAAAAACAAGTATCTATTACTCATGCATTTGAAGGATTTGCTCCTTCTGAGCTACTGATTTGAAAAGCTTTTGACACTGCAAGATGAAGACTCATCCCAAAGGGCTGCTGTGTGTAGGCTGAACGAACGTCTGTGTGCTCTCAGAACACTTTCTTCCTTTCATTGAAGAAAAGGAAAGATTAGCAAGGGCAGTGTGTGTGTGCGAATATGCACCTGTGTTAATTGCTTTGGCTCTGAAAGCGAGGTCAAACTAAAGTTGTCTGTCTGCCCAGAGAAAGAGCAAGCCATCCTTCTTGCAGTCTGATCATTCGGTACATGTTAAGACCAAGCTCTGAATATGCATCCACCTGTCATTCTGTGACCGCCTCTGGCTGACCCTTTCAATGACCCAGAACAGTCTTACACCCATAGGAACCATCCTAAAAGGCTGGAAAAAAATAATTATAATAAAAATACTATCTAAATCTCAAAACACACAAATTGCACAAGTGACACCATTGTGGGTATATTCATTGAGAATGTATTTTCTTTTACCACATAAAATAGCTTGCCATGAGCTATGAAGATAAAAACCCAAGACCAGGTATTAAACATGGCACACCTGCATTCAAATCGCTAAAACCAAAACCTGTCCTCCCACCAGGAAACTTCAATGCTTCATGTCTTGAAGAACTACTTATCAGATGCTGACACCACAACAGACTTCCCAGGCCCCAAGCCTCCACCGTTAAAGCTACAACTTCATGCAATTTTTATTCATTAATTTTGACTTAATATTAGAGACCTAATATTTAATAAGGGTACAAAGGCAGCTGAAAGCAGAAAGAAGGCAATACTAGTTATCCATCCTTATGAATGAATTATGTGGTACAAACTCTTACAGCTTACAGAAATACGTGGTTTATTAAAGCTTGAAACAGTTTTAAACGCAGCCAAAAGAAGCTTATTACGTTCACAGCCAGCTGTACTTCTGTGTGTGGAAGGTGGGAACAGGAGCAGCACCTGCCAGCACAGCAACAGAAGTCTACTGCATCTTTTTTACTGTTGTTTTCTGCAAGAACAAGCAAAATCTCTTATGTCAATGGTTAGTGAAAATCTAAGCTTTCAGTGCTATTTCCCACTGACAAAACCCTCCTACATATCTGAACGTAGCCTTACAGTGCTGACTCCTGTCAGAGCAATGGAAGCCTCAGGTAGCAATATGGACGTGGGGATACAGGGAGATGGAGCAACCAGCGGTACTACAGCAACAGGGGCAACTGAAAGCACCAGTGAAATAACCCACCCAACCCCAAACCCTAAAATGGCCTTTTATGCACTTTCTTTCACAAACTAACCCCAAAACTTACACTGGAACGATGATTTGAATTTCACTCCACTCCCCACCCACCACCATACTCCTCTGCTGTTTGCAGAGTTTTATTAGAACCATCTGTGCAATCCTCCCCTTCCCCCTTCCTTAGGTCTGTTAATCCAGCAGCTGTACTTCATCATCCATTTAAAACCTTTGTTTCAAAGTTCTAAGGACAGAAAAAAATTATCTCCAAAATCAACAAAGAAAGCACATCATATACTATACTTTACAGATTAAAGAGCAAGAATGGAAGATGGAGAATACATATATTTTAATGGAAAATAACAGTTTTAGGGATTTTTTTTTTTAATAAACCAATACAATTGCAATAATTCTGACAAAGCCAGGACTTACTGAAGTACTGCAAGCTTCTGCTGCAGAATTTTATGTCAAGATCACCACTGTCACATATGGACAGAAGCAAAAGAAATGCAGATGAGTACTTCCTTACAGCACATCTTGTTAGCAAATAAGTAAGAGAAGGAGGTGCTACCATTTATTAACTATAGTAATAGACTGTCTTTATACAAGATAAAATTATTATAAGTTTTTAAATACAGAAGTCATGGACTTCAGACTTTCTTCCTCTTTTATTAAGAGAATGTCTGAAAGTAATTGTCACCACAATAACTTGTGCTCGTCCAGCCCTGAGTCCCCAGCAGCATGCATTTGCATACACATGAAATTGTCTCTCTGGATATTTAAAAAGTGGGTTAATGTAGAACTGTTTGTATACGTACCAGACATCCCAGGCAAGACCCATCCACCAGTAAGAAAAAAGTACAACATGATTGGTAATGGTACCTTTGGCTTTGTTAGCCCGTGTGTGCTGCTGCTTGTCAAGTGTCAGTCATTCTACATAACCCTCCCAGACCGTATCTGTTGGTTTATATTTACACATGCACATAGCACCAGCATTCATGTCAAGATGGGACAGAGCTTCTACTTGTAGAATATGGCAGGGCACATCACTGACAAAAAGTGAAAACGCCGGTGGCGCTAATTTGTTCTGGTATGTTCTCCTCCAAGCTGTTTCCGTGGAAGCATTTCACTACTGCCACCAGATCATCTCTGACTTTTTTTTAAACAAAGAAAATGCACTTTAAATATGAACAGAAAATACTCTGACTTTCAAGTACCGAGGAACACTCATCCTGCTTTATGATATATAACACTATGATAATTTCCGTCCTTTTCTCCTTGAAAATAAATACTTTCCTCTTTCTACATGCTGGCTATTTAAAAGGTAACAAAGCAAACACAGACAATCTTGCTACATACATACAAACAATATTTGATGGTAAATTTGAAGGAACTGACAAATATTTTTTTCACTGAACTTTATAATATTTCCCCAGTTACATCAATACTGGAAATAAGTTTCCCTACATATGCGAAAAACTGAATGACATTTATTTCTACAAGACACATTTAGGACATGTGCCTTGTGGTCATGCCTCAAGACCTTTCTGATTCTCCTTTATTGAGCTTAAGAGCCCATGCCTTGCTTGCCCCAGTTCTTAATTCCTTGTTTAAATAAACATCATCATTTAAAGCTTCTCAAGGACTCAGAATTTAACTAGACTTCTACAGACTAAACACAAGGGAATTTTCCCTTGTCTTCCCAACCTTCCCTTTCCATCACAATAGAATCTTTCTATTTTGAAATAAGTGGATGGTTGTAACCAAGCTGTAACAAACAACAAGTTCACTTATCTGCTCCCTTGAACTTTACCATAAGGTAGTAGACAACTTGAAAAATGTTTTCCTTGCACAGGCTCTACAAAAAGATGCAGATGTAATCCTTTCCGAGTTGACAGAGCACACGCAGCAGACTTTAAAGTATGGTTATAACCTGTAACTTTATAATTTTATAAGCTAAACTTACAAAATAAAGTGGACCTGGAAAGATTTATATTAAAAGGAAATCCATGAATTTTTCTCCAATAGCAGCATAAAACCAGAAGAACTGCTCTTGAGAAGTATTCTGAAGTCTCTCAGGAGGGTTAATGAAATATCCACACACTGTGTGCATGTGTGCATCAGCTAGGAGGAGAGAGATTTTTATTAAAATATTTCTACTAATAATTTAGTACTTCTCTTTGCATCTACTTTGCTGGCTTATTAAAATTTTTGGTGAAAGTAAGAACACTGAAGAAAAACAAAGTTTAGGAGAACAAACTGACAACTTCTCATTCCTCAGCTTTTGTATTTGAGAAAACATCGCTGGGATGAAAACTCACTTCAAAACCCTCTTTTCACACCACCTTTGATCTTTGCAGAATATGTACATTTATAAAAGCTAGAAACAGCAGTGAAAACAGCAAAAGCAATTTAAAAAACTTCTGCCCATAGCCTTCTTTCAGGGCATCATGAATATATTTAAGCAAAAACACAAAGGAAAGAATGCTTGGGACCAGGCAAATGAAATCACATCCTGCAGCAAATGGCATTTTCTTGCCCTTGAACACAGTGCTGATTCCTGGGTGCCAGTTCACAAAAAACTCTGGTGATCCTGTGTGTCCCTTGAACCAGAGCATGGGCAACCAAGTACCTCACCAGTGCTTAGGACGTGATGAAATGCGAGAGGAGAGGAAGCTGGTATAAAGTTTGACTGACCCCTAGCACAGGTGTTATCAGAGCATTCACTAGTTCATTATAATATCCCTACAAAATATCAGTAACAATTCATACAGAGAGGGAAAAAAATAATTTAAAAAGGCAAGAGAACCCTTTCTTTGATACTGGACTGCAAGTAGCACGTGATTTGCTGCTACACCAGGAAGTGGAGGGGAAAAAAAAAGGGAACAATGTACTATTAGGAATGGCCTTGATGGCTCTGTCAGAACAGATTCTTGGTGTTCAAGTCTCATCTGCTCATTAACAAAAACCTAAGAGAGATTTGAAAGTGGGGATATCAAGCAGAAGTGCTTAAGCCATCCAGAAGAAGCCACGTTGCCATCTTCATCCTGAAGAAATGAAACCTTCAACAAAAAGAACAGGAAAGCTGCAGAGCTGCTGCACTGAAGTCTTTAAGTATCATCACAAAGGACCCTCCGACACCCTGTTTTCCTTTTCATTAAAGCAGAAAACAGCATATAAGAATTTCAAGAAATGAAGGCAGATTACTGACAATTTCCTGATAGAAGGTGGCTGAGACTCCCCTGCACAGAGACGATGCACCACCGAGCCACTTCCCCGGCCTCCCAAAGGCACCGTTTCCCGGGTCACTTGCTCCAAAGGCCCCTCCTTGGTGTGGGCTGCCACGGGAGCCCAGAAGACTGACTTGGCTTTAACACAGACGTGGCTGGGGCATGGAAGTGCTGCATGCCCAGCAGCAGGCTGGTGGCGGCTCGAGGAGCACTGGCAGCAGCGGGGACACTGCTGGAAAATTCCAGCGCGGTCTGCACCGAGCTCTGCCCACAGCCACGGCCAGACAAAGGAAACGCGCTCCAGCAGGAAGCGACAAAAACAGCTTAGCACCATTTTCAAATCGGAGTCAGCAATGCAATCTTTACTTAAATGTTAAGCCACATACACGGGCCATTAGTCAAAATTCCTTTTCTTCTTAATAGCTTTCCCAGCCTTGACATTTTGTAATGTTATTATTTTAACTCTGATCTGTTCCAGAATTCAGAGTGATCTTTAGAAAAATTGTTTTGGAAATGCCATGCTAAAGCATCTTCTGTATTTTACCGTGATTTGTCAAAGTTTTACTTAAAAGCAGGTAGTAAGATAAATGAAAGTCACCAAAAAAATGGAGTACTTAGAAGAAAATAAATGATGCTTAAACTCCGACAACAGCCAATCCACACCTTTTGACTTCTCAGAGAAATATCACCCGACCTGACAGCGAGAAAGGCAATAACGTCATATGTAAATCTCAAGCAACAAAGTCATTGGTCAGAAGAGGCAGAGCACGTATTGTTCTGAAATACTACATTAAAACACATCCTAGGTATTTCTTTTCTCTGTAGCTTTGGTAATTTTTCCGTTGATGCTTAACATTCGCGGTGGCCCTTTTCACCCTGGACAACTTCTTTAGCTAATTGAGCCGTGCCGCTTTGCCCCCGTGGCCTGCACCGGCCTGTCCAGGTGCTCCTGCCCAGCAGCAATTCCTTTTTTGATCCAGCATTCCTCCCTCCTTGCTTTTACCATTTCCTCCTTTCTGTGTGTTCCCAAATGAACTCTTAGGCATGGGTTCACAGCTATGCGTGGTATCAAGCGACTCCCTTCTCATACAAGTTGCCATGTCACCACACGTGCAACTCTTGGATTAAGCTTGATACTGAGCTTGGATACATTTGTTTTCAGAGAAAATGCACTGTACCATGTAGGAGCATGACGTGATGCTGCAGCTGAACTGTATTGTTAGTCTAATGACAAGCTAGAACAAGAGCACTGCTTGCTGTGCATTGTCTGCTGGCCTTGGCAGTTTCCGTATTGCACAGTACAACTTGTTTCCAGCTTGCAGCTGGTTTGTACAGATCCAGCTGTGTGGTTGCCAAAAGCACTTAAAGCCCAACCTGTGTCTAGAGAGAGAGTTTTAAGAGATGATTTTCCTCTTGTGCCTTTTTTTTTTTTTTTTTTTTGAAAGATGGAGATGCTGCAGATCATAATCCCAAACTTTCCTTTTGTATTCAATTTGTATGCTGTGGGGTATTTATTAAACTGTTGCTTTCAACCACTGCAGTAATGTGTTGTGCAGGGTGAAGCAATGAGAAGACAGGGCATGTCTCAAGCAAGACAATTTCAGATAACTTTGGGGAAAATAATGTGGAATACTTCCTGAGATTTTATTGTCATTTAAATGCTCCTCTAGAAAATGGTTCTATTAAATGTTAATTCAGAATAAAACTCCAAAACACAAATTCAGGGAGAGAGTAGATGATTGTCATGGAAAAGTGATCCATCTGTGCATGATAAATTATTAACTTAGAGTATTAACTGAATGCAATAGACCTCATCTAAAAAGGAATGATGCAATTTAGCTGATGAGATTTAAAATAACAGAGGCAACAACTGCAAATTAAGCAACCTGCCAACGATCAGAAGGATCGTAAATACCACAAGGAAAGCCCTAGAGAGGACAAAATGGTTTAAAACATGACAGCAGCCCTAGCAGATCAGACCAGAAGTCCAGCTTGTCCATTACGCTGCTCCTGGCAGCGGCCCAGAGCGTAAGGGCACATCCAGCAGCACTTTCTCCAAACCCGCAATATGCAAACTGGAAACTTCCTGAATATTCCTCGATACAGACGGTGTCTTTGAACTTGCTACTCTTACATGGAATTTTCCTTCATAAATTTTTCCAATTACCTTTTGAACTCATTTAAAATTTAGTATCCACAACATCCCGTGGAAGGACATTCCACAGGCTAACAGCTTTGTCTGAAGTACCTTATTGTGTGTGCTTTGAGCTGCCAGCTTCTAGTTGCAGAAAAAAAACAACCAACCAAAACAAACAAAAAACAACAACAACAACAACACACACAAAAAAATAAAAAAAATAAAAACAACTCTTTTATATCACCTCTATTTACTTTTTCCTAAGCATTTATGATTTTTGATTTACACGCCCCCCCCTCAACCTATCCTGCAGTTAGAAGATTCCCAATGTCTGTAATCATTCTCCAAGAGAGTGCCTGCTCCCAAACCTTCGCCTATCTGCTCCACATTCCTCTTGGGCATTCTTTTCAAGTTAGATTACATAGATATTCAGACGCTTGTGCAAAGAGGGTGAAAGAATTTTAGAGCAGGGAGAACAGAGTGATGTTTAAAGGTGGAGAAAATTTTCAGAGGGAAAAAACACAGAAAATAGATGAAGGTTCACTTACTACATTTTGGCAAGCAATAGAACTGTTTGAGGAAGTACTCTTTAAAAAAAAAATGATTTATAGTAAGAAAGAACGCCTTAAGATCTGTAGTAGAAATCCATTTATTTTCTCTGCCTTCATAATGTTTTACGGAGCCCAGATAATTTACTGGGTGCTGTTCCTCCCTCCAATAAGCATTTCACTGCATTTTGTAACCTTCTACTCTATCTATAAATAGAGAACTATGCTAGAGGCAGTACACTAATGAGACACTTCGTACTATGATTGCATTTATATTTGGGAAGGAAAGAAAAGAAATAATGGCAATAAATTGAATGGCAAACAAGTGGGTGGTGGCAAAGGAGGATGAAGAATGATTGCCAGTGTGCTTGAGTTAAAGGTTGCAAGTATAATACTTGGAACTTTTTTTATTTTCCAGTCTTGAGAAGCAACTGGGATCTTTATCATCCACTTCCAAAAGCACAAACCATTTGCAAAGCATCTGAGAACACACCTTCCTCTCACACTGGCCAGCCTCCCAGAGGATCCCCGCAGATGCGGGCTGCCCGCACAGGAACACCAGGCAGCGACCTGCAGCAGGCAAGGCTGCGGGTCTCAGCTCAGCACCACCTGATGGTATGCCAGTGGGACAGGAGAAAACTGCTCGTCGCAGGTGCTCTTTACTAATACAGCGTTTAAATGAACTGCAGCTGAGGTCAGGGAAGGTCAAGACAAGTACAATCTCTTTGGGGTAAATGTCTTATCAGGAAAACACTTCAAAATATACCCATGGCAGGCTCCGTGTGCACACAGTTTTCCTCTTTTGTAAGTTTCTACGCAAGGTCAAGTCTGAGTGCAAGAGCCTTGGTATTTCTAGAGACTGATACTGCTCATCTGCTGCTACAAACTGTCTTCTATTAAGTTTTTAGAGAAACTACTTGCTTCTGACCTCCAGCATCTCAAACACCAAAGAGTCTATGAAAAAATGAAGAAAAAACCACAGGACACACACGTACACACACGCTGTATTCCATGATTCCCCCTGATAGCAGCTGTGGGCTATAAGAGGACACACACAAATTTTAGGGTATATTTCTTCAGATCAAAAATGTGATAATCAATTCTTTAAGTTGAACAAAAAGAGGTTAGCTTACGTTATTTAGTAACTACATACCTGCAGGTGTCATTCATTAGCATATTTAAATTCCTGTAGCCTGCCGAGCATCTACATTACCAGCTCTTACATTCATTTTCTTGCACTGTTGTCCATATGCCGTGATTCAACCTTAACTTCTCCAAGCCATCCCAAAAATTCCTTTCTCCTTTTAAGTTGCAGCACATGTATTTCAGATTTTCCCAAGAGTAAGAGAGAGGAAATAAAAGAAGAGCTACCTTATCACAGCTGAAGTTTCTTGCTTAGGAATTCAATTTATAATTGGATTTTGGTGGCTGTACAATTTTTGATGTTTTGATAAAAAAAAAATGCCCCTCCAAATGGCAAAATTACAAAGTTTTGAAAATCTCCATTTCCACATTCTCATTAGACTATATGAAGTGTTGATAAAATTCAGTATTTACCAAACATATTTCAGGACTCTTGGAACTTGACAAGAAGTACTTGCCCTATGACAAAGCAGAGCAGAACCAGAGGAAACACTTGTTTTTTCAAGTGACTATACCTAAAAACATGCACATAAATGAGAGAAAACACAATGATATTTACATACTATATAATACACTTTATATATATATATATATATATAAAACTTTTCAACATGTGACTTCAAAAATGTAATACTGCTATAAACAGCTACAGTACATTAGCGGTCAGTGGAAATAAAATGAGGGTATTATGCTGGTGCTCTGCAAAGTTTGCAGTGGGGAATTCTTCCCATGTCTCTGTTGCCCGCTCTGCATAAATGCATCAAAATCTGAGCTGCTGCTCTGCCATGATCTTCTCACTGTTATCTTTTGGCTATTATTCTCTCAAATCCCATCTGCAGGTCATTTTTATATGAATTATATGAATTTATGAATTGAACAGGTTAAAATTCTCTCTTTTTTTTCTTTTAATCTAAGGTAAATTCAGATAGTCCAGGTCTAACTGATGGGAATTTAGTTTTACCATTTAAAATATCAATGTTACTGTTTGGCTGCAGCTTAACAGCTCTGACTGGTTTCATGCAGACTCATTTCACTTCAGCTTTTTCAGATAAATGCATTAGTTTGCTGGGTGCTGAGAAGTGTGGCTGAAAGAGTAATTTCCATTATCTTCTTTTAGGCTCAGACCCATTTCCACATAGAATTTGTAGCTCTATACAGAATTTACAGAGAGGAAAGAAAGCACATACTGTTGTGAAAATAACTACTACAGATTTGTTTATCTTTACTTGTTTACTAAGATAATCGCAAATCCTCTCTCTCTTTGTAACTTAACAAATTTGGATGTGATTTTCCTTATGTAAAGGAAGCGAATTGATTATTCCTCTGCCTTTGAGGAAAACAGTATACAGAGTTAAAAATCTGTGTCTGCACAAACTGAAGTTCTTTTTTTCTCTGTATGTGCAAGAAAACACTGAATGAAAGCATCATACTTGTCAGCATTTTCCTCCACACCAGAGGGCTGAAAGGGAACTTGACCTGGATAGGATACTTTCCTAATATACATATATTTTTTGAAAATGATGACAGACCACTTAGTTTTGTGCAGACTGCTGCATACACTCAAACTTAGCATTCAAAAATCTGTTTAATGCATTTTTGCTGACTACAGTTTGAGAATCTCTCTTGTTGGAAACCAACAAACTAAAAAACAATGGAAAATTTGTTGGCCGTAACAGAGCTTGCAAGTAATAAACTTTAATATGGCTTGGATCTCTGTTTACAGAAGAAAGGCAGAAGACAGAACTCGTGAAAGCTAATGCTACCACGACAGCCTCCCCCAGAAAAATACAGCTCTCAGGAACACAGAGACAAAGCTACCTAACCAAAGGTGCTGTACTTGTCTTCATTGCCAGTTGTGAATTCTTACTTATGATCACGTTTGAGAAGCTTGAACTAATGGCTTACGCTTCACTGTAAAAATCAATTCCAAAAAGCATCAAGAACATGCATTAGGGTCCTTCCCTCTTTTAGCCAAAAGTCCTTGAGGTATTGTTTCGTACAGTACGAATGCACGGAGACCACTCCTGCAGCACATAATAGTCAGAGCTGTAAATACAATGGAAAGACATAATGAATATTTGTGGGTTTTGTTTGTTTGTTCACATGGGGTTTTTAAACCTGAATCAATTTGCAGACTTGGTTTACCACGTGTCCTGGCTACCACCTGCTGCCCAGCAGTTTGGGCATGGACATTTCAGCCACCACTGCCCTGGAAGACCCAAGTGCCAAACAGCCCTGCCACATGGCTGGAGGGGGCACAGTCCCCAGCTGCTCTGGAGCTGTCATGGTTTCCTCTCACAGCAGTAGACAGCTCTCCTGAGGAGATTCCTTTCTCTTTCATGCTAACAAAGCTTACTAACAGTGGATTGTGTTATCTGGCATGCAGAATGCAGGCTAAAGAAACTCTGTAAAAACCACTGCTGCTACTTCTATCCTGTTATTGAACAAAAATTCTGATTGAGCATCCTTGTTTTGGGTTTCACTGGTTATCTGGAACTTGAAGAGTCCTCTGACATAAAAATATATATCTTACCCTGCCTTCTTGCTTCCGAAGACTGCAACCTTAGTGGGGTTATTCCTTAGCACAGCATATGAATACCTTTCTCCTAATTCTTACCATTAGTTATGATATCAAAATCACCTAATGACAGTAACTGTAGGACCACTAATGGAGTCTTGGCCTTGATTCAGTGTTACTGGTGCCATAATACAGAAGTCAGCCTTTGCAGCAAAAGATCTATGGTTAGATAGCTTACACACACAGAGTGTTAATGGTATAAGCAGCACACCTTACCTGCGTGGCCTGTATTGAGTGTGAAGGTGCACAGCACAGTTACAGATAAAAGACTGGGGATTCACTTGTTTCCCTGCCTTTGCCATCAGCCTTGTAGTTCTGCTTCCTCGTCTGTGCTCAGCAGCTGACTCATGCAGCAGACAGCTCCCCACTTTTGCCAGGTTCATTTTCTGCCTAGTTAGTGAGTTAAATCAGCTGACAAAGCTCCGAGGTGCTAGCACCAACATGGGTGGGGAGGAAGGGAAAGGGCAGAGTGCTCAGGAACTTCCTTAGCAGCAGCAAGCCCCTAGGTTGGATTATGTCCTTGCAGATAACTTCACTTTGAAAATACTTCTGAGGTTGCCACATCTTATCTTAACCCTATCACTATTATCTGCAAGCCATACAGTTGTTAACTGCAGGGTTGCAATTTTGTCACTGGCATTAGAGAATACTGAAACATAATCAGAAAAAGATGAAAAAGTATTTGTAGTATAAGGAATCCTCCTCCTCTTCCTGACTTGCCCTAACAGACCTAAAGCTGTGGCATGGAGCAACGTGCTCAAGAACATGACCACTAAAAACCTTGGAGGTAGGGTTCAGCTGACTGGCCACAGCATGCAGGGACTGCATAATGTTCAGCTGCTGACTGACGCACCGATACTTCAAGTATTGACATCTACAGGGCTCCTAAAAAAGGCTGCAACCCGCTACTCTACTAGCTTTCAGGAATTACATCTGAAAAGCTCATTTCAGTGAAGTAAACTTCAGCTATCGAGAAGTTTGCCTAAGCGTCATCAGCATCGCCAGTATGGGTACGCTTTGTTTACTCAAGAATACTTTATTGCTTTAATTTAACTAAGTAAGGAACTGACCTGGGCTAAATCAACACGAGGATTTCAAATAAACTCAAGAATATGCACTAAGAAGCGTCAATCATTTTTAATTAAACCTGCACATGCACTTTGTTGGATTTACGTAACTCTTATTTTTAGGCCAAACATTAGTTTCTAGGCTGTGCCTCCGTTATTATTTGTTCAGCAGCAGAACAAACTTTAGCAACTCCTACCTTTTCTCCCCCACAGGAGCTCGTTGCTCCTGTGCCAGCCTAGCCACCAAGACAACAGAGCTTCAGGCTGGCTGTTGGTCATTTTTGGAAGAGTTTTCCTTCTCCAGCTGAATCACTTCCCTGACTTGGTTTATCACATGGCTGCACAAACACAGGTGCTGGCACAACGCAGGTGGCAGTGCAGAAGTGGAAATGAACAACTGGCAAGGAAGGGAAGTAGGGCCTTACCCAGCTGCAGTGCCACCATATATGCAATCCTAGCTGGAATTTGCTTTGTTCTCACACAAGGTAAACTAAAGAAACATTAAAAAATGGGAAAGTGATGAAATATCAATAATGAGGGAGGGGTATGACAATCAAGACTAGGAAGCAGACTCAGACTGAAGGTATTGAACCAGCTAAATCCTGAGGTGATCGCTTTTAAGTGCCCCACAACTCACACAGGTCCTAAATTCCAGAGAAAGGTTGAACGCATTTCATTTCACAAATGCAAACATACTCTCTGATATCAAATTCTCCAGAATGGTGCCATTTATAGTCACCCAAACTCATGACTTACCACTCAGAGTGGCTTTTCTGTAGTGTTAAATTCCAAGTTTGGCAACATTCATCTCTCAAATGCACAAAGAGAAAACTCCCTTTTGTGAATAATGCCATCGCTGAACCTCTGAAGAAATATAAATGAAGTGAAATATAATAGTTTAAGAAAATGCCTTAATTTAGAACTACAGCTGTTTTTGGAAGAGGGAGATGGGTGGAATTCAGTATTTCATTTCTGCTTTGGTGTTTGTAAGTATGTTCTGAAGGATGCCAAAGTGCCTCCTGCTTTGATTAGTTACAGAAGAGCTAAGCAGCATCCTGGCAGTTGCTGCAGCAAGCAACAAACTTGTCACTTGATGCCATTACACACCAGCGGGTGTCAAGTTCTGTGAATGGCAGGGTTTTCCAAGTTCCCAACCACTGCCACAGTCCACCGGGCAGGATGATGGCAACAGCTAGATGCCTGCAAGCCAAACTGTAAGAAAACCCTTCTTAATACTCGAAAGCAAGTTCTGCATGTCATGTTGGCTTGGGAGGCTAAAATTTTCATTTCCGTTCCTCCTTCTGAGATGGTCTGCATGGCTGGGTGCCACAGAGATTTGCATGCTGATAGATAACAGATCTATCTGGTTTTGGAGGCTTACCTAATGGTCTAGCAAGAAATCTAGGCACAAGTCCTTTACAGTCTCATCTGAAGCTCATCAAAGTTAAAACTACTCCAATACGACATGCTGACATCATCAAAATCTTATAGAAGCTTTGCATAAAAGTTACAACTTCTGAAATTCCCAATGATAAATACGGCTGACAAGGAAAACCACAGAACGGCCTATGAAACTGCCCCACAGCTGTTAGATACCTACTGCCACTTTGCAGCCATTAAACAGCATTTGTTTTCCTAGGACTCCATCATTAAATGTCAAAGTGGTCAAAATGAGGACTAGCTAAGACTGATGTCCATTTTACAGTAAGTTATCATAGCACAATAATGCTAAGAAAATTTCTGTTTCAAACTGGAATAAGAAGGTTGGAATATACTCTCACATTCAGTCAAAAGGAGTTAGTCAGAGTTATAACTGATTCCAGTAAACTTTTTTTTTTTTTTTTTGATTGCACAGTCAGTTAAAACTTCTGTAATTTCAGTGGCCTCTGAACAGACCATTTATACAGAATTTTTGTCCCTGTCAGTTCCCTCTAGCCAGTGCAGGTAGATTGCAAGTCTTGTGCCCCAGCCAATGTTCTATTATAATTATTCCACTGCTTCACTTGGCATTTAATAAAAATGCCTTAAATATTGTACCCTTGTCATCTCTTTCATCTATCCATCATTACTCTGTTGATTTCCGAAGTATTATGTGCTTTTTTTGTGTGTCTTGTGATGTGCTTAGCATGCCAAAGATGTTATGAGTAGTGAATAGCAATGTTTAAAAATAATAAACATTTAATACCAACATTAGTTGAGCACAGCTTCTAAGCTGCGCTGTTAGACAGACTGGTTATGAACTACAGAATTTTATATTAACACTAAGCTTTGATGACTAAGCGTGTTCTTTTATCCCAGCAAAAAGAAACTACAATGAACATAGAAGCTGATTACACACCAGGAACTACAGTTATTCTTGTACCTAATCCATAGGATTTCAGCAGTTTTAAGCATACAGCAGCTGAAGCTCCTCCCATTTATGACTCACACTACAGTTTTTCCTCTCTCCTATTGTTTTGCGAATTCTCTACTTAATTTAAAGTACATTTCAACTCAAAACTTCCAGCCTCGGAGGAAACTTGACAATAACAAACTCCAAATCAGCGATGTTTCACGGGCGTGCCTCCACAACATCTTCAGTCAATCTAGATCTGGGCTGGTATGGCCCTGCCCTCGTCGGTGCTTCTGAATTCGTGCCCCCATCTGTGTGTGCAGCCAGATGTCAGCACCAGCTCCCCGGGAGGCAGCTCAGGGAGCTGATCGGGCTGGAGACCAAGCAAGGGCTGATGCAAGGAGACAGAGGAAGAGGGCATGTAGCTGTGGGGTAGGAGCAATACAGGACATGGCACACAACAGAACTCTAGCAATCCAGATTTAGATAGGTTTAAATGGAGATACATTGTTAGGAGTCGCTAATCATCCTGCATGAGCCGCATTTGAAAGGGAACTGGCATTCTGGGGCATGGGTTTTAAGTAACTGATTTATTATCATAAAGCATATTTTAAATCTGTATATAAGCAGAGAAGTTGTCCTACATATACTAGTGATATGACTACATCATGAAGACCTATTTCAAGAAAATTTCATTAAGAGCCAATTTAAACTTCTGGGATTATGAGTTCAGTCAGAATAATGCCTACTTTCTCTGCCTTATGGCTAGCAATTATGCTTTTGAAATGCATTTGGATAATACCTGGGATGCTACAGCAGCCATCCTGAAATCTGGAACTCTCTTTTGCTTCACCGCTTTGCTTTGCTTAACAGCCAGTTTTTGTATGGTAAATCAGAGATAGAAACAACAATTTATGGATGAAGATATGCTAAATAAAACTGTACTGCTTGTACAGGAGCACACTTTGGCACATACCAGAGTTATAATGAAAATCTCATGTCTGTAAGAACAGCGTGAAGGCAGCAAGACGAGATTCAATTGATAACTTTTCATGCAGGGTACTCCAGGGCAGATCCCATTAAACAAACATCTCCCAAAAGAAATGCACAAAATGGCAAAACATTTACCATCATCACACTCCCATGCAAACGATTTCTATCAGCCTACCATTCTCTTCCAGACAGGGAAATTCCCACTCAGTCAGCAATAAAAAATGCATTCCGTTATCAGTTTACCTACTAATGAGTAGCTTATAGTGCCGATTAGCATATAGTGCCAATTCAGAGTCAGGTCTGGAACATGAGAGAATACTCCTTAATAATTTAGAAGACTCACTAATCTTATCACAGAAGATAAGTAAACAGCATTTGGTATCTACTTGTATTTCCAAACCAAATCAAGGTACAGCATTTCAGAAGCCTTTAGGATTTATCAGGTGACTTTTTCTGCTAACTTGTTAGAAAAAATATTCATCTTTGAAAGCCCATATCATTAGAGACTAAACATCAGGAACCTTAGGAAACTTGCACTCTTGAAAATTATAAAAGAAAGTTTGAAAATTACTCAGTGCAGCAGATGCTAAAAATCTTTACAATCTGGAATGTTAAATAGACAATATGTAGGTCTATTCTGGCAGTGCACAGTACAAAATATAAGCATTCTACATGGGTTAAGTATGCCCAGAGACAGAACTCACATTTGGCATCAAATACTCAGTTTGATATCACAATGCAGAGAAGTAGGGAAGAGGAAAAGGTAGCATACAGACTTGTGCTGGGAATAGACACTCAAGTGAAAAAACAGTTTGCCTCAAATTCTGTACTTGGCCACAAGGATGATCCTTGTTCCCACCAGATATTAATTACAACTGGCAACACAGCAATTGGCATGTGTACTTGGAAAAGGAAAGTTACACAACTGGGTATAATTCCTTGTCACTCCCTCCCTCCCCACTTATGGCCAGAACCACAGCATTTATCTAAAAACAAATACCACCAAGAAAGGAGAACCCAAACATAATTTGCTTTGTTTTCTTGGTGTCTCCTACTATGAACTACCTTAACACTCTAGAATCAAAGTGTAACAAAATGGTTGGGGATGGAAGGGACCCTTAAAGATGATCTAGTGCAGCCTAGAACTGCTTTTACCTCTGTGCAAACCACCACCAGTAACGAGGACTAGCCTACTGAGAGAATCACCTGCTTAGATCTCTACTCATATCTGATCCCTTACTTGTTTGTAGAACAATGATATTCTTTCTTCTGTTTTGAGATCCTCCTAAATGAAATGATCTCCATGCAGAAGTAGCTGGACGGAGCACCCAGGAGTACTCTGGGGAAGAAGGGAGGTCCCATGTGCTTCTGCTGCCTTCGTCAGGCAGGGCCGGGAACAGCAGCTAGGGAACTGTAGGTGCTCCACCACATTTCTTGCTCCATTTAGATTAATTATGTGCTCCAAGTTCCCATGGGTCTTAGAAAGCAATTTTTTTTCCACGTGCTGCATATAGAATCACAGTATCCCGAGTTGGAAGGGACCCACAAAGATTATTGAGTACAGCTCCTGGCTCCACAGGACCACCCAAAAAATCAAACCACGTGTCCAAGAGTATTGTCTAAACCCTTCTTGAACTCCAGCAGGCTCGGTGCTGTGACCATGTTCCTGGGTTCCTGTTCCATTGCCCGACAACGCTCCCACTGAAGAACCTTTTCCCGATATCCAGCCTGACCCTCCCCTGTCCCAGCTCCATGCCGTTCCCTCGGGTCCTGTCGCTGTCCCCAGAGAGCAGAGCTCAGCGCCTGCCCCTCCGCTCCCTTCGTGAGGGAGCTGCAGGCCGCCATGAGGCCTCCCCTCAGCCTGGTCTGCTCTGGGCTGAACAAACCCAGGGGCCTCACTCAGCTGCTCCTCAAAAATCTTGCCCTCCAAACCCTTTGCCATTCTTGTAGCCCTCCTTTGGATGCTCTCTAATGTTTATATAAAGGACTAAGCCAACTGTACTTTCTCTTCATTATCTATAAAACTAGTAACATCTCCCTTCAACAGCTAAATCAATGGGCAGAATTACTTTACTACGTAGGATAAAAATACTAAAGCAGATGTGCTTTAGAGCCTGTGCCTGTTATATTCCTACAGAAAGGAGGACACAGAACACCATTTTAGTGTAGATCGTTCTGAAACGGCAGTAATTAAAGAACATGCAATTTCCTTAATTACAAGTCCCTTCTTTATAAAATACCCCCTTTAAACAAATCAGTTTATATTACAAGCAGTGAAGCATAGCACAATGCTGCCTTTTCAAAGATAAATGTATCTGACACTTGTTCTTTCCTGAAGTTACCACACTAATATTTACCTTCCACATCAGGCTTATAAACAGCTTGTCATAACACAACCAGTATTTGACTGATCAGGCTATTCAAAAACATTTTGGGGCCACAGGTATGTGCAGGGGAATGTTGCTTAAAGATTATAGAACAAAATAAACGTGAAATAAAACAAGGAAAGGACAATTATGAATTACTTAAAAATAGTTCATACTTTCTATTCCTGTATAAGCTTATTAAAATAATACTGATGGTGGGGTTTTTGTATGTGTGTTTGGTTTGCTTGTTTTTGTTTGGTCTTTTTTGGTTTTATTTTTTAAAAGGGCTTTCCAAAGTCATTACTCAATTTCTAAACCAGCTTTTTAAAACTTCCACCAATCAAAACATTAGTCAGCATTATGGTGGAACAAAACCCGGGGGACCCAGTCAGCTTCCTTGTCTCTTTGACAAGACAGCATGCTAACAGAAGCGAGGAAGAGCTTGCAGAGACTTAGTGCAGCTTTCCAGAAAGACGTGGGCTTAAAGCAAGGTAATTCAATTATATATACAACCTACCAAACTGCACCTTTCCTAACTCCACTCGTGCTCTTTTCAAACACTTAGAAGAAAAGGACTGGAATTGCTACGTGTCTTTTTAAAGCACATACTTGAATACTGTAACATCTATGGAAAAGCAGCATAGCCAAGAAATAGCAGCTCCATAACACACATTGCTACTCCTTAACAAAGCAGAAAAATCAAATGCTGTAGTGCCAAAATACATTGCAGCACTATGTGTGTAAATGTCTTAATCCTTATACGCAGTGTATCAAAATAAAACAAAATTTTCCCAATAAATTTAAAATATAATGACAGCATCTTTACATTATACTAACAGTATATGGTACCTTCCTGTAACCAGCTGGTTTTGTTTGCTTATTTGTGCTTTTAACCACCTTTTGCACTGCATGTTCTGTTCAAACAGGACAAGAGGATTAATGAGTATGTAGTGTCTTCTCAAATCTTCCTTTCCAACTAGAGTGCATCCACTTAAACCTAACTAATGGAGTCTTTGTCAGGGAGTGCAGAGATACAACAAGGGGTAATGGTTTTAAACTTAAAAAAAAAAAAAAAAAAAAGTAGATTTAGATAAGATAATAAGATATAAGGAAGAAATTCTTTACTATGAGGGTGGTGAGGAACTGGAACAGGCTGCATAGAGAAACTGTGGATGCTCCTTCCCTAGAAGCGTTTAAGGCCAGGCTAGATGGGGTTTGGGCAGCCGGGTGTGGTGGAAGGTGTCCCTGCCCATGGCAGGGGGTTGGAATTAGATGGGCTTTGAGGTCCCTTCCAACCCAAACCATTCTGTGAGTCTAAATTCAGACCAACTAATTGCAAACAACAGAGCCGTTTCCCAAAGCATTCTCCTCAAGAAACTGGCTGCTCATGGCTTGGACTGGCATACGCTTTGTTGGGTTAGAAACTGGCTGGTAGCTGGACCCAAAGAGTCGTGGTGAATGGAGTCAAATCCAGTTGGAGGCCGGTCACTAGTAGAGTCCTCCAGGGCTCGCTACTGGGGCCAGTCCTCTTTATCAATGAGCTGGATGAGGGGATCGAGTGCACCCTCAGTAAGTTTGCAGACAACACCAAGTGAGGTGTGCGTGTCGATCTGCTCGAGGGTAGGAAGGCTCTGCAGGAGGATCTGGATAGGCTGGGCTGATGGGCCGAGGCCAACGGTATGAAGTTCAACAAGGCCAAGTGCCGGGTCCTGCACCTGGGGCACAACAACCCCAAGCAGCGCTACAGGCTGGGAGATGAATGATTGGAAAGCTGCCTGGCAGAGAAGGACCTGGGAGTATTGGTGGATAGTCAGCTGAATATGAGCCAGCAGTGTGCTCAGGCAGCCAGGAAGGCCAACAGCATCCTGGCTGGCATAAGAAACAGCGTGGCCAGCAGGTCCAGCGAAGTGATTGTCCCCCTGTATACGGCTCTGGTGAGGCCGCACCTCGAGTACTGCGTTCAGTTTTGGCCCCCTCACTACAAGAAGGACATCACGGTGCTCGAGCGAGTCCCGAAAAGGGCAACAAAGCTGGTGAGGGGTCTGGAGAACAAGTCTTACGAGGAGCGGCTGAGGGAGCTGGGCTTGTTCAGCCTGGAGAAGAGAAGGCTCAGGAGGCTGTAGCGAGGTGGGGTTGGTCTGTTCTCCCACGTGCCTGGTGACAGGACGAGGGGGAATGGGCTGAAGTTATGCCAGGGGAGGTTTAGGTTGGATATTAGGAAGAACTTCTTTACCAAAAGGGTTGTTAGTCACTGGAATGGGCTGCCCAGGGAAGCGGTTGAGTCACCATCCCTGGAGGTCTTTAAAAGACGCTTAGGTGTAGAGCTTAGTGATAAGGTTTAGTAGGGGGCTTGTTAGTGTTAGGTCAGAGGTTGGACTAGGTGATCTTGAAGGTCTCTTCCAACCTAGATGATTCTGTGAGAGTCAAGATTTTGCTAGGTCTCATTCTCTGGGGTCTAATACAAACCTGTATCACATAATAGTACCTTTTTCCTATTACTTCTACTGTTCTGTGAGGATACATTTCCATATTATACAAAAATAAACCAATAAAAAATTGTGGGAACACACAAAAAGTTAACGATAAGGATAGTAACTAATAGAGTTACTAAGTATAGAGATGTTCATTTTCTATAACTCAGTATATACTGAATCAAGAGGTACCAGCTTTAGAAATAAGAAGAAAAAGATTCCAATGTTAAATGTTTTATTCGTACTACCCTAAACCAGGCAACTATAAAAGGTGATAATCCAGTAGGAAGCAACAGGCCAGTATATCCCAAATAATCAAACTCCTCAAAACATGAAATACAAACTTTCATGCAGCAACTACAAAACTATATTCTATTGACATTTATAATAAAGCCTAACTCAAGAGACATAGCTGGCAACAAAAAGACATCTGCTCCTTCAACAAACCCGGGACCAACTCCTCAGATATTTTAGCAAAAACCTGATTTAAACTTGCTAAGAAAACACAAACGTCACTGGGTTTTCAAGAAAGGATGGCATGATTTTCCTCAGTTCCTGTACTCAGTTCTGTTCAGTTATAGCCATTCTCTTTCCTGAAATAATAGAAAGTTGAAAGTTATAATCAAATGTTGAAAACAGATCTCTTCACAGGAACTTCAGAAATCAAATGCTGAAAACTACCAAGATTTTACATTATTTTTGTTTACTTCTCTCTTAAAACACTTTGCTGTGTCTACAAGAAACCAAGGCATTTCCTAATCTTGCTTTCAGGGATTTCTTTTCCCAATGAGCATCTAGCATTCTCATGTCAGTTGCTTCTGCAAACTATCAAGCACTGGTTCCTTCCAGAGATGGCGTTAAATTAACCGCTCTATGAAAAACACTTGCAAGGCTGCTCTGCAGTTGCTCTGAGCCACAACATCATTGAGCCCTACCAGCTGGCACCGCTGACCAGAGGGGCATTTTCCCCTGGGTGCACGCTCCCTGCTTCCCACTGGGTCCTTTCATTCTCACAGCTGGATTAGACCAGTGAAACAGGCTGAGGGTCAGACCTGAGCTAGTGAAACCCATTTTTCTGTCGAGCATACAATACATGGCAATGGAGCAAGTCTGCTGAAAGCGAGCTTGCATCCCCCTATAGTTCTTCATTCCATATGGTTTGAAAGCTTGCTCATACTGAAGGAACCATTTGGATACCCATTGCTAAGGAACAGTAACTTCAGCCCTCCCTTCCAGGGAAGCTATGTCTCCCCATGACAGAAACACAAAGTGAGTCCTTGTTTCATTTAAAGTAGAGTCATAAAAATGAAGCACAAATACTATTTTTTCTCTAAAAGCAAACAGACCTTTGGCTAGTTCTTAAACCTTCTGACTTTTCAATGTCGTTTTGATTAGGATTGTTTTAATTTTATTTTGATTGAAATACATCCCAGTTGGCAGTGGTTGAGATTCTTTTCTTTGACAGTCCACAGCTATTTCATTAAGAGTGCTGGATATCCTGCACAGAGTTCAGGAAGGAAGAGCAGCAGGCCAGTTCAACATGAAGTTCTGTTCATTTAGATTTTATTTTTCCCTAAGATTGACAGCACATCTCTTCTTCATACTATCATAAGTAAAAATACATGAAGGCACCACTGGTAGCTTTATTGGAAATTGCTTTGCTGAATACAGACTTGCATGCAAACCATTTCAAGGAAGATTTTCACATGCAGCTCCTGGCACGCCAAAGAAATGTTCAAGTATAGCTGAATTTGGACCACAGTGGTGTTTTTGCCCCCCTTCTTTCAGCAGCTCCACTTAGGTATCTCCTTTATGAAAGGCCACATCACAACTCCCTACGTGAAATAAAAACTCTCATATATAAGCTGGATGTTCTAAAACAGTTTTAGCCAGTATAAACATGAGCATAGACACAAGGGATGAAAGTCTCTGCAGTCTCTCAAGGACTGGATATGCCTCCATTTTTAGTAGATTGGTTTAAAACAGTTAAGGAAAGCAGCTTGTCAGAAAGGTGATTAAAAGGGACCCTAAAGATTTATCTGGATATATATTCAGTTCACACAATACTTTCATCTCAACACGCAAACATTTTTTCCACACAAAAAATGTCTTTTTCTATTATTCCTAAGTACCAGAATTTTTGAAAACCATTGTCTCCAAGGAGAGCATTATGATCAGCTTTCCCATTCAAAACAGAAATTCCTATCTTCTCTAGGAGCCCAAAGTAACTAAACCATCCTGAGCTTTCTAGTGTACCTACCTGCCAAAAGAAACACACACTTCTAAAGGAGGAACAGTAAAAACAACAAGAAGTATTATTTAATGGCAATGAAGTTTGAGTGGGTGAAAAACACTCTTGCTTTTCTTGGAATGACAATTCTCAAAATGTTCTTTTTAATTAGGCTACTCAGACAAGCTGCGTTTACCCATTTATTTTCTTCCACAGATTGTTATCTTTAAAGAACTGTCATCTAGATTCTAGCAAGTTAGAGATGATCTTTGTTAACACTTCAAAGATTTGTATTTGAGCAAGTCATAATTACATCATGAGTATGCTATCCCGAATTTTCCAGATCAGTATTTCCTCAAGTTTTATTTACGTAAAAGTCTCAGTCCACAATAATTTATTTTTGCACATTCCCATCACAAAACTTCTCATTTAAAATCTTACAGACAACACTGACCTAGGTACTTCCTGCCACACAATAATGGGTCATATATGCCAGCTCTTTTGTGCTATATATAATTAACAAATACATATACCATATATACTTACATGGAAGAGTGCACAAGCATGTACCAGAGTGTCTAACATTCCACCTTCCTGGCTTGCATATGTCACAAGGGATTCGTGCAGTTATGAACCTCATTTTTCAAATATAGCACTCTCCTCAGACACTGAAAGTTTTG
This sequence comes from Oxyura jamaicensis, assembly GCF_011077185.1. Lineage (NCBI taxonomy): Eukaryota > Metazoa > Chordata > Aves > Anseriformes > Anatidae > Oxyura > Oxyura jamaicensis. Next base: position 8,658,686 of record NC_048902.1, read on the forward strand.
GAACAACTTTCCCATTCATAATGGCTCAGAACATTCTGACTACAGACTATGCGCGCAATGCACAGTGTCACAGGTCAGGCATTTCAAAGGCTACTAACATGCTGCTGTGTAACTTACAAAGGTCACGGTGCTTTCAGCTGTCCTCTGGGAACTGCCAGGTTAAGAATGCCAGAAAGCCACTCTTCCAATCAAACTGCAGTAGAAAATAGGGTTCAAAATGCACATTTATTGTCCTTGAAAGTTGCAGCACAGAAGTTAACTTGCAAAGCGTATGCAGAACACAGCAAATGAGTCATCCCCAAATGGAAGACTTCCATGCTTTCTTAATACACAGGTGAGAAAGATTACGTACAAGATACTTTTTTCAATGGGTTTTCAGGCCAGCGTTTAAATGCTATATTTCAATAGATATTTTCTTAATTAAGTTACTGACAATCTCTATTTTTATTTGCAATTATTTTTTTCTTGAAACAGGGTAAGGCCATGGGAACTTCCCATGGTTGTTAAGTAATCTATAGCAATGGAGCGATTTATCTCTAGTATTACTGGTTTATAACTCATTCCTCCAGAGTTATTTTCCCTCCCTTGACGAAAAACTAACGTAGCATCAAAATTCTAATTCTACACTTCTTCTAGCAAGAAGAGAAGATGATGTGCAAGATACTGGATCTTTTATTCTGGAATTTTGTATGGTACTTTGTAACATAGTTTATGGTACAAAACCTTACAAAACCTTGATGTTTTCTACTTTTTCATCTGATGTGCAGCTACTGTATACAGCAATAAAGGCATTAAGTATATACCATCTTTGTGTTAAGTTCTGCATTTAAAACATAATGTATAGCATTAGCTACTGCACATACCGGCAGCTTCCTATCATCTGTAGACACACACAGGTTCATCTTTGCACTGCTACTCCCCTCCTCTCCTGAAGAAAACACTGAAATCAGATAAGAAATGCTCTGAGGCACAATTGTCGAGGACAGTTACAGTATCATTGCTTAATCACTCAATCTTTCTATTTTGTTAATCATGTAGCTGAAGAAAAATGATCTGATAATAATTGTGCATCCCTTTTAATGAGTCCCTGGAAAGAAACGCCAGGAGCCAAGAATGCCCAAATCTTCTGAATAAGCGGAAAAAACTGCACAAAGAATATAAACATTGTCAGTATATATACGCCAACACTTTCTTTTTGATCATGAATCCCTGTTCTGTTCCCCAAGGAAAAAAAAAAAAAAGTTTTACAGAAAGTTGCTCACATGAATATGAATATCAGTGCCTGAGCTAGCAAAATCCTCCTAGCCCAGCTTCCCCTTCCAAACTTTAGCATATTAATCTCTTTTCCTTTTAGCTGCTCCAGGTCTTGCATAACAATGCCACTTCCTGAATTCAAACCTCTACCAATAAACCTTAAGGCTGACTAATACTTTATTAAGCTCTGTGAATATTCCCTTAAGCAGGGCATCCTTTTAAAACTGGGGTATGCTATCACAATTCAGCATCATTTTCTTAGCAGTTCCAGAGTAAGGAGCAGAAGCATTACTGCAATCAACAACCTACATGTCTTCCTGAAACATGGAACCACTACCATTTCAACAGGAGACTTAACATGCTACCAATTCTGTTTAAATTCTCAGCACTCCATACAGTAACCATCTATTTTTCTGTTACGCATTTGGGCAGGCTCATAGGGAAATCCTGTACAGGTACGTGGAAAGGTAAAAAGCACAATTACCACCCTCTACCTTTCTGTACAGCATGAAACCACAGGCCTTTCCTAAGAATGTTTTTTGAATCATCAGTGATTAAACCTTGACACAAGTGGTTATTCTAGTAAAATATGAAAATAAAAAAGGCGTGTGATCTATGAAAGATGCTCAGTTTTGATGTGCATGCTAGGTAGTTCCTTTTGTTACTGGTATTTCTAGTGAGGGTGAGGCTAAAAATAAATGTATAATTACCACGTTTGAGCTCCTACTTGAGCTTGATACTCCTACAGAATTTGGAGTATCTGTGTGTTAGATATTATCTACTATGTGCTACCTGAAGTGTGACTTGCAGGACGAGGAAGACAGCAGTTGATGGCAATGAAAAACAGTCCACAGGAGACACAGTCCACAGGAGATCTTCTGACTAAGAGTATATCACAGGGAAGAAAAACATAAATCATCTTGAAGGGCAACTACTACAGTGAGGAAAATATATTGGACTTCAGAAGGTAAAGTTTATTTCACAATGAGGTTCATTAAAACAAACTATTCGCTGCTAAAATTTTATCATCCACTCAAGACCCTTTTCTTGAAGGGGGTGGAGAAGAAAAACTGCATTAATAAGAAAAGATGAACAACAGGTTGCCCATTTAACATTTTTGATGCATCTTCATGTTAATCCCCAGTGAAAAACACCTACCGACACTGAGGAGGACAAGACAGAGTTCTGCACACTACTACTGTAAAAACTTAATTGCACAAGGAATTTGTGCAGTAAGGACTTGAACAAGAAACAAAAGGATACAGCCTTCTAATGTCCCTTGTCTACCATGACACTTTTTACAAGCCACACACAGAGCAAAATACATATTACTCTAACCCCAAACGTACTAGTTAGTTGATGGAGCAAGAGCTGAGTACACTAATAATCCCAGTTATTTTGCACAGCAAGGGAATGCTGAGATCTGAGTAGCCTGTGGCAAGATGAAATGCCAACAGTGGAAACAGCAGAGCCAGATCCATACCGTGCTAATCCAACTTAAGCAGCACTTTCATGAGCAATGAGGAACTGAACCCAAAGTGAGCTTTAAAAATTGGTCTTGAAAGACATGCAAACAAGGAAACAGTTGTAGCTCTTGCAGCAGTGCAACTTACACTCAGAATCTTGTTACCTGCTGCCTCATGCCCTCCTTAAGATACTTCAGCACCTGCTTCACAACTGGGATACAACACCTGCTGCTTGGGTATGGGTGGGAAAAAGGAGAGAATTAGTGGCACCCTTCGCGTTGTCTTCAGTATCTTTCCCCTCACTAGAAGTCTGCAGGCACTGAGGACTCAGGCTTTTAAAATGAACCGCCAAAACTGAACAAAACACAAGTGAAGAACCTAGAATGACCAATTAGATCTTAAGGTAAAGGTATCTAACTAAAACAAAACGGAAGCCTGAAAACAATATTGCATAAAATTGCCATTTTTCAGTTCTCTGGGTTAAACCACCTGTATTTCCTCATGTCTTAGGATTTTTGACATCTGTTTCAAAATTTTAATCTGACATTAGGTGAGCTGTATGTATGTAGTATTAATACACCAGCGTACAAAAACCATTAAGGACTAGAGTTTTAGTAGTTTGCAAGTTTACAAAATGTCTTTACAGAGTTTTCTGCTCTGAAACATCCAGAATTTTTCAGTAACAAGCTTACTTCCAAATAATATATTACTGCATACTCAAACGCATGTAAAGCAACACACTTCTAGATCTTTGCTTTTCTCTTTAAACAATATACAAGTGGGTGAGCCTTCATTGACACAACAACAGAACAATTCTTAAGGTGAAGATTTAAAGTCTAAAAGGGGTGGTGGGAACAGACCAGAATGGGGAGCTGAGGGACAAAAAGAGCAAGTCTATTGGAAATCAAGCTTCCTTCTACTCACAGAGATGGGTTAAAAAAAAAAATCCAGTTTCCCAAGAACTTGGTTTTTGCTCCAAACTGAGATGAGTGGAAAAAGTTCTTTTCAATTAAATTAGGTATTCTACATTTCTCCATTTTGTGCTTATGTCAAGCAATATCACCACACTGAGCATTTCAAAGTTAAAATTTTCATTAAAATACATTTCACCTCTTTTGGGAAAAAGTAGCTCAGGAAGATTCATGCATTTTTTGAATCATTTTGGTCATGGAACTGACTGCAAAAGCTTCTGTCCGCTTTTCCCAAACATGAACAGATTGACTTGTATTTCCACCCAATTCTTATCTTTCTAGCCCAACATTTAAAATTTTCCAGTGACCTCAAGCACTTCCATTTCCTTGTAAATCCCTAAAGAACAATTAACTTCATAAAAGTTCCATCTGAGTAGATACCAGATCCATTACTGTGCAATCTACTGGATAACCGATCCATTATTTTAAAAGATTTATTTCATTTGGTGTGTGGATATCAAACAACCAAGTTTATTACACAGTTTAAGTATGCATTTTTTGCAAAAATTATTCCAAGCTTGTGCCAGAAGTTAGGGTATGTTTTGAGCCATCCTAGTTTGTTTAGCATATAGCCAATCTGTAAATCTGTTTGTAAATCAAACAAGAATAACTGTTTGATTTACAGATCACACATGCAATAAATTCTCACAGAATTACCTCATTAATTCTACCTTCCACCACCACACAGAGTAAATGTCACAAGAAAAAAAAAAAAAAAGCTCGTATATTTTTCTAACTCAGTCACTTCAGTTTTTTCACTTCAATCTGAATAGAAAAATAAGTTTTTTTTTCTTACCCTGGCAACAGCTTGTCTCTCATCTACATGTAAACCAGTTGGCTTTCATTTTTGAAGATGGGATCTGAGTAGTTCTCTGCACAAAATCCCCAAACCAGCAGGTAGTACCTAAATAAACTGTTTTCTTTCTGGGAGAAGTTCTGTAGCTTAAAACTCCCACAAAAGCTGAAGTACACTGTATAGTCATTACAAGTGAAAGAATTTCAGGTTGTTTTTTTATTATTGTTATTATTATTATTATTGGTTTGCTTTGCTTTGCTTTCCCTGGTACTCCTCATCTGTTTAATTAGAATTTTTTTTAACTAACCTGAGTTTGCAATGAGCCATGAGGAAAACAAATTCACTAAGTCCATCTCTGTTCAAGCTGAACTTGTGGGAAAATGGAAAATGACATTTAAAGTCATCAGTATATGGACACGGGACTATAGGGACAACCCATTTTTATTTTACACATATGTAACAACCCAGGAAGGAAACAAGAAAAATGGAAAGTTACCAAAACACAACAACTTTTGCAATGCATTACCTCTACAGGTATTTATAATCATAGCCTACTTTATTTTGTTAATGTGTAGCAAATATATTTGGCATATCAAAATGAAATTGCTAAATAATCCTGCCTAAATGTTTTGCAGATAAAACTCCTTGTGACAACCTAACAGTAAGTGGACAGACTTTTATTCTGATTTTAATTATTAATGCAAACCCAGCAAGACCAGCCAACATCAACTCCGACTATTTGAAGTACTAAAAAGATGATCAAAATTATCTAAAGGACAGCATAGCTGGAGAGAGGGAGACAGCATTTGAAGACAGAGAATACAGTCAGTTTATTTGACAACTTTTGCTTTTGTTTCTTATACACAGTAGATAAGTACAAGTGTGAAGGTACTCCAACAAGCAGTTTCCTTAGCTCATAAAAACACACATTTTGTCATACTCCTATTGTGTGAAGATAAAGCTCCTAAAATTGTGAATAATAGCATTATTCTAACCCACCCAAAGCCTAAACAAAAATGAATTTTCCAGAACTGGAACACCACCTGCAAGATATGTGGAAAACAAATTCTGCTTGCATTTTCCAGCATTAAAAAGCAGTTGTTTTTTCTTGCATTAACACCACTTGGTTATGAAACGATAAATTTAGCCTCTGTGCAAAGAAAGGAGTGAACATAATGGCTCCCTTAAGGCACAACATTGAGGTAGGAGGGATGTTAGCTCAATTTCTTTTCCAAATGCTGTAGAGAAGGATGACAGAGAGAAACAGCTTCCAGTTGTCATGCTTCTCATCTGCCTGGTCTATAGATGGCTTCCCTCCAGATTTCTCTAATAAGCTCTCTTACAGCACAACCCTTCACTGTCCTTCTAATACACATGCTGCAGCCTGTGTGGTCTAGTTAGACTAGTTCACGGGAAGCATTTGGGGTTTTGAATTATTTTTTTAAAAACCTGGGATAGCAAAAGAAGGTCATTTCATTTAACGAACCCACAGGAATCACATAATATTTCAAATATTTGTATTTGTGTGTGAAGATAGACATTCGTGCGGGATGCGGTAGGGAAATTTTGGTTTTGTATATTAGTTTATTTTGGGCAGAGGAAGATTGCTAGTTTCCTACCAGTGTTTTTGCTAGATTATTTTGCAAAACTGCCTATAGGATTGATTGACTGATAAAATTTGAAATTTAACTTGGGGAATTCATGAAACAGAAATAAGACAACACTGTAACTAATCAACATTTAAAATTAACAAAAGGGGAAATAAATCTGCATTGTTTAGGGATAGGAAAATAACAAATAAACCCCACTGGTATATTTCAATAGAAGAGCGACCTTTAGAGAAACAGACTGCATTCAAGTATACAGGGAAGGAGGAGGAAAAACAGGAAGAGGCATACATAAAGGGCAGAGGAATGAACAGAATGAAGATTGATTGGGTAACACAACTAATGCAAAGTGGACCATCTTGGGAAGATCTGATCTTGCATGCTACAAATTCTTCAGCAGAGGACAGATAACAACAGTCCGCAACTTGAAATTCAAAGCATGCTGTTTCACTAGGCAGAAACATTGAAAGTAACTTAGTTTTAACCACATCCTCGATTTCAACACAAATGCCACGTTTATCCTACAAATGTTTCCTTGTATTTTTAAGCAATAAATTACAGGCCTAAGGTCTCCAACTTTTTCTCTTAATCCAGATAAAAGCTTCAGAGATGTATGTGCATCACCGGACAGTACAGGTAAATAGTATTTCTCCCGTGGCAGACTCAACCTAGAACATTTTCATCTCCCTACCCAGCCCTCCCAAACCCTGCTGCTGCCACTCCACAGATTTGCTGTTCCTTCAGGCCCGCTGACACAAGCAATTGTGAGGTGAAGCTGTAAAATGGGCTGTTTGAACACCTTTGAACTTATTCCGTCCCTACTCCAACCCTCCCCATCCCAGGTACTAAGCCCACAACATTTCAATAACCTGTAGCCCTAGGAATTTATTTCAGCACAAATGAGTAGGGTAACAAATTGCAATACGCTGATGGGAATGCCACGATGGCTCAGGAAACTAAAAGAACATATCCCTAACTCATTCTCACCATCAATCAGCCACCTTCGTGGTGCTGATCACCTCCTGCAGGGCTACAGTTTTAACTGATTTGGGTAAACAGTAACTGAGCAAAAAAAAAAAAAAGTACCACCCCCCTCATCCCTAGCTTTTCTCGGATCCATTTCTTGACAGCTATACCAACAGGCATGCTAGCATGGAGTAAAACCAAGAGACTAGGGGCAGGAGTGTGGGGCAGCTGCTTAAGATGGCTAAGGCAATGCCTCTGCCAAAACACTAACTGGAGACTGACGGTGCGGATTCAGGTTACAATTACAGGATTACACAGCGAGCTATGGCCAAAAAGGATGGTGCCACTTCCTTCTCACCTGGCCCTGAAGCAAGTTCTCACACCTTCTCACATGCTTCGCTCCTAGTACTCATCTGACTAGCATGAGATCTTTCAGGGAGCAAAAGAAACATAAACCATTAAAGAAAAATCCATCGTAGTTGAGTAGAATCAGCAGCTTACCGTTACTGACAGGGATGCTGCACAGGTCTCTGCCCCCACCACGTTCATGGTGCCCAGGTCTGATTCCTTCCTTTGTGCTGGTTCCGGTGTTTGCGAGCAGGACTCCTCACTGAGTTGCCAACTTACTGCTAAAACCTTTGCTTCTTCACTGGATGAACTTTCTGTTCCTTTAGCAAGTCGAATTGATTTCAGTGGAGTGTCCACAGGTTACGGTGAGAAGCAGAAGCATACAGCTGGGGAGAGGAGGGAAGATGGAAGGAAGAATTAATTTGTGGATTAATTTAGGCACTGTTTCATGCTACAGCTCAAACAGGAAAGGAAATAAAATCTATAAAGAGAAAAGTACTGCTGCAGGGTAATTAAGACCTAGGAGTAAACATGCCAAATGGTGTTTGCCACATGACAACAAACAAATGTGAATCAGAACGTGAATCAGTACTTGAGCAGAGGAAGGAATGTTTTCTCTGCCATTCAGGAAGCACTTCAATTGTTTCTAAAAGGTGTGAGTCATTAACTCCCGCATGTATAAGTGAGACATCCAAAGCTATAAATACCTGACATACTTCAAGGGCTCTTTGGAATGGAACAGTGGAAATCTATATGTACTTTTTCAAAATTACAGAAGCATGAAAGCCATGCATCATTTCACGGATTTTGATTTGTTGTCTTTAGGCTCTTCTGAATTTGATTACCCAAGCATGAAGAGCTATAACCTTCAAAGGACCTGTTTCCTTGCTTCTGACACTAAGGATAGCTAAGCAGCTATCCAAACGTGAGAGGCACACAGGACTTGATCATATGCTAATTCCGTGCAACATTTTTGCATGTCTGAATTCACAGCTTATCATAGCCATTACGTGAAGGTACCTTTCTGAGAGCATCCATGTATCTCACTGGCAACAGCTAGCATCACAAAACAATCCTCCTCCTCATTCCCTTTGATTTCATGTCTGCTTATTGCAGCTCAGCACCAAGGCAGTATGCGAGTTTTACTTACCTGCACCATTGTTTTTTATGACAACTGGAAGATTCTGAGGGCTATAACACACTCACACTCTTCTTAATCTCTTTCTACCTCTTAATAGATTTTATTCCTTTTAAATACAGCTTAAAAGGCTGGTCTGATGTCAGCATAGGGAGTTTTCATTCTCATGTTAAAAGCACTACCATATCACAGAATATCAGTGCATTAGGGTTATCGAGACCTGGCAAAGGGCATGGTTCCAAACCTAGGTGCAGCCAGCCTGCTGCCTAAAGCCATATATTACTGTAATAAAGTACAGATCCCATTCCTTCAGATACGCAGCTTTAATGTTTTCCCCTATGAAAGTCACCTAGTTGAGATGCCATTTGATTCCTATACAACCCTTCTAGAGAAAAGTATGTTTTCTCCACATACTGTGTTTTTCAAAATAATTGTTGCAACACCTTCTACCTTTGCTAAAAGAAACTACAAAGGATGCCGGTGGACTACCCAATATCTTGCTACAGGTGCCTTGCAGAAGAGGATACATAAATACCTTCAGCGTTCAGGTTAACCCAGGTGTACGCTACTCTGGTGAGACTGACAAACTCCTAGGAACAGTGATTGCACAACAGGAAGAGGGGGAAAAAGGGGGCTTAAGAGCTTGGACAGGCACTGGGACTCCTTCATCTACCCCAACCTCAACTCTCAGAATACAAATGCACAAAAGAAACACAAAAACTATGCATGGCTTTGTGTAAGCATATGGAAATTTTGATTTTACTGTAGCAGACATTTAATTATAATTTAATACCATCAGTGATACCCTTTCTCAATTCAGACTTCTCTAAAAATTCTTATTTATAAGATTCCTTAGAACTATATTTTCCTTAATAAATACTTATATGATAATTACTTTATGAAAAACCTCCCCCCTCTACATCTATTTATTTTGTCTTCAGAGATTGATATCATTGTAAACTAAAACTATATGAACTGATTTGTACAGTCTTTGTGCTTTTGATGGAAGAGGTTTTCAGATGTAAAAGCCTGACTGTCCAGACTAATGTTGCATTTAAAGCACTATAGTCATCACACACAGTTTCACTAGTCAGGAACACAGCAGAGTATAAGGAAATTCCCCTTCCTTTGCTAACAAGTTGCACCAAGATCTCAGTCAGTGCAGGCTGCAGTCTTAGAAAGTGAGCGACTTTCTACATGCTTGGTAAAAAAAAAAAAAAAAAAAAAAAAAAAAGAGAGAGAGAGACAGTTTTAAAAACCCAGCAAGCTGAAACATAAATATTCAAACTTACTGCTTCAGAGCCAGTAACTCAAGCAACATTGCCAAGTTCATCACTAAGAGTTTCTGCAGCTAGAGCTGCCCAGACTGCAATGCAATAACACAACAAACCTTGCAACTACAGCTGGGTTATCTATCCCAGTTATGTATTTGTACAGAGTCACCAGGATAATGCTAACAATTTGTTCAAGTACAAAATGTTTAGAGAACGTTCAACTAGCCTCTACTTTGCCATTTATGAATCTTACCTTGCCTACCATCCCTGGAAGCTGAACAAACTGGTACCATACTGAGACCTGATGCAGTTTCCTTTGCAAGTGTCTGAAGGACAGTAAGGCTGCTGCCATGAAGCCAAGAGCTAAAGTAGCTGCACATTTCATACAGTTGTTTTCTAATGTGGCACCAATAAGAAAAAAGTTAGTTTGTCTCACTTTCAAGAATCTCAGGTAATGGCAGGGCTTTCTGAACTGGAATCACAAATCACTTAACGCCGTGCAATTTAGAAAGAATCCAGAGGATGCACGTTTTCCACAGCAGCGCCCCGGCAGGCTGCAGAGCCAGCTAGCAACTTCCTATCATCTCCTCAAATGCACATCTTAGACTAAAATGCACAAAGTGGAAAAATTAAACAAGCAACGCACCACTCATACACGTAGAAGCTCATCTAAATGTCTAAAAACCTCTTAAGAAGCCTCATTGAAGTGATGTCAACACACTGAGGCAATTCTCGGAACAAACACCTCCCAAACCTGTCACCCTGACGTCCCTCCGGTGAGGCTGCGTTTATCATCTTCGGCTCACTTTCACATGCACAGGAGAATCTATTTACCAACTAATAAGCACAAATTAGACACACATCAAATTGAAGCGACCTCACCCAGGTGAATGCTACAAATCCCCCTGCCTTCACCAGTACTTTACTAAGAGCTAGCTTCACATTTTCTTACCATTAAAAAATGGCCTGCTTTATTCCAACAGCCAGACACAGCTTGCAGCCCTATCATTACATCTGCTTCCACCCTTTCAAATGGAATGCGTAATGAGTGAGGTTTTTCTAAAAGATCACAGAATCATCTGGGTTGGAAGAGACCTCCAAGATCATCTAGTCCAACCTCTCACCTAAAACTAACTAGTCCTCCTCCACTAAACCTTATCACTAAGCTCTACACCTAAGCGTCTTTTAAAGACCTCCAGGGATGGTGACTCAACCACTTCCCTGGGCAGCCCATTCCAGTGACTAACAACCCTTTTGGTAAAGAAGTTCTTCCTAATATCCAACCTAAACCTCCCCTGGCACAACTTCAGCCCATTCCCCCTCGTCCTGTCACCAGGCACGTGGGAGAACAGACCAACCCCCACCTCGCTACAGCCTCCTTTAAGGTACCTGTAGAGAGCGATAAGGTCACCCCTGAGCCTCCTTTTCTCCAGGCTGAACAAGCCCAGCTCCCTCAGCCGCTCCTCGTAAGCCTTGTTCTCCAGACCCCTCACCAGCCTCGTTGCCCTTCTCTGGACTCGCTCGATGATTTTTGAGTCATGGATGGAGCAGGAACTGCCTCACTGTCCATACAGGGCTTGCCCTGAACAAAACAGCTTGCTCCTAGGGACCAAAGAAGTGTCAACTGGCTGTAAAGCAACCTCAGAGAGTAACTGCAGAGAGGGCCTGCCTTCTCCTTCCTATTATTTTCATACTTCTCCTTCAGAAAATTTGTGATTTTTGCTTTAAGAAAGGATGATTAGTGTTCTCTTAAAGGGTACATCTTGATCAGCTGGGGAAGTGTGAGCCTTACCTGCCTTTCTACCACAAAACACAGCAACTTTTAAAGTGCTGCTGTACAGACCATACTTAACAACCGAGCTATTTCTAGCAAGCTATTGCCCAGTCAACTTCATTTTCCAAATTTATTTTTGATTAGGTTTAATAGCTTACAAAACCCCTGATTTTACAAGGAAATGACTCGACTTGAGTTAACTATAACCATGCAACCAGGATAACTACTTCTATGAGTCAGACCTCCAAAAATTTTCCTGTTTTTCAGTTTTTCTGAAAGATTGCTTTAGAACCAAGTGTAATACTTATGCAGTACACAGTTGTTAATCCAGTCTGTTCCATTACAGAGAAAATACTAAAATTCGAGTCTTTGAAGCTCACTTAACAAATCATCCAAAACAGTATTTTGTTGTAATTGCAAACCTTAAAGAAACAGAAAAAGAGAGCTCCTAGAAAAAAAGCTGATTAAAAGTAAGTTAAAACATATTAAGCAATAAACGGAACACCAGACAATGTACAACCATTCCAATGAAGTGGAGAGATAAATGTGAAATTAATTTTGCATTTATGTACTTGATTTTGCCACCAACAGTATTTTAATAACTGGCTTCTGTCTGGGCTTCGCCCAACTTGCTCGGGGCCTCATCCAGTCACGTTCTGAGCATCTCCACAGACAGAAGTGCCACTGCTTCCCTCCAGGGCCCCTGTTCCAACATCCAACCATCATCACAATGAAGCCTTTTCCCCTTCTATTGCAAGCTAATTTCTCCCATGTTTACACCTTGTTTGTTACTTCTTGTGCTCTCACTCCTGAGAGTCTTGACTTCATTCTCTCTACAACCTCCCACGAAGGAGCTGCGAACAGCAGCATGATCCCTCTTCCACCTTCTCCTTGGCAGGTTGAGCCAGAGTCTGGCAGCTTCCATCCCGCAAAAGCAGAGCCCGGATGCAGGTGTGGCCATGATCCAGGCCTGGTCTGAGTGCCAAAACAGGAGGCCAAAGGTATTTCTTGGGCTGCTCGCTCCCTAGTGCTACTAGGGATCAACTGGGAATGCTGTCTCCTTGAGCATAACACTGCTGAAGATAGCTATTTATTAAATAGTATTATTTTACTATTAAATCATAACTCACTCTTCAAAGTTTTATGAACACATAATTAGGGCTAGTTAGAAACTAGCCTTGCCTTTCAAACTTAACTGTAGTCCCCCAGGCTCGTTGGGTATGTATTAGAGGCATTACAACAAGGGTCTGGTACTCATCTAGCACAGCCCCAACACAACGCCTCTGCAGTCTCCATATAAACAAACGCAGACAACATACTGTAGGTTTGGCTATGCTTTATGTACTCTCTGTTTTGCAGCCATTTGCACAACACTAGTCTTGTCAGGATTCAGCAAAGGTGCAAGGATTACCTGCAGCAGCTTGCCACAGTTTTGTCTGAGAGGCAGGAGCGAACCTAAAACACGTCGTACCTGAGAACTATTAAACTGCCTGGGCAGACAGAATGGCACGACCGCATTCTTCCTGTGGGAACATATATGAATTTAACGTGCATTGCTGGCAGTGCAAAAATAAGTCTTTTTGTCCATGTGACAGTCCCAAACAGGAGGCAGTACCACCTGGTAGCTCAGTTTATGCAGGACGGGCATAGCATCAACCAGCAGCAGCACACCAGTTGCTGTTCACACAGTCCAACAACTTCTGTCTTCAAGAAGAGAGTTCGTAGATTTCCCTGCTGCACCTGCAAATTGCATTCCCACATTCCCAGTCACTTGAAGGGTGAAACTTACACATCACTCAGGAGCAGGCTGTAGGTAACAGGCAAGAAGCAAAAACTTGCTCTTGTCAGATCGGTGATGTATCAAGCTACCGCCTCTCAGTGAGAAGATGGTGAATGACTCTGCAAGCTCGTTGCAGTGCAAAGTAAAACCAGTTAGTTTTACAATATTTAAATCGCTAACGGTGGTGTCAACTCATGTTTCATTCCATACTCACAGTGACTAGAGGTACTGCAGCTCAGCTCTGCATCCAAACAGGAGTTGGACTCTATGATCCTTATGGGTCCCTTCCAACTCAAGATATTCTACGATTCTATGATCTCAAGCACAGGGGCAGCAACCTGTGGATGATACTGCCCTTCCTGTGCTCCAGCAGGACCTAAGAAGTTCACCAGACCGCACCCACAGACAGCAGAACCAAACCGAGAGTGGCTGGAAAGAGTATGAGCTTCATAAATAACCAAACCACAAATCAAAGTCCACATCTATTACATATTATGGAAAAAAAAAAAAAAAAAAAAAAAAAAAAAAACAACTTTCTCAGCCACCCTTTATCTTCAGGTAGTAAACGGCCTCATTGTTAGAAATAGCAGTGATAATGAGACACACGCAATGGTCAGCAAGAGCCACCACAGACAAGTAAGATTTTTGGGAACACATCAGTGCCTCAGGCTCTCAGCTTTACCCCATCCCATTTTCTCTTTGATCTCAGCAAATTATTCATCTTATTAGTTCAAGCTTTTATCTTTTGATCAAGCTTTTGTAATATGTAATTTGGAAATGAGTTTCTTAGAGGGACAAGTGCTGTCAGATGGTAACCCGTATCAGATCAACCCCAACAAAGCGGTATCAGCTTAGGATGAGTTACAGACGAAGTTGGAGTTTCGTGCAAAGTATTATTTTCTAAAAACCACAGTGTTGACATTACAAGGGAAGAAAAGCAAGGAAAGATCGTATCTTCTGAGCCCTCGAACAAATTACTTTATATTTCACCCTCTAAACCTAGCCCCTGGTTCCCATAAGAGACAGCGATCTGAGACAGAACAAGCTTGTGGACTTTAGAGCATGAAGGGAGAAAAGGGAAGTAACTACAACACTGCAACTAAATCTCCAGAGGATGTAGAAGCATTCAAAGATATTTTAAATAACTTCATGGGATTACTTTAAGTAACTTCATGGAAATTTCCAGATATAAAATAGGTGTCAATATGAAATCATCTACGATCCAAGTAAGATAGACAAACTGGAGCACAGAACTATGTAGTGCCTGCAACTTCCTGAGGTTTCACTCCAACTTTTTTCAAAGTAACTGTTAAAGATATTAGATGCCAGTATTTCTAAGATGTTATCTGATAATTCTTAATTTACCCTAGCTTCTTGCCTGTGAAGCAATTCAGTTTCAGTCTCAGTGTCTAATTTCCATTTTACACATCCTATAATTGTGTTTGTCCTTTTGTCCTTTAGAGCTGACTTCTAAAAGATTCCCATCATTAACACATCTACAAAGAGCAAGTAAACTTGCTGCTTTTTCTAGGTCCTTTAGTTGAGATAAAATTATTAATTATTTTTCTTACATGCTTTGAAAAGTTGGAAATTGCTTTAAACAGTTCTTTTATGACAAGTTGTGGGCTTGGACCCATCTCTCTTCTGGAAGGGACGTATGCTTTGCAGAGGCTTCAGATCCTTAACCCATCAACTAACTGGACGCATGACCTAGTGCTCACTTCATCTTCTGGCAGGTCCTGGCTATTTTTGGCCTTACTTTTATTGTTCAAACTTCCCTTGGCATTTTGGAAACTATTCCTCTCTGCACAAAAATCTTACATGGGATTCTAGAATTCCTTACTAAGATCTCTAAACATTTTACTTCAGTCCGTTTACTTTTTCCCCCACTTCTTAAATTTATATTTTTCCCTTCTTATTTTCTTAATATGCAATACACGGTCCTTTGTATCTTACAAAATGGACACTCTAACACTTTTTAACCTGTACAACTAAAATCTTAAGATAAAAAAATAACACGAACTGAGCTGTGCTTATTTCATGATGCAGACTCTTTTCTGCACATGCAAGTATAAATAGTATCCACAGCTGTGAAATTTATCCTTGGTCATTAAATGTCTGCACAATCTTACAATTTCTAAAAGCGTCTGCCTACCAATGTGCTGCATTAATATAAACAGCACATGAACAGCCAGAGAAGGTTTAAAACAGAAGCCCTAAGCAGCAGTTAACTAAACTCAAAAGAGTCACCTTCGGATTCAGAAAGATCCCTGAGCTTGCAACTGCTTTGCAGTTGATAAATTTGCCAAGAACACTTTCTAATGTTTTCATCCCACAATCCCAAATTCCTGGTTTATACTTCATGAGAATAACAAGAGCTTGTTTGAAAAGCATGGAGCCAAACCACCTCCTGTGCACTCTGACTCCTCAGGGTGCTTGCGAAATACTCGGCGTCCTGCAGAAAGTTTGAGAATTGTCTCATTTGCCCAAAGCACCCACCGCCCTCCTGGTAGAAGGGATGAGGGAACAATAACCTGGAAAGCCTGCCAGATCCCGGCACAGCATCGGCCTAACATCTGGGCACAGCAGCACAACTGAACAAGTTTGGCATATAGGCTGGATTACCAAAACCAACCCAAAACTCAGAACCTGCTTGCAGCACTCTGCAGAGGAACAAGCCGAATGGAAGTAAGCTGTGTATTGTATCTTATCTCCATTTTAAGAATCAGCAAATTTGTTAACCTCTTTGTCTCTCAGTTTCCAAGGTTACAAGAGAGGCATGACAAAGGCAGGAAGAAAGCCTAGATATCTTCTGGCTTCCAAGTTTTTTTCTTTTGCTGTTCAGCCATCTTATCTTCCCAAATTGCAGACTTTACTCTTAAGAGTAACTGATATGCTTCAATAACTCTGTGCAGTCTATTTTTTTTTTTTTGTTGGAGGGGGGTGTGTGATTCTAATCAGTTTTCCTTCTTGCAAATTTGAAGGATTGTTTGGTGATTAAATCTGATCTCTTCTTGTTTAAATCTACTTGGAAATAATCAAGGAAACAATACCCCCATCAGTTCTAGCTGAGGAAAGGACACATACCTATAAAACAAAGTTAAACCAAACTATTTTCAAAGCTGTTTAAGTGATGTGAGACAAGACAGGAAACCACACTGGAAGTGTAAATCAAACCTATTGTTTTGTTAAATTGCTGAAAAAAATCTTTCAAAAATTCCCTCCCCCCCCACCCAAATTTCTTTGTTCACAACAAGAGGAAACATGCAGGAACATGAAAATAAAGTGATGTCCCTCCTCTGCAGAGGAGTAATGAAGTCTCCTCCCCCTTCCAAAGGGGATCACAGTTTGCCAGCTCTTTGGCAGCCACTGTAGTATTTAAAATAGAAACGAATCCCAAAATGTGATTTGGCAAACAGCTGCTGAAATACTCACTAAGTCTGTTTTCCGTCTTTTCCATTTCCTTTCAACCCTTCTAGTGTCATCTAGAGAAGTTTTCAGACCCCTCATAGATGAGCCACACGCGCAGCTGGACAAAGAGCCCCCAAGCACGTGAACTTTCACACAAATGCAACAGATGAATCAGACAGACCTGGCTTTGTATGGCCACTGCCCAGACGTGGCGACAGCTCCTACAGCTGTTCTTACGCTGACACACGGTTTGAGCTTTGAGGCAGGCACCCCCTGTGCCTTCCCAGACCCAAAAGCATTGTTTGGTTTCTCCCGGTCCATTTGTCACCAGTAAAGAGCTGACACCGTCGCAGTTTTGTAGCTGGTTCCATCAGTTTTCTGGCACACGCAGGCAGCACTAAGGTTTCCAGAACACTATACATTTGCAGTTGCACTAAGGTGAATCATACAGTCAAGGACACGACATATTTTGCAGATATTTTACAGAGAGCATACCCTGCTGCACTGACAGAAAATACAAGGGCAAGAGACAGCTGATGAATCAAAGACATGAACCCTGCACAGGGACACGCAAGTGCATTGCCAGACCCAGGCACGCTAGCTGGAGCCAGTCGGCAACAAACTCCTCCCCAAACTATTGTTTTTGAAAATATTATTTAATATGAAACACAACTTGGGAGCAAGGAGCCAGTTGTCACAGATGTTTGAAGCAACAACAGAAAGCACATCTTGCAAATGTAGGTAGGAAACCAGCGGCGAGGAAAAGCCTCCAGCTCAGCTGTTAGCAATGCTCACACAGCAGCCAGAGGAGCAGATCGTGTGACAGGTATAACCTCTGCTTCAGTGGGCTTAAATCTTTGAAACCCCTGACTTCTCACCAGAAAGCACTGTATACAAGTTAAACCATCTTAAGCATTCACCAAATAAAAGCTGTTAGGTGTTTCTGAATCAAGGGAATGTAAGCTCCAACATTCAACCAGCGCACTGCTTCTTCATCTACTAGCTCCAATTTCTAATACAGGCAAAATATTTTCAATATGTTTATGCAAAATCATCAAGCTGCCAGAACAATATCCTGTCCAACATCCTGCAACACACCTCAAGAAAATTTCTGGATCAATATTTTTCCCTCATTCAAAGAGTAGAAGAACTTCCCAAGAGGTGGTTTAACAGCGATTAAAAAGCACGCAGAGCCACGGTTCTGTATGCTTTCAGTTTTAGAGGTTTTATAACCCAGTACAAGACCCAACAGTGATTTCTGCCTCGCCACCAATCCAACAGTTCAACAGCAGCATCCGGAAGACCTCGCGACTGATTTCACAGCTCACTGGGCCGTGCGGTGTTTGTAAGCCACTGACCCCAAACCGTGGGGAACTGCAAGGGCCTCCTCAGTGGAAGGGAGACTTACAGATTGCTGGACAATTGAAATTGATTTGAAAACCGAGGCTGGCCTGCCAGCTTTTTCTAAGAGACCTTTAAAACCCTCAGTGAGTCATATTAGCCCACACAAGTAAACCAGCATTGTTCCCATTTCCCCTCCCTCGAAACGCATCGCGCGCTCTCAGTACAATACTACTGTACAAGTAATTAAGGACTTGCCAAAAGCTACCACCAAGCCCTAATCACAGCAGGACCGCTCTGCATATTTTCAAATCAAACAAAAACTAAACCAGGCTGCTATAAAACAGCCAGTACTGCAAAATCTCTGATGCAGATTAACAAATAAATCTGCGATAAAGCACGAGCCAGATTAGAGTGCTGCAGAACCTCAGTGCAGAAAGAACCTCATTTCCTTGCTGCAAGTCAGGACTGACTGTTCGTGGCACACATACGGCTGCTATGCACAAGTTACAAAAAGCGTCGACTTCTCACCACATTCTTTTAAGGAAGACGACTCAATGCTGCAGACACCTTAATGGTACTTTCCACCTTGCCTTCTTTTCACTGCTATTCCCAACTCATCCAGCTCCACAAGTGAGAGTGTTTGCATTGTCCAAGCTTTTGTCACAGTCAGCATTCTGTTTAGAGTAAGAGCATTGTGCCCTGTTTTATGTTTTCAGTACATTTTACAGAAGAATTCAGAAATCATATGTTTTCAGACTGACAGGTTTCTGCCAGTCATTCTCATCTTTAGTCACGATCTGACAGTATCAGAAGACTTGAGTGCATTTTATTGTCTTGCAGAGTCTGCCTCACGAATGATGGGAGTGATCTTGAGGTCATTGATGAAACTTTGGAAACATTTCCTTACTTGAGAAGTACTTACTCAGACAGCGACTTGGAGATTAAAGGCGGGATCTTCCATGCTCTGAACACAGCAAAACAAACAAACAAAAAAACGCACCAACCTTTTCACTCTGGGTATTCTCCTCCTATCTTAAAATTGAAGTTTCTGATCAGGTCTGAAAAGCAAGCAACGAACTAAGCATCATCCCAGCTCCCAACTTTTTCCTGTTGCTGAACAACACAGAAGTTAATTCCAAAGATTACTCCCAGCTCACATGCTAGCATTCAGGCATGAGAAAAGTAAATACGAATCAGCAGGTCTGACTGCAAGCTTCTGATATGCAGGGTAGCTCTTCCAGCTCACAGGCAGACATACTTAACTAGCAGAACCTATTGTTGCTCTGAACAGAGCACACCACGGGACCCAGCACACGTTTCGACAGCAAGTAAAGCAAGAAAGACGATAATACAACAGTCACAAGCAGCCAAACACAGCAGTGCCAGGATATGCCTCTAGAAATAATTTTGGGGGTATAAGCCCATAAATCTTCACCATTTGAACTAAAGACTTAAACCTCTCACAGAAGAAGCAGGAGCAGCCTGGCTGCTAGGATTAAAATACATATCCATACTGCGTTATGGCAACCAGAAAAATATTTAGTGTAGCTTGCTGTTTTCAAAGGGCTGCGCAGCAAAGTAAGACCCTGAGAGTGTTCTGGGTCCTCTTTTGAACTCTGGAATAATTGACTTTAGGCAAGCTTTTCATTTTCTTGTTAAATCATTGAATGATGGAGCTATTGCTTATTGCAGATGGCTTTTCTTGAGAAGATATCTGAAGCCATTTCTCTCAGTTACCTACCTGCTTCACAGAGGGGATGCTCACAAACTGCTTCCTAAGGCAGGAAAACATCTTCAGGTAAACCCAAGCAAACTTCTGCTCAGAGTTGGGAACTTCAGTCACACTCCCTGCTGGAACAGTAGGTTGATATGCTGCTTCGAGTTTTTAAATCACTGTTGACTTCTACTGTACTACTCTGCAGAGTAGAGCAGACTCATCCTGAAATAGGAATCGAACTTAACACTACTCCCTAAAACAGCATTAACAGCTGGATTAACAAAAGCATGCTTATGTAAGATATAGGTATGTGTGTCAAAGTGGAGCTCAGATATGCAATTCTCAGTATGAAAAGAAACATCTCCTTCAATCAAAGTTGCAGAATGTATTTTCTTCCCAGCAACACTGACAAGTTGATCTTCAGGATTTTTTTTTTCTTAACCTGGGGGTTACAGAAGAACATAGCTTAGAATGATCACATCTGTCCCAAATCTTTCTCCTTCGTGGCCAAAGGTATTTACAATCCAACAGTCCTCTTCAACTAACAACAGAAATTATATACCTTAACTTTCACAGATACTCAAGTAGATATTAGTAACTGTTTTCTGTAACAATACGTAAGACACAACTTAGCAGGAGTCTGTACATGAAAGTGCCAAAGCTGACAAGTTTATATAGCCCTGGTTTACCAAAACAAGCTATAACTTCTAAAATAGTTCCTTCAGTTCAAGAACAAGTTTCCTCCAAAATGCACACGCTCTTAAGTTGTTGCCTTTTTCTAGATTCCAAAGAAGTCCTTGCAGCCCTGTGCCTCGCTTCCTAGGAAGGGGAGGAAGAAATAAAGCAGAGAGAGAGTAATTTAAACAGAAGTTCCAAAAACTAACAACTTCCACAGTAGATGCCAATATTTTCTCAGGAAGTTATAACTTTAGACAGAGAAAATTCCAATGATTTTAAAATCTGGAAGTACCATAGAAGACATTTTCTACTCAGAAGACTCCTCATTTAAGGCTCCCATATAAACTGTGGTGGACTATGGGTCTTAAGGAGCTCAAAGAGACGAAAATCTCTCAGGTTTTACAGGGCTACAAGCAGCAAAGACTTTACTAAAACCAAAAACTGAGGTCATGCTGAGAACTTTAAAAACAAAGATTGTGTAATAAAGAGTACAACGCTCAAGAGAGTTGTTCATCTGAAAAATATGCAAAAAAAATGGGAAAAAAAAGATTTGTTCCAGCACATCTTGAAGAGGCAAAAGAGATTATGTTCCCTCTCTTTTCATGTTGTGTACAGCTTTTCCAAGAGGAACTGTTTCTCACAGGTCCTAGCATACCCTGTAAAGCAGAACAGAGCCACTGCTGCGTTTAGAAGGTAGTTATCTTTATAATGGGAAGTCTTCACCTTTGTCTCTCACAGAAACCGTAACACAGATGTATCTCAATATATTTTTCACTTATAATAAAAGCTACGTTTTTGGTATTTGGGGTACCACTTAATAATTTCAGGAATCCCTTTTGCTCTGTGAATATTTCTGTGTTCTAAAATGACACTGCCATGCCCACCCACAGATACTGAAGTGATGAGGCAATGTTATGTATGTACTGCATACGTTCCCTACCAGCCTGAGAAAGGCTCCTTGTGAAGATAGGACTGACCATTTTTCTTACACTTTTTAAGCTCTCAGAATAGAAACCGAGGTTTAGTTAATCACACAAATGCCTGGACACAGTTTCTTTTTTTGTGGTGTGACAGCCCTCTATTCTATACCAGCTCCTAAAACCACTGCCAAGAAAAACACAAGCATTTTCAAGAAAAACTGTTAAGAGGTTATAGACAAAAACTTGTTGGACTGATGACTACAAACAAGGTTCTGAGATGAGGCCCATACTGCTCAGTCCTAGCAGGATACAGGACTTGCTGAAGCTTTCAACTCTCCACCAGAAATCATTTTCAGAATTCTTACGCACATTGTGCAGGCAGGGCAACTCATACTGTGCATCATCCAATGAATATAAATATAGCTAACACACGCTTCATCTTCCCTGCAGAACCATTACCCTGAAATTGCTGGGAGAGCTCATGGAAAAACAGTGATGGAAAAGAAACCTTGAACCATTGAGCAAAATCATCCAAGCTAAAAGCAGCTATTTTACATTTGTAGATCCCAGCTAAATTACAGACATTTTATAAAGTAGCAGGAGAAAGTGAACCAAAAATTACATGAAATCCACTATTGCTTCACGCTCATCAAAAGGAAAGAAATTACGTTTTTAAACAGTGATCAAAACTGCTCCTGTATCACTTGAAATGCAAGTTTAAACGTATAAGCATCTCACTCATGTAAGGCACCAGTAGGGACAATCCAAGAAGCCATACTGTTCTGCTGTTGAGAGACCTAGTTTGATGCGAGACTGTCCTGACAAATGTTCCTCTCTAACATATTCACTAAAAACGTAACACCGATTTTTTGGAAAAGCACAGCATACACTTGCTTGTAAGCCCACACTTATTTTTCATTATTTCAACCGGTCAATAATTGTTTCATCCACAATTCAGCTGTTTGCATCCAGTACAATTACTGCAACTATGAACCAGTATTGGCCTCTCATGTTTCCAATGTATTTTCCACCTCTGCTTTGTGTTTATAATTAGACAAAGAAGTACAGCAACTCCCCTAGGCAGCAGAATCTGAAAAACTTGAGCGTTACCCACATAACACAGTGTGAGGGGCTTTTGGCTGAAATTAAAGACACCCCCCCCCCCCAGTTAGTACTGCCCGCTGCTGGAGATGGCATTATTCTTTATATGAGCTCATATTTTCTTCTGCATCCTACAGATTTAGTTTTGCTTGGATGTTTATAACTTTCATATGAAGGCATCCAAAGTCAGCTTTTTATGTAGATCATGATCACCTGCAATTGTCTGTGTATTAAGTCAACTCTAGAAAAAAAGATAGCAACAAATTAAGTAATGTTTGAAAGCTTAAGAAATCTAATTCCCACTTAGATTTAAATGCTGTTGCTTTAGTGTTTCACCTGCTTCGTGTGATTTCACAGATGAATTTAGCATATACATGTGCCTTCCATCAAATGCCCCGGCAGCTGCATTGGAACATTTCAGAAAACACTGTTACACCGCCTTTTCCGTAATCGCATCTGCAAGGGGTTGAGTAGAACCCCGTCTGATAACCCATGCTGGTTATCTTTTCCAACATGTTTCTATATAACACCACTTCTCAGCCTGCAAATTTGGCTTCAAAAGGTCTGTCAGTTGCTATCTCCATTGTTCTGTTGATTTACATTGAAAAACAAAGATAACGTACAACCATAAGCAATGAAGTCAATCTGCAAAGGACAGAGAAGGAAAAAAGCCTGCAATGTTATCACCATCGTGCACTACAAAGAAAAATTACAAAAAGGATGAGAAGTGGGCTTTCTGCTTTTAATGCAGCACTTCTTGCTATTCACAATATTATGCAATGTGCTATGACTTGCAATGCTGAATTTAATGAATGTATTTACTGAATACCACACTGATGCTGAGTGTTAATACCAATCGGAAAGGAACCTGATTCAGCTGCTGTCTGTGAAAGCAACTGCACAAACAAACAAAATAATCAAACACTTTGCACATTCCAACAAGCAGAAAAACAGAGATAATTATACAGAACACGGGAGAACTCACCATGACTAAAGCTCCAGTACCGCTGAGGAATCTGTCTTACCGCTCCGCAATTCCACCTTACATCTGCAAAGCTGTCGCAGGAGGATTTTCATGGCAACTGTTACTAACAGTATCTCTCTATCTACTGCTAAAAACAGGTACTTTACATAGGGGAGTGCAACATGCCTTCTGATGTACCCCTTTCTGAGCAACTCCCCCCTAAGAGCCCCCTTTGGAAGAGTTTGGCTCCCACTGGCCCAAGTGGGTTTGCTCGCGAGGAACCACGCGCCAGCACCCTGCACGCCAACAGGTTCGTGGAGCAAGATGACAGCTGCGATACAGCAGCCCAAACCAATGCAGAGTGCAGGGCAGATCAAATGTGCTTTCAGCTCTGCTTGGCCTGGCATTTTCTCTAACAGGAATTCTGCCCTTACCACACAAGAAATTCTTACTAGGCAAAATTCATAGGCACAGGAGCACGTCAGGCTTCAGCAAGCTTTGTCCTAACATGCCTCTGCTTTCCGCACTTCCCAGGCAATCTTTTCAAGCCAGAGATAGTGACCCTTAAACATGAGCCTGCCTGATTTTCAGAAGGCCTGCCCTAATGTTTTAAGAAGTTGTTACAATCTAAAGAGACATTACCAAGAGCTTCATTAGCATCCCAGTAAATCTGAGACTTTCTTGCAGATAATCTGATATCGCATCCCTTTAGACATTCAAATTGTGAGGGAGAAACAATCACAGCATGAAAACACAATTTTACAGATGTCATGTTCTAAAATAGTCAACACGCATGGCTTGGATGCACACTGAACACCAAGCTCAGCGAGTTGCTCCCCTGCTTACAACCAACTGCACTGCTTTGCACGACCAAAGGACGGGTTCCTGGCCGAAATGAGAGGCCCCCCGTGTCCCCCCGTTCTCTGCACCTTCCCTTCAGCTGAGCCATCTCCCTGCTTCCGAGGGCTGAGAACATCCAGAGTTTACAGTACAAAAGCCATTAAATAAACTGCCTTTTCCCAGGATCATTCCAAACAGCACAAGTCATGCTGTTTAACCATATAGTTACAGAGCCAAAGTCTGACACCAGAGAACATTGTGCAACCTGTTTTTAAGCAAAATACCCCATCTAGAAGAGGAAGGCAAAGACAATTAGGAAGGCAAATGGAAAACCAATTACACAATAGGGCTTATTCCTCCATGGAAAACTCCTATACTAATATTTATTCTCTCGGAGCCTGTATGCATTTGCATTAAACTTCAAAGTTTATTAAAGTAAAACTGATGTAATTCTGAGACTTCTCAGAGAGAATCACAGATTTTAATGGGGTTCCAAACAAGCTCAAAGGTTACTCTGCAGAAGATGATTAGGGACTAATACAAGGTGGAGAAAAAGAACGAACTCACCTCCAAGGAAAAAAAAAAGGCTAAAAGACTAATAGCTACACAAGGACACTTTCAACTCAAGAGCTGAAAGATGTTTAAGTGTTTCCATTACCTTCAGACACGATCATTTCTGAATTTACTGGCCAATGGGAGGTGGGGAGGTAGAATTATATTTTTCCTTTTTTAAACTGTTCTCTCTCTTGCTGCAATTAGAAAAAACAACACAGAAAGGACATCAACAGATAAAGTATACAGTAATATAAAAAAGGCTACTTAGCATCTAAGACAACAGCAAGAGCATCTGCGATGTGTACAGATATTTATATTAGGAGGCAACGTACACAACGCCAATCTAGAAGGATGTCTAAATTGGATCATGTTTATAGCATACACTAAATGTCTTTTAAATGTGTATGAAGGCTTTTCGAACAGTAAGAGCCTTAGAGCTGGAAGACTGCATATAAATAAGTATAGATATGCAGTATTTACATCACTCGTATTATGTCCCATCTCCCCTCTTTGATGAGCTTTGTACGGAGGCCTGTAGAGATACAGGCAGCCATTCAAGAAAGAACATTTTAAGATTCAGATACTTATTTAATGGATTTACAAAAACATTTAAGGTTTAGCTGTGAATTTACCACTGAATACTCTCCCATAGAACCTCTATCAAGTAACATAAGAATCCAAATCTGCTTAAGCACCAGTGAGGTTGCATTTATCTGGCAAATTTTTTGCTAGTCACAGTATTTCTAAAATAGAACCGGCTTCACAAAGTAAGGATCTTACTCTTTAGCACCACGCTGAACTGTTATCTCAGGCAAGATGTTACTAAAACAAGTATCGCTAGAAGCCTACAATGTTTAGCCTGGCACGATTTTTATCCATTTATTTACTGTGATTTCAAAAACTTTGCTAGGAGTGTCTCCTGAAATCAACAGTGACTGCATTAACACAGCTGAGCATTTTTCAGCAATTACGTTTAAATGCACATAAGGGTTTTTTTTAACCGAAATACTACTCGCAAGTACAACGTGGGGCACAGCCTGCCAAGGGAAGGATTCAAAAACATCTTGTCCAGGTAACGTTTTGTATTACACCATTTGTTATTGCTGCTTTATTCACGCAAAAGCATCTCGGTTAAGGCCAGTCCTGTATGTGACAGGCACAAGTGGAGCTACAAGGCGGAGATTTTCAGAACAATCCAGGTAAAATTCTACCTATCCCTGCACATTGCGCTGGAATCTGCCGCCCAAGTACTCAAAACGGGAAACCAGTCAGGAAGAGTTTTCCCCAAAAATAAAAAAACAAACAAACAGATTTTTCAAGCAGAAAAATGAGTTAAAGACTGATTACAAAGCACTTCCCCAAGTGGTGCAGTTTTCCATTGGCTCTGCATGCATCGCGCTCAGCAATACGTGGTTACAGGGCAGAAAGACATGGTGAGCTAGGCTGCAGAGGGTTTCCACAATTCTGGTCTTCTTGGCCTCATCTGAGCAGACAAAGCCAGAACCAGTTGGGGTAAAGTTGTTTTATAATGCAGTGAGTTAGCACAGCGACTTTTGTAACAGCCCATGCAACACCCGTAAGAAAATAAATTTAAAGAAAGTGACCTCAAAGCTAAACCACTGCGTAGTTTGCCTCTATCCACATTTTTTTCCCAACCGTCAGGCAATCTCAAATCAACTCAGTCCACTTAAAGAGATACGGGGGAAGAAATTGCTTTAGTGACTCAGCCACTTATCTTAGGCAAAAGGAAGGCTGAGATTTTCTCGCACGGTCGATAATTTCTGCTTATGGTTTGGAAAAACCAAAAGGAAACACGCAGGGTACAATACTAAACCACGATTTATTGAAACTGCAGCTTAAAATATTGGACAACTAATTAGAGCTGTTACCAAGTAAAAACAAGTAATTTATACTTGTCACTAACACTTCAGAAATACTAAAGCTCTCCTATTCTTGTCAGTGCACACTGTTTACTTCTTCCACTTCACCCCGCTTTAAAATTGCGAAAGCCAACTAGCCAAGTGCAATCCCCGTTTCCAGCCTATATTTTTCCACTCTTAAATTTAAAAGCGCAAGGGCAATCCTACGTTCTTGTGTTGATACACGTGAAACAATGCAACGACCTCAGCTGTAGGTCCATGGAAATGCCAGGGTACCCTTAGACAGCGGCCATGCGTGGGAGAACACTAAAAAACCCTGCAGAGGTCTCGGTACCCCCCGCCACAGGTACCACCACCACGGGCAGAGGCATCGTGCTCTGCCAACCCCTTCTAGCAAGAGTCTGGAGCCTCTTTCCCTTGGCTGTGACCTGGGGCCGGGCATCTCTTCCTCCTGTGTTATTTCATGTGCACGTAGAGTGGATTTTGCCACTCTGGTGATTTTTGGCTGCCGCTCACAGCGAAGAAACACTACTCGTGGCTTGCGATCAACTTGACATTATTTCTTTGAACTTTGCTTCAACTAATAAACCAACCCGTGGCTTACAGCTTCCCACTTTTGTGTCCCAAGTAGGTTAAAAACATCTGGAGTTATCATATATTAATAGCAGAAAGATAAGGAAGTTTTATTTTCAGTTTCCCACGCCAAGCGTTCTTGTCACTATCTCTTTTCATGTCACGTGGCCGTATAATGTTCAATCTCCAGAGCTTTTCACAAATGCAGCGCTATCTCCTCACCGTACCCGTCATCTGCATCTTGCTATTCTGCCCCTACCCGACCGTCAGCTATGACACACCGACTGCACGGGAGGGAGCAGCTCAGCAGGATTCTTCAGCAGCTGCAGCAGCGCAGGAAGTGGGAACAACGGGGAAGCTGGCAGGAGAAGGCCCTCGTCTCGGATCCATACCAAGAAATCCCCAGTTTAGACCTCTCCGGCTATCAAGAGCTGGTAGAAAGTGGGTCAAACAGGCAGCCACAGAAAAAAAACTATGGAGTTAACACCATCTGAGAGCTGGTCTTGTCAAAAAGCAGTGGGAACAGGAAAAGCAAC
This sequence comes from Oxyura jamaicensis, assembly GCF_011077185.1. Taxonomy (NCBI): domain Eukaryota; kingdom Metazoa; phylum Chordata; class Aves; order Anseriformes; family Anatidae; genus Oxyura; species Oxyura jamaicensis. The sequence goes on from NC_048902.1 coordinate 8,686,579, forward strand.
GACAACGAGGAGTGCAACCGTGGATCCCTTCTGAAAAAAGGGAAAAGCACACAGGCGACTCGTGGGGATGGGAGGGTCTAATTCTGAACTGGGCTGACGGGCAGCTCGAGGGAAATGGGAAATCTAACGGCGGAGACTACATAGGAAAAAGGAAAAGGAAAGGAGAGACCCAGGAGTGTTAATCCATTAACAAGGCAGAGAAAAGAAAGCATGTCTCAACTTGTTAACTTGATAGCAATCTTTTCACAGACATATTTTTCCTAGCACAGTACAGAAGCTTAACGGCAATTACCCATGTCTGTGACCCTAAACACTAATTTACAATGGTTATCTTAGTGTTTGAGTACCCTCATTAGGCAAGAAAACACTTAGGAGCTGTTTGGCCAAACAGCACCGCCCTCCCGTGTTTTTCTTTAAGCAATCAATTCCAACCTATATATATATATATAATTTTTTTTGCAAACACAAACCAAAGACTAAGTATTTCGGTAAATATGTTTATAAATAAACTTTTTTAAAGAGCTGCAAAGCCAGGAACACAAATTACCTAAGAATCTGGAATGGTATTTTGTCTCTTGGCTCTCTCTTTCTTTGAAGCAACCTTAAGATTTGCCAATAAATAGGGAATGCTGTTCTTTTGAAATTAATGCATTTATTTGCATGGCTAATGGATGTTCTGAAACAATGAAAGCCAAACCTCGTGCCCATGAGCGAAGCTCCCTCTCCTATCGATTGCTCACTTCCAGGAGCGTGCAGCTGGGTGGAAGTGCCTGCTGGCAGCAGGGCCGGGCAGGAAGGCAAGGCGTGCTGTGCTGGCTCCCTGCTCCGCAGCCGGTGCCTCCCGCCCAGCCTCAGGAACCGCACCACCGCTGCTCAGGTGCGGAGGAACAAACAGAACGACCCAAGAAAGTCACTGAGGAAGTCTGCGAATTACGTTACGGACGGGAGATAGCTGAACAATAAGGTAAATCCATCACGAAAAGAATGCGTAAGCTTAATCACGGAAAGTTACTCATGGAAAACTGGGTAATTCGCTTCTTGCATACTCCTGCAGCCTAGAGAACAAAATGAGGCTTTCCTGAAAACACACCACGGCGCAGCTGGGCCAGAAAGATGCTTCATCTGGGCAAATCATCTTAGCTACTTCACAGACAAAACCTTTTAAGCCAGAATGGAATTAGATTAAGAGCTCTAACTAGTCAAAGTGACCAAATAGAATATCCACAAGTATTTCCTGCGCTGCTAAACTGCTGGAACCAAACTGCCTAAATGCAGCTGTAAGTCAAGCAGGAGTCCGACAGAACTGAGCACGTTTAATCTGTAACAAAGGTAGTTGTTCAGCTGGTAACTTTATACAAGTTTACTTAAACTTTCTAACTATAGAACCCAGCTATGGGAATTCCAGAAAGTCCTGGCTCCTAGAACAACTGTGCGCTCTCCTTCCCACCCGTACTATTGCCTACTATTTTCTCCCCCAGACCTCCACGTATAAGGCGCTCTGGCAGACATCAGCCCATCTTCGAGCCACAAAGCACACGGGGAAAACTCCAGTCCCGCACGAAGCCATCCGAGAAGAACAAAAGCCGAACTCCGCCCGGCGGAACGCTGAGAACCTAGGGCGAGCAGGGCTTTCAGGAAGGCTCCCCCAGCAAACCGGAGCCGGACGCCCACCGGGCCGTGCTCCTGAGCCTCGTTCCCTCCGGGGAGCAGCCGGGCCAGCAAGCCCCAGGCTCCCCCGGCCCCGGAGGCCGGCCGGCGCGGAGCGACCCCGGCGGGCTGACAGGAGCACGGCGCCCGGCGCCTCCGCTCCGAGCCGAGGGGGGCAGCGCTCACCTGGCGCCCGCGGCAGCTCCCGGGGGAGGGCGGCGGGGCCCGGCGGAGCCTCGGCCCCAGGCGGCGCTGAGCCCGCGGGGGCTCCCTGCGGGGCTCCGGCCGCGCCCCGCTCCGCCGCGGGGATCAGGGGCTGCCAGTGGGGAGCGGGGGGCTGGAGCCTCCGGGCGGGGCGGGCACCGGGGCACCCCTCACAGCCCCCCCGGCCCCCTCGCAGCCCGCCGGGACCCCTCACGCCCGCTCAGCCCCCCTCAGGCCCCCCCATCCCCTCACGCCCCCCTGGCGGCCCCCTCCCGGCGCCCCCCCCGGCCCGGCCCTCCCCGAGCCATCCCGACCCCGCGGCGCCGTTACCCGCCCCCCGAGCCCGGCCCGTCTCCTCACCTGGCAGCGGCCCCCCCAGCCCTGCGACGCCTCCCGGGGGAAGAAGGAGGAGGCGGCAGCGAGGGAGCTCCGTGAGGGCCGGCGGCCGCCGGGCCCCGGCGAGGATCCGGCTCCGGGACGGGGCTGCAGCCGCCGCACCCGCGCGCACCAACCGACTCCGGCCGCCGCCGGCCGCGGCCCGGCCCCGCCCACCGCGGCTGGGGGGCGGAGCCTCTCCGCCCAGGGCAGCCACCGATTGGCTGCGGAGGGGCGAGGAGGCGGAGCGCCGCCGCGGGATACTCCCGGCCCGCCGGCGGGAGCCCCAGGGAAGGACTACAAGTCCCAGCATGCCCCGCGCTCGGCGCGCCGCCCGAGCCTTTAAAATCGCACGGAGAGGCTGCGCGCGCAGAGAAGCGGTGTGCTTCCGCTCGTGTGGGCAAAGTAGTCCCGGAGGGGTGGTCGAAGGTCGGCTCCGAGCTGGCGGCGAGGGGAAAGGCCGCGGCGGGAGGACGAGGTACGGGCAGCGGGGGCGCTCCCAGGCAGGCTGTGGCTCTTTTGCGGGGGGGTTTCGGGAGCGGGCTGCGCTGAGGTGAGGAGCGGAGGGATCCGAGCGGGTTGGAGCCGCGGTGATGCGGCCGTGTGAGGGAGCTGGCGGCGGCCGAGGGGGCTGAGGGCACGCAGCGCGGCCGGCCCGGGGCGCTGCCGCCGGCAGGTCAGTAGGGAGGGGGCCGCCTTCCTCTCCTCTTCCTCCTCGCCCTGCCCGCGGCCGGAGGGGCCCCGCGGCGCTCAGCTGGGCAGCAGCGGCACGGGCAGCCCCGGGACTGGCCTCTCCCGGCGGGCCTCGTTGCCGGACTGCCTGCTGCCTGCCGCCCCGGGCTGCCCGTGTGGGAGGCCTGCTGCGGGCTCTGCCGGAGCTGCCCTCGGGAGAGCTGGGGGTGGAAAATAAAAAACAAGCAACCAAAAAATCCCTCCCCCTATAGCCCGAGCCCGCTGGAGCCACGTGCTTCGGGAGGCAGCGCTCAGCCAAGCCCTCTGAAATAGCCGCACTGAGGGCAAGTGGCCTGGGGCGAGAGAAGGGAGGGGGAAACCTCGGCGGGGTCACGGAGCTGGGCTTCGGGGAGAGCTGGGTGGTGGAGGCACGGGGGAGGAGGCTTTGCTTTCTAGAGCAGTGGTCCCCGCACTCTTGGGTGCATGCCCCTACTGGTATACGAATCAAACCCCCCAAAGTTGACCAGCCTCCTCCCCAAATAGTTTTTTTCACTGTTCTTATTTATATACCTGTACTATTATGCTGATTAGTATTTTATAAAGCATTTATACAAATAAAAATGAAGAAAGGAGGAGATAAAGATGAAACAAGCACCACTTAAATGCATAATGGCAAAAAAAAAAAAAAAAGTTTTTCTAAAAGTCCTTTGTATTTTTAGAACTATGCCAGCCTTAGATGATGGCAGATGCTGTAACTTTAGAGTCCAGGGAGGTAAAAAGTGTTGTGTTTTTGTTTTTCCTTAGAAGCCTGGAATGTCTCACAGTAGTCAATGGTATAGTTCTAATACATAGTTCTAAGGAGGTTTAGATTAGTTCTAAGCTCTATAGTTCTAAGGAGATCTAGATTTAGAAAAGCTGGCTAAAGCAGTGTATTCAGATTAAATTTCTTAAGCTAAATTCTGTAAAGAACACGAGCAGTTTTCAAAATAGGAAAGCTGAAGCGTGTGAGGTTTGTCTCCACTGTTCTGAGTGGATTTTTTTTTTGGCTTCTTGCAGCGAGGTGTAGAGTAACCTCACAGGTGTCCCTCTTATGGCTGACAAGAGGCAGAAGGGAATCATGTTTCTTCAGGAATGCTTCTTTAGCACCTGAGAATAGGGTTCAATTCTTCTTTGTGTATCTGACTGTTAGGTGACTAACAAATTCTTGTCCTTTGCAACAAATAAACTGAGAATAGAGAGTTTCTTACTGTCTTCTGCCCTACTTCCTCACAGGACATCTTCCTTTAGCAAGGCCACCGGTGTCTGATGGCAAGGGGCTGCTCAGCGAACTGAGAACTTGGAGAACTGAGGAGACGCGTGACTTCTGAATGAAAGCAGTAACTGTAAGATGAGTTTTTGCTCTGTATCCATTATTACAACCTTAGTATCAGAGGATAGGAATTGAGACAATTGTAAGTTAGTATGTTCAAGTTAACTTTGTAAGCTTTGTTAGTTTATCTGTTCACAATGTATTTAAAGAAAGAGGTATTTAACTTGGTATTACTGTGTGCCCAAATAGCCAGGTAGCTCCTCTGCCAAAGTGAGTTCAGCCTTCAATTTGAAATGCTTTAGGGCCTTGATTTGGATGATTTCTTTTTCAGGCTTGCCACTGACTTGGCTAAAGGTTGCAGACAAATGTGGAGCATGTTTCATTAAAACAAGTAGATACAGGTGTTTGAATTCTTGCTGTACCTCCTGACCTCCACAGGCAGTGGTTGATAAACTTAATTACATCTACTTGCTGTTACTGAAGTGTGCACAGACTGTACTGATTTTTGGAGTCTTGGGGTGTGTGCTATGAGACACTGATAGCACAGGTGGAGAGGCTGCACTTCTAACCAAGGGGATACTCTTCTGCTAATCCTCCCTTGGAGAGAAGGGTAACTCAGGGGAACACAGCTGTACTGGTTTAAGGAGACTAGGTGAGGGGAGACTTCTTTTTTTTGCTAGTTCATGTGCCTCAGTAAAAAAACCCTTTATATCTGTGACTGGATTGGCTTTGGAGAGCTTCCCAAACTATTTTTTTCTGTGTTCCTTTAAGCTTTTTGGTTTTGTTTTTACCTCCATGAGTTTCCCAGGGAAGACGGGGGAATATTTCATGTGTTTATGGGAACTGTTGAACTTAATTTCTTTTCAAGAAATGAATAGAGGTAGGTAAAACCACTTTGGCACTAAATGTTTAGTAGGTGTGAATTTACTAAGAACAATTGTTTTCCAAAATGACTGTTTCTGTTTCTCTAACCAGTTACTGAAAGCATCTGAAGCTAGTTGGTACCTGTACAGTGCAAGTAGCAACTAAAAGTTTTGTTAGTAATGTAGAGTTGACTTAGCTGTCTGTTCTGTCATACCTGTTAATGCAGATATTTCCTGTGAAATCAGCCAGTGTTTTTGTGAATTTTCGCTTGTTGTTTAGGAAAGTAACATTTTTTTCTCTTCAAGTTTCCTTGGCTGTGCTTTCAAAGCCTTGGATGCAAGATGACATGATGATTTTTAAGCTTGGAGTACTGTTTGCTGAAAGCAGGTCATTGACACATCATCAGTAATGCAAGTGAACCTTTTTTGGAAGAATGAACACTTTTTTTCCATTTGTATAAGAATAGGCTAAGTAATAATCTCAGGCTTGTGACTCTGAGGCCATAATTACTTGTTGGTCAAAGGCTGAGTTTCTGATGTAGTGGAATCTAGCATCCTATGCATGGGTTCCAAATATGTGGGGCCTGGCATGATACAGAAAGGAAAGTGTCAGTCTCTAGTTGGAAGAGCAGTGGAGAGAGCTGTGACAAAGCAATTTCTGGTAGTAGTATGAAACTTTACAACAGAGAAAACAGATCAGTATCAAGAAAAGTATTGGAAACAGTAAACTGTGAATTTTTGCTCACACTTCTAAATCTGGAGTTTACTAACATTGCAGTTCTGCCAAGGAGATGGGGGGGAGAAGTGTTCCCAGCACAGAACAAATGGTGCACCAAGGTAGGAGGAGAAAGTTTGTGTACTAAGCTTGTTTCATCTTTTTAATGATATTCCAGACCTTTTTCTTTGGTAGAATGTTCCTCTTCCTCCACAGCTTAGCTTTCTTTAAGAATATGCATCTTCCTCCTTGTATTTATTTTCACATATCCAGAGCATTGACCTAGACATCTTCTGATACCTAAAGGATGAAAAATCAGGATTTAAGACTTAATCTAGAAAGAGGTTCCATTTAAAGCTAGCACTGCATCAAATAGACTAGCATCTTGTTGGAATATCTCATTAATCACAACTTGTGTAGAATTGCTAGAGTGGATGATCGTATCTTTGAAGTCTCTGGAAGTCCTGAGCTATATAGGCATTTTTAAGTGTTCTTAAATCTTCCTACAGGGAGTATTTCGTAATGAGCAAGTTCTGCATTAGCTCTTGCTTCTTGGCTCTGAATGTCTGTGATAGTCTCCATAAAGGGGGGATCTCAAACAGGATCTGGAGGTTTGTGATTCAAAACAGTGCAAGGTAACCCGGAGAAATCTGGAAAACTCAGTGGAGGCAATGGAGCACTAGGTGACATCACATGCTCGTTGTTTCTCTTGAAGTTTAAACTTTGCCAGTGCAAGATCAGCTAATAGCTACAGGACTGGAGATGTTTGCGTGCACTTGGCTAGCAGTGTAGTTATCTAAACACATGACATCGCAGGTTCTTTTCAGTCCTGACATCTCATCTGTTACTGGCACAGGTAACCACACTAGAGTCTTCCTGTGGAGCAGATTTCTGGCTCAGGCTGCATTTACTGCAGTGGGCTTTAGCTGGGGTTGCACGATTCCTGCTGCCGATGGAAGGAAATTGAGATAACTGGTATTTGATTAAATCCTCACGGTTTCAATATGTGGAAGGGTGACAAAATGCATTTCAACTGCTCTTCTGTTCAGTTTAATTAAGATAAAGTATATTTTCTGCAATTCAGATTAGATACGAAGAGCAACGGTAATAAGTATCCCTTGTTAGAAAAAATGAATCAGAATTTGTGGAATTAGTTCTCTATTTCCAGAGTCATGAGAAAGAATCATCTTTCATTAGTAGAATAAATGTTTAGCTTTAGATTGCAAAGAAGAAAACTGAAAATGTCAAGACTGCTTATGAGATAATCCTCATTTTTTTTCTGATATTTCCTCCTTCTTCTGACTATTTTAGGGCCCTCAGTTACTGGAATCATTTCAAGTGTTCTTTGTTCCTGATACCACATGAATTTTAGGGGGAGAGAAGCCGAATCTCAGGCTGTAGAGTTACAGAAATGTAAGTCACTAACTCTGAGCTGTGCTATGTGCACCCTCTTCCTTTCGCCAGCTGCAGTGTCTGTTGGATCTTTTGCTGAGCCATTTTACCTGGCATAAACTAATCAGATAAATCAACTAAAAGCTACTCTGTTTGCTTAGCACATACATTGTCTAATAAACAGAACTGCCAGTCCGAAGATGATATGATTGAAGTAGCTAGTAGTTCAAGAGGCTCAGGCTACCCCTGAACTGTAGCCTTTGGCAATGGAGAGCTGTTGTTTGTTCCTTCTAGTGCTTGGCTTATTTTCATGTGGGCAGATAACAGCTGCTCTTGATGTGATCTGAAACTCTCCACAACCAGCTGCTAACAGATTGAGTTCAGCTGGCAATAATCTTTGGTGGCTGGGGTGGCTCATTTAACCTAATGTGACTCTTCACTGCTGGTGGAAGTGGGGGGTTCTGTAGGCGTTCATTAATTTTTTTAACAGCTCTGGTGTTTGAGCCTTCTGAGTCCTTTCAACTGTGTCACTGAGACAGTGGAAGATCCCTGGCTTCCCTTTTTCCCTGCAGTGCTCCCGAAGGGAAGAGATGTGGGGAAGGAGCAGCTCTATGAGGAGTCCAGAGATTGCCGTAACTGAGAAAGGAGCAAGGCCTTCTGTTCCCAGCAGCAGCAAGCTACTTCTCTGGCTCAGTAGTCTTGTAGCCTATCCTTACATTTGATTTATAGCCAAATATGCAGAGGTTAAAAAATTATATCTGAAAACTGCGTTAGTTGGATGTTCAGCTCACAGCACCATTTTATGTCGCCAGATTCCCGTTCTGCTTCATCAGTTGCATGGAATGCATACTTTGTTGTGTGCCGCTATTAGGATTGTGTACGTCTCCACTAACACTAAACGCTTCCATAAAGTGTGGAAGCAGAAGTCATGTTTCTTCAGCTCTGAGTACAGGAAAAAGGAAGGCAGAAAAAAGCTTGTGAATCATATTAGTTTGTGTTCCATGACTTTTTAAATGTCAGTTTGAAGTCGCAAATAGAGCCTGATTCATTCTGCTTTCTGAAATTTGATGTCTTTGAACAAAATGGCATCGATTTGAAACTTGTTGGCTTCTTAGAATGCACTGACAACATATCCGGCTTTGGCACAGAAAGCGTCTTCGAATCCTCGGATAGTGGAGATGGCACTTCTTTTCAGATTTAAGCTCCTATTGTCATACAGATAATCCTCTTGTGAGGCTAGAAATGCAAACTTATCTCTTGCTTATATGCGGTGAAGAACTTGATGATGTTACAGTATCTTGTTCATGGTCCCTCATTGTCTGTCTCTGCAGTGTTGCAGAATTGTGAGCAGTTCATTATGCTGTGTCCTCCACTTGAAGGACAGAACATATTGAACAGGTGGGCTAATTAGTGCAGTGGCAAGCACAGCAGCCCTGAGTTTTTCATTTGAAGGAAAAAAAATACTTAAAGCTGCCCCAGACTTAAACCTACTTGAAATCTCTGGAAGTTGGATTCTGTGTAGTGAGCCTAACATGTAACTCCTTTATGAAATGGCATTTCGCCATTGTTTTTTCACAATTTGGTGGAATGGTTTAAATTAGGATAAGTACTACTTGTACTCAGAGCTGAGAATAAATCTGAGCTTAATACAGAGCACGAGGCAGTCTTTGGAGGGGCAGCGTAATATTGGAAGTCCAGCTCTAGCTTCAGTAATTGGTGAAAAGATCCTAGAATCCTTATTAAGGTGCCCTCTGTGGATTTTACTTGTTAATAGATGAATCAAATGAGAATTTTCCATGCAAGCTTTGTCTCTAGTCTGTTAATAGAAGAATTATTTTTTTATTCTTCTGTCCCTCAAGCTTTGTCAGGACTGGGGGAGATGTTGCCTGATACTCTTTATTCTTCTGGCCACTAAGATATTTTTTCAACTGTTTTTACATGCTGTTTTACATTCGTCACTGTCTCTGTCAGAGAACATCAGAGATCAAAGAGCTTATTTCTCCAACTGTTTGTAGCCTTCCAAACAAAAAAAAAGGAATGAGGATGAAGTAGGGGGGTTGGACTCGATGTCAGAGGTCACTTCCAACCCCTAGGATTTTGTGATTTGGTGATTGTAGACATATGCCTTGCACGTTAATGCTTTGCTGGGGCGATCTTACTTGGCAAAACTGGTTGGAATCATTAGAATTTGTTTCTATGATTAGGATGTATACGTTTATTTACAAAATATGCAATTATCAGGTAAAGTTAATAACTGTTACTGAGAAGCATTTTAAATGGGACCACAAACAAGTCGATGGTGATTGAAACCTGGATACTTGAGCAGAAGAAAATGGCAGTGGATAGTAGATGAAAGCTTCTGCTTCTTGCTAATTAACTGTTAGCTGTAAATGAAACACTTCAGCTATCAAAAAAAAAACCACCAATTTTTACAGGCAGACATTTTGGAAAGCCTTTCCTAATTTGATTGGTATAGTTGTGGACTAAATCTGCAGGATTCTTCTTAGCAAGCTTACCATGGAGAGCTGGAATGCTGTAAGCATATTTTTTCTCCAGCTATACATAGACGACCCTTTCTAGAGGTCAGGAAGCAGTTTCAGGGTGGGAATTAGCTGCTCTGGGGATCTGCTAGGGACCAGGGAAGCCAAATTTCCATTACAGTGACAATTGTTTAATCCCAGGAAGTCTAAGCTCAAATGTAATTGTTAATTTTCATAGAAATTTAATGTTTTCTGCTTTTAAAAAGTAAAGTTTAAAATGCAATGTCATGCTTTTTTTCTTCTTTGTTTGGGAGATGTAGGGAGGAGCAAAATACAGCTGTCAAAGCTTTTTGAGAGTAGCTTCTTTAAATGAAAAGGGGAGTTCTGGTGACCAAAAAGACAGCTCTCAAACTGAAAAGCCTCTGAACTAATGTTTAGGATTAAATGTGATGATGGATCTTGAGGTAATTTCTGTATGTACTTCTACCAGGCTGCAAAAGGTAACCAAGAGAAATAAGTGTTGTGAAGTTGTTGTACTGTGCCTGCCCTTGTGTTGAAAAATATTTAGGTTCCACAAATCCAAAAAGACAGAGTATTGCCCAGTCTCTTGTTTTTCACCAGTTTGCCTTGTCTCATTTTCTGATCAAGGCAAAGAACCTCTGTTTATTAGGTTATACTGAGGTGACATCATGTGTTATATCCCTTGTGAAAATACAAATATTTTTCAATTTTCCCACTCTTTAATGTTGTATAAGCTGGAGTGTTACTGACCTTTTGTCAAGGATCTTTTCAGTAGGCTTCAGTTCTCATTTCTCCTTGCAATAAGAACTGCATAATGTGTCTTCCAGAGCTACCTCTGTTTGAAACTGAGTTAGGACTAACAGTTAGGTGGCATAAGCAAGATGAAGTGATATACTAAGCAGCTTTTGAGATGTCAACAATAAAAGGGTTAAGGTCAGTAGCATCTTAAAGACTTTTTGAAATTTGGTTGTGTTCTTAGGTCTTACAGATTTCCTATATGACTTCTAAATGAGCTATTCCTCTTCAGCCATATATAGGGATTTTGGGCTAGTATTTGTTGTAACTCAGGAACCATATTTACTTAAACATATATAGAAATGAAATCATCGGAAGGAAATGTAAAAGCAATATAAATCTTTGCTGCTTGTTAAATACAGTAAATACTCAAAGTTGAATGCCAAATATCTTTCAGAACATTTATAACTAAACATGTATTAGAAATTTTTTCAAGTGTGAGTGCTTGAGACTTTGGCCGTGATACATGAGAGCTCCACCCTCTTGTCTGCTCAGTCTTCAGCCTATTTGAAAAGATCTATGTTCTCTTTTAGGAATAGATCTATTGTGTATGTAGATCAATTCTACTTTTTCAGAGCTTGTGCGTGTTTCCTGCCTGCAGTTCTTTGTTTCTAGCACCTGAGAAGCAGCAGTGGAAGAGGAAAGTTGAAAGAGCAGTTTAAACTTACAGGTCTTCCGTTTGTCCCAGGCTCTTGTTTGCTCTTTGGCTTCAGGCTCTGGGTGGTGATGCCCTGTTCTTAGTCACTACTTTCCCCTGGCTTGTTTTGTCTTCTTGCATGTGATAGAAAATCATGGGCACAAAGAAAAGATTGCAGCATCAGTGAGGCAGCAGGTAGGAGCTGTTAGCAACTGTTGTCAGAGCAATTTGTCCAGACTGCTACTGGAAATGGCTTGGGGATCCGATGAAGTGTTGCAAATTGAACTATCCTACTCTCCTGAACCCAGACAAGGTTCTGTAAGTGTCGTCTACCGTTTTCTTGATAGCTGCTTGAATCTTGTGTCTGTTCTGTGCTTGTTGTCCTTATTCCTTTTTCCATCCTAGTCTGTTTCTGAGATCCGTGCAATTCAAATCCTATGATGCCAATGATAGAATGTGTGGGAAACTACCCCAAATTGAAGGCTCTGTTAGAAGAGCCTTCGCTGAAGAGATTTTGGTGCGTTTAATGCAGTCTATACCCAGACTTCCATTTCTGATGTGTGTTTATCCATTACTGGAGAGCTTTAGAAACAGGTTAGAAACTGCAGGCTCCCCAGTCAGTCTATCCCAGATATTCACTATTCTTGTTACTAAGATTTGCTAGTATCCATTTGGTTAATCTTTTAAAGGGAAAGAAATAGATAAGAGTGTGAAAATATATCTGCTTTGCACATCTAAGGCTATTTAAAATTTGATTTATTTTAAATATCACAGGTTTTTGTTTGCTCAGACTCATTCCTTGTATGTTGGAATAATGGAGTGCAACAACAAGGATAAGAAAAATGAGAGCAAAAGGAAGCTGATATGTCATTTTTCTCTAAAGATGAGTCCTGTCTGAAAACAAGCAGAATCAGTTGTCTGTTTTGTGTGAGAATCACTTACTCTTCCCACACTTTATTTCCTCTAACCTTTGTCCCTGTACCCATATCAGTGCATTTAAAATATCCAGTTCCATGCTGTCGTTGTTGCTCTTGAGGTCAGAGTAGATGCCTTTGTGTTGGGTCACGAAGCCTGTGGTGAGTCATTCTTTTAAGTATATACTCAATCCCTTATTCAGTATATTCTCACATCCAAAGTATTCAACCCCATATTGTGTAAAATGGTCAGTAATGACTTGTTCTGTTGGGTATGTGCATGGGAAATTCCAAGCCGTATTCCTCTGTGGCAGCAGCTAGTTTCCACTCTCAGAATTTAAGTGAGCTAGGAGTATATGCTGTACTTTCCTGACAACTTTTGTGCTAAGGCTGAGAGAGGGCAGAAATGGTAAAATGGCTATAAAACAACTTTTCAATCTCGGCAGGTGTTTCCACTCTTGAATTATTTTATTTTCGAGTATCTAACTTAGCACTTCACTGGTCCGTCACAATCAGGATTCTCTGACATTCAGTTATTTCTAGTTCATAAGAGTTTGGTATTTTAAATCATAATGATATTCCAGCATGAAATTATATTGTTTCTTCACTTGTGTGATGCTGGTAAAGGTTAGAGCTGAGCAAACACCATTAAAATCTTTGGAGTCTGTTCACTTACATTTTTTAATAAACTGCTTTGCTCACAGCGCTTTCATGTTTGCATTCTCCAAACAGTGAATTATAATTGAGTCTTACTGACATAAATGGAATTCAACTTTAATTTTGAAGAAAAGTAACTGAATTTCCCACTTGCTGAATGGGAAAGCTAACAATCTGGTCAAGTCTTGGATGATTTTATAATCGCCGTGGTTTCAGAGAAATGTCTGTGCTCAAGGCATGGCTTGTGCCCATTACGTTGTTGTGTTATTTTGTTAATGAGCTATCTGTTTTGCCTTGTTAATGCAAAGGTAGCTATTGGAAAACTTGATGTCCAGTGGAAAGTGATTCTCAGATCCCAGAGATTTCCAAGTAACAGGTGAAGAGGTAGACTGCCTCCAGTAGCTGGGCGAACTCAGAGGTTTTTACGGACCAACCTCAGTCATCCCTAGAACTGGACTTGCCTTAGGTAGAGTGATGAATTAAATGAAAGAAATCTCAAGTTTTAGTCCAATACTTATTTTTTTGTGATGGGATTTGGATTTTTCTTGATCTGTAACAAAATAGTTCTGCAGATGTGTATGTACAGTGGCATTACTTTAAATGGCAGCTAACACTGTCACTAAGAAAATTAATTCAGAAACATGAGCTACCCTGATCTTCACACACTTAATGCCTGCATCGAAGGGCTGGATGGCAAAGCCTCTCCACTGGTAAACTAGTCTGCAGTGACTCGTTTAGCTGTGTAGGGGTGTGTAGAACAACTACTTGTACAGTCTTCTCCATATGGAGTTGCTTTCCCTCAGGTGATCTAAAAAGCTTGTGTATTGCTAATGCAGAATTTCTTTTGTGTGTTTGAAGGGAGAGAATTCAGCCTGGATCTGTATTTGCTTTTGTCTGTAGAGTTGGGCATGCATCTCTTGTCTGTGAATATAAATTCCAGAAAACTGAACGCTGTGTATATGAGATGACTTAAATATGCCCTATCATAATACGACTTGTAAATAAAGGTAGAATATAGAACTGAACACCCGTGCTTTTTAAAAAGAAAATTTTGCAGATGTTTGGCAGCTGATGCTAAAGTTTTAGTATTAATAGCTTTGTTAATGCTTGCCATAAAGAGCTGAGTAAACTAAGAATAAAAGTAAGCTCTACATCTTCCCTTCCTTTCCTTAAACTGCGTGGAAATGAAATGGAGCTCTGGAATCTTTTCCTGCAAGTCTTTATTTTGGTCTTCGGTGGTTTTTATTTTTACTGGCAAGAAGTAAAAATAAAAGCAATTGGCTGTTCTCTTGTGTATATACTTTCTGGTCTGACAGAGAAACCTTCATCCCATTGGTTTTGACATGTGATTTTCCTGAAGTCAAAGACCTTTTTCTAATGAGTTGCCTATAGGGGAAAAAGTCAAATCTGTCTTTTGCAGTTAAGGATGTTGGATAATATGCTTCTGCTCCAATTTGATGCTCCAATTTGTCGGGAGAGAATGTGAACTTTCTCTGAGAGATCCAAAATCATAGTGGTTTTAATTGAAGATGGACTTGCTTCGGTTTTCTTTCTCATATTCTGACTACATGTGGACAGACAGAGAAAGTGATGATCCTATGGATTTATCTCTCAATAAATCTTCTGGGTTTAAGTTATTTACATTATGAAGTGCTTGGATTCTGATGCTTAGCTAAGGAATACTGTAGTTCCTCTGTGACGTAGCAGAAGGTATTTATCTGCTGTCCTCAGAAGGGTAAATTTTGGAGCTACTTGTTTTGGCAAAGAAAGATGAGAGGTTAGGAAGAGGAAGTATGGGAGGAAAAGCCTCCTCAGCAGTCATGTTTCTAAAACAGAGCTATCAATGAGGTAATCAGAACTCGGGCAGTGCTTTATACAGGCTGTGTGTTGGGCTTCTGATGCTGACTTCGTATTTAAATATGCTTAACTGTAATAAATGTATATTTATAACCTTACCTTTTAATTGGGTGACTAATTTAGTAATTCCTGATTCTTTTGCTTAAGGATCTTATATGCTGTAGTCGTTGTAAAGGCAGCATTGCTCAGGATTATTTTGACCATTTTTTTCAAGTGTTCAGGGCAATCCCAGGACCCTGCCATGTGGCCTTGGGCTGAATAGGAAGTCAGTCTGCATCTGACAGTGACCGCGTAGCCAGATGTGTGCCGGCGCTCTAGAGTCCAGCCTCACTTCACATATGTTGTGCATCGCTTGACACCAGCAAAGCAAGTTACACTTTGTTGAAGCAATGAACGTATTTTGGAGAGTGTACAGTAATTGCTTTGTTTTGGGTCTGGAACAGACTGTTTCTTCATTTGGGCTGTGCCAAGAGCCAGCAACGCCCAGTGTTCAAGAAGAAGGGCTGTTTGTAATTCACGTAGTTGTAACAGTCTGGCTGTGAACATGTTCAGCTTTGACTCCAATCTCCTTTGAAAAATAAAAATGCAAGTGTGCTACATCAAGATGGTCTGCTGCTTGAGTGGAATAGCCTGATTCTCTGAAGGGAAAGTTCACTGTGACAAATGTTACCCTTTGTTGTACATGTATACAGAAGGCTTAAAAAAAGTTTGTCTGGGGTGACGCAGAATCTAGAAGCTGCATGTGTAGGTGTGCTGCCCTGTAAGAGCGCTGTTAACACTGCAGCCATAGTAATGATGTTGTAGACGTGTCAGTCATTTTGTCTAGCCCATGTTAGAGATGTGTTCTAACAGGTGACTTCTTACCTTTTAATTTTTCCTTCCTGTTTCATGGATGTTGCTAGAGATTAGGTTGTATGGTCGCTTTGTCTACTCAAAATATAACTGACAGCCGCTTCATCTTTTCTATTAGAAGCACGTTGCTATTACATGGCATGGCCTACAAAAGTTAGCATGAAAAGAGATCAAGAAAACTTCTGTTTTTTTTTCATCTATTTGATGCCCTGCTGTGTATAGTAGCACTTCAGTCTTTATGCTGTGCAAGTTCTGTTTTCATTTCTCTAGTAATGCTTGTCAAACCGTGTTTGTACACCGTAGTATTGAGTATGAAGTGAAGTGTCCATCCAGGCAGGAAACTTAAATTGGAAATTAGAGTGCTGTTGTAGTGTTTCTGGACCACAATGCCTTTGTTTCTCCTGAGAGATAAGGAAGGGGTAGAAGAAGGTAACACCAAGCTGGTTTTGGTGGATCAGGATAAGGTAGAACCTTTTTTAGGCTCATAGGAGTCTAATGTTAGGATAAGTGACTGACAGATCTTTGGAAATCTTAGCAATGTGTAAACATTGGGAGCATGGAATGGGCCCAACTGGGATTTTTCTTGGTGTCCAATCTGGGATTTTGCACAAACAATGTGGAGCTTCAGTTTGTACTCAATTTCTTTGCTTTTGAGTTTTATACTTTTAAAGTATGGGTTGGTAATGCACCCCAAACCGAGCATCCAAAAAGCTCTTCCAGCCTCCAGGTCAGGTTATTGTTATTGTTCTGCAGCTGATCACTGTTATGCTGGGTGTAGGAAATAGAAGAGAAAAACCCCTAAATCTTATGTTCCTCTGGAGCCTGCATTTGGAGGAAAGTCAGTGCAAAGGAGAGCCTGGAGTGTTTGGACCTCAGGAAAATGTATTGCGGACTCTTATCCATAGTAGGGCTGGAGGTTTGTGCTTGCTGCTGGTGTTCCAGGAACATTGTTGCTGGCTGAAAAATACTGTGCTTAAAATGGAGCACAACTGCTGTAGAAACTCCAAGTGGTGGTAAGATGGAGCATTGCAGTCTTGGTTTGGGTGTCCCACCCTACATAAGTTGTAAAGAAATACAGTTGAGTACGTGGCAGACTTTCCAGGTTGATCTATCCCAGAATAATAAATCACTGTTCTGCAAGCACTTTATCCAAGGCAGCTGTAAATGAATCTGACTTCTTGTAGTCCTACTTAGCTGGTTGCTTCCTCGAGCCATCACAAGTAGTAGTGTAGCAGTAAGCTCAGAGCTGCTCTGCTTTGAGTTGATTGGTTTTGTTTGGAGATGGTGCTTGCTTGCACTGAATCTGAGTGCTTATAGGGATTTGGAATTCATATTAGTTTCACAGTTTTACATCTGCATTCAGAACAACTCTTAGTTTGGACTTCGCAGCTGTCCTTTTCAACTCCTGTGAATTCTGCAGAAGCTGAAGTTCAAGAAGCAGGAATTCCGTTCTTTTCCTCAGGTTGTTGTTTTGCCCATTCTGGTACATCCCCGAAATGAACATTTAGCTCTACAGTAGCATTGAAACTAGCTGATAGTGCCTTTGGAGCAAAGGCCTGGTATACTGCAAGTGCAAGAAATGACTGAGAGACTTGTGTAGGCTGCCATCAGTTCTCAGTCAGCTTTTGGGGAGCTGTCTTGTTTTCTTGCTTGCTGGAACAGATCAGAAGCCATTATAAATTCAGTGCTGTTAAGATTTCTTTAGGACTTGGCTCAGAATTAACTTTAAGAATTCGTAGCTAAAGCATATGGGTTAAATAATAAAGAAATTAAAGAATGAAGCGTGTGTTCTCCCAGCTTCCTGTGTTTGTGTTCTGTTTATATGTTGTTAAGGTTGATGTCCGGGTGCCTCCCCGCAGTTAGAAAGCAAGCTGAGATTGCTGCTGACTAGGTCCAGAAGTGCCCAGATGTGGGGACCTGGTGGGAAGGTCGCAGTGGGCATCAGGGACAGGAGCACGTGGTAAGGAATGGTGTGCTCGGAATCAGAGCGTCTCTGCTCTTCCAGGCAATGTGGGAGCACTGAGTGCTACCGGATTGATTTAGTGAGGTTGAGAAGAGTCCTTGGCTGCTGAGAGGGCTGCTGGAGGTGCCTGAACAACAAAGAAAGCTTTTTTTCAGACATCCATAGAGCTTTTCATAAACCTTTTTTAAAACACATTATCGAGGCTTTAGTCTTATTGCTTAAGCTTCCTTTTTTTTTTTTTTTGTAAAAGATTAATTTAGAACTTTTGGCTGCCAAAACTAGAAGAGATTGTGTAACATGAAGCAAAAATTGATTGCTCTCTTGATAACTGCATGAAGTGGTTTACATTGTGTTTTTAGTAGCTGTGCCTAGACTGCTTTTGAGGCATCAGAAGAGTTCATTCTTCAAATCATTTGAATTACCGTTTTTCTTCTAATACCTAAAGCCCCAACCCTCAGTGAGATTCTTTTCTACATGTGAGGTTTTGTTTGCTTATCCTTCTTTAATAACGAAAATCCTGTGTCCTCAACCAGTGTACCTAAGCCCCCTTTCCCAAAAGCTTTGTATTTGAGAGCTTTCAGTCAGTTTTCCTGCTTTTTATGTCAGAGATGCTAGTGTTTGCAAGGAAGTGGAAAGTGGAATTCCAGTTCAGAAAACTGCAGATGTGTCGTTTAGGGACATCTGGAGGTCATCCTAGTTCAGCCTCCCACTCAGGCAGGACTATTTCCAACACTAGTTCAAGTCAGCTGCAGCTTTGTGTAACAGCATGTAAACTCTGCAGGGACATGCTACTCTGCTACCACCCCTCAGGTAACCTGCTCAGGTGCTGGGTTGCTCTCATGGGCATTTTTTTCTAGTGTCCAATCTGAACCTGCAAAGCCGCTGCCCATCATGAGCTTTATTATCTTAAGTGCTTTCTTGCACTTTGCTCCTTCATGTACAGGATGGGTAGTCTTGCTTGGAAACTGAAATGTGCTTTCTGGTGGAAATTAGATGCAATGCCTGTTTTACAGAGACCTTCGATTGGTCTCCTACTGCGAGCATTAACTGAGCATTTGCTTAACTGAGCAAATTGGAGGTTTACCCGAGGTTTGTCTATCAGCTAATATCCTTAGTAGCTTATGAAGGTGTAGAGCTGCTGCTAAAGGCAGCAGCCTGTTTTCACTGAGGCAGGAAATGAATAGAGTACAGCTCACAGTCTCAGGAAAAAAATAATGGAGATTTATTATTGATGAAGGGAATTGTTTTCTCAGCAATTTAAATGGTCTGATTTTGCTTGAGACTGGTTGTTTTGTTGGTACTCAGGGCCAGTATTACACTCCACTTCCCTGATAACAAACTCTGTGTATCTTCACATTTTAAGTTATCTTTATTTCCAAACCCTCATCTGGGATGAGGTGAGCTTAAAAGGTGTGTCTTGATCCTAGAATTCCCCCAGCAGACAACTGAGCACCTGGGTACCACACCTCTTGCGGGTCATAGGACTGCAGAGTAGGCTTTGCTCGGATCCGGGCACCCACACAGTGAAGCCATGCCCACGGTGCTGTAACCCCAGAACTGGTGCTGCTTAGCGTTACACAAAGCTGAGCTGTCCTTGGCCCTTTGGAGGAAGGGCCGATGTGTGATTATGCTCTTCGTTCCTGAGAAAAGCCTTCTGAGTCCTTTGGCCAATTGTGACCAACTATAGGAGAAGAATACTTGTGTAGTGAGGATACACTGCCTTAGGTTCAACTAGAAGGTGGATCAGAAGAGTGGGATCTATGTACTTGCGTGCTGAGTATGATGAATGAAAATTTACCTTAAGGGGTAATACAGTGCCAGAGTGTGTTTCTGGTGACGGTGTGACATTGGCACAGGGCTCAATAGCAGGCATGTTCTGAATGAAGCATCATTTACAATCTTTCTTCTGTCCTTAAGTATGGCTGTTGGTAGGATCTGCCTTGAGGTCAACTAGTTATGACTGGTCAATTTTTCTGGAGGGTAAAAAAAGTCTGTGGTACATTGTGACATTTAAACAGAAGTGCTGCTGAAGGGAAACAATGAGAACTTACCTTTTTTTTTTTTTTTAACCAGAGGTATGGAGAACTTGGTGGCTGGCTCCACCCTTCCTCCACTTTTTGCAGATGAAGATGGATCTAAGGAAGGTAGTGATATTACTGTGACTGGGTAAGCAACTCCTTTTAACATTCAGCTGTCTCCAGATTTGCCAGGGAAGCTGCTTCAGTGGGAAGAGGGTATCCCAAGTGATTTAAACAAAACCCAACAAAGATAAATCCTGCAACACTCCTTTGGCCTTGATTAGACCATCACATGTCTCCAAGTGTAGTAGAAACCAGAACTCTTCTGAACTGATGGAAACAATCACAACATTTTCTTTAACATCCCTTTTATCTTGCAAAGTTTGCTTCCCTAGGATTTTATTTTTTAGAGATTTATGAGGCCTGGTGGAGAGTGGGGAAGGGCTGTGATTTCTCGTAATGATATTCATCAGCTATTTATCACTGTTCTCTGGCACTCGCTGAGAAAGTGATGTCTTTGCTTTTTGTCAGACTAACTCTGCTTTTACAGACTGAAACAACAGCCTCTCTCAAAATCACAATGACAAAAGTAGTATTCCTGTAGGAATACGTGGGATTCTTGTTCTGTGTTGGTATGTGAAGCTTCTGTTTTGTAAAGCACCAGGCAATGAAATTCAGACTTTGCAGACAGGTAAAGCCCTGTAACAATAGATATGGACACTTGCTTCAAATTTGGTTTTATTTATTTGGGACTTCAGACCTGCTGGTGCCAAATGAAGTTACATGTTCAAACTAGGTTTGTGTTCAAGAGCTATTATTAGTGTGTTGAATGAGCTTTCATGTTTTATAGCAACTGGCTACACATCCATTGAAGTTCCTTATGCACGTGGTTGGAAAAGCGTCCCTGCTAAGGAGTGGCAGGAAAGCTGAAATGTTCTTCAAAACCTAATAGTGATTCTGAGGAACTTTATTGTTCCATTTTCTCTTCGACACCTACTGAATGTTATTACAGAAGTGTGTATTAGTTCTTATTAATAACAACTTGAGAGGCAAGAAGGGGAAAAAAAATCAATCTGATACCTGAAAGCCAGGCATGGATCTCTCCAGCCCCTGTTTCTTTACTGGTAATTATGCCCTGATTGCTGATAATAGTAATGAAAATAGTGTTCTCTAGTTAAAGGTAAATTTTCCTGTAGGCATTCAGCTAATAATTTGTTTTAAATTTCTCAATTTTCAAGAGCTGTATTCTACATTTTATTGCAGGAACACTTTTTTTTTTAATATTTAATGTTGGCATGTACGTGAGCTGTAGAGCTGAATAAATGGACAAAGTAGACCTGAGGCATATGCTGCTGTTACAGTAATTTTCAGGAATGTAACAAGGCAAGTAACCTCCAGCCTGGCTTAATAAAAAATTAGAATCTGAGAGGAGTCCCAGGGCCTTACATGAATTTGCCCACTGAGCACAGTGGCAAGAATAACTCTGGGGTTGATGCCCCCAGAATTTATGTACCTGCCTTCATAACCTACTTCTTATTTGTCATCGTTTTTGTTTTTGTGGCCTCCAGGCAGCTTGTCCTTTCTTAGAGTATGGTCACATGTTACAGTTCTTGCAGTGGCCATTCAGGAACCTCTTGGGATCTAGGCATGTTTGTGCTTTAAATATCTACATCTATCAACAGGAGATTATATTGAATGAGATTTAATCTCTGAAGCGTGTTTGTGGGGAGAATGCACTAAATGCAATGAGAAGGGTGTATATATTGTTGAAGTTGAAATGTTTTATTTCAAAGATATTTTACTTTTTTTATAAGGAGCAGATTCATGCTTTCTGATTTCTGATTCAAACAGATTTGATTGACAGTTTGTATAATCAAAATCTTCACTAAAAATGAGACTAAGGAACAGTAAAAATCGAGCTGGCTTTCATAGTAACTATGGTAGCTATAGCAGTTGCTTGGATGGAACAGCCAGTTCTTCTGAAGTGAATTTTTCAAAATCTTTTTTTTTTTCTTGATAGTGTCAGAACTGAATATATTTGCAATATTTTTTCATGTTTTAGAAGTTTAGGGAGGAAGTGATTTAGCAATATGATGATTAATTTTTTCTTCTGCTATCATGTGCTTTTTCAGAGTAGCTCATTCTGAGAGTTCATTCACTGGTGGAGCTTCACAGTCTGTGAATAACCCAGATTTGGTGGAGGATTTGTCACAGGTTCAGCAGCTGCAAAATGAATCTTCTAATACTGCTGAAAACACGGAGCAGAAGCCTGAGGAGGAGGTGAGCTAAAGTAATGGTGGTTTGTCAATGAAGCAAAAGCATGGAGTTTGGTCATTAGAGTTTCTTAACTACCCAGATTGTTTTTGATAGGATCACAACTTTTCATCCATATGCCATTTTTCATCTTTTGATTCTCCCTAGTTATTTTTCCAGTGTTGCACAACTGTTTGCCATGGCAAGCTAGCAGTCATGCTGTGCAGAGAAGATCTCTTGTCTCTAGCTTAGCTATTAGGCTCCCCAGACTGGCACTGCCTGTACTTTTTTTGAGGACTGAATGTTCTATGGCCACAACTTACTTTCTCTCTTGTGAGGTGGGAAAGCAAGACCACTGCACTGTTCTGGGAGTAAATGGTGTCTTTGAAAGTGTTATGCTTACTCTTTAGGCTGCAGCTTGTGTACTATCCCACACTGATTTTTGGCGACTAAATCATGAAGGAACTGAAGCTTAACATTGAAGTGGTTTAAGTATTTTGATAGATGCATTTGATTTTCCTCCTTGTAGTTTGTCTTCAGCTCTGAGGCCCTTTTTAAGGAAGCAGTAAAATTCTGGAAAGCAAACTAAAACTAACATGATTTCAGGAACATATTGATTTGGGGAGAGATTAGAAATACCAGAATAGTTGTGTGTACACACTATAAGAAAAGTGTGTTGTCCAGAGATCACTGTAGTAATATGAAACCAGGAGGATGAGTGATAGTTATCTGATTCTTTGGAGCTCTGTGCCACAAGCAAATCTTACAAAGTTCCCTCTGAAGTTTGTTCATCTCTTTATTGGAGATGATTTGTGGAAAAGAAAGCCTATAGAATAAGCTAGAATACAAAAGCATATTTGCTATTCTGTCACCCATGTTTTGGTCATGCAGTGCACAAAGGTAAAGGATTTGGAAGGTGCAAAATAGCTAGGTAGCTAAAAATTGCTAGCTCATTCGCAAACTCTCCAAGTATGATATTGAAGCAAATGCATTGGGAAAGCGGGGGGAGGGAGTTGTGAGCTAGAATTAAAAAATTACTTGCACTTGTTGTAGTTAGGGTGGTAGTTGTGTGAGCTATCGCTCCTCGTGGCTTTACAGCCAGAAGCTGATGCAGATGTTTACTGTATTGCCCCACTGGACCGGGAGTGATACTGGAAACAACTTTTTACAATGAGACTTCTTGTCAGGCTTTGCTTACAAGGAAGTCAGAATTGCTCTAAGGTAAGGTTTGAGGCTTACTGAGAACATCCATGGCAAGGATGTATTACAGCAATATAGTCCTGCTGAAAATGTTTGAGAAATGAATATTTATTCCTTCCGGTGGTGGTAAGTTTTTACCTTCAATCTGAATTTTCTTCCATTTTCATTTTGCAGCAGCAAAGAACTAAACGAGGAGGCTGGGCCAAAGGGAGAAAGAGGAAGAAACCTCTTAGGGACAGCAATGCCCCCAAATCCCCCCTCACAGGGTATGTGAGATTCATGAATGAGCGTAGGGAGCAGCTTCGAGCGAAGAGGCCTGAAGTCCCTTTCCCAGAGATCACCAGGATGCTGGGCAATGAATGGAGTAAACTGCCTCCTGAGGAGAAACGGGTACCATTAAACTCCCTTTTCCTTGCTGGAATATGCTTATTGTTAAATGGGAATATTGCTGTTTAGTGAGGAACTCATTGGCTTTTGATTAAAGTTGTGTTTAGGAATATGCATCAAAATAAGTGGCACGTGCCCTCCAGAGTTCAAATAATTAACCCTGGTAGGGCCATAGTGTCTCATGCAGGTTCGGTGATTCGAGGAGAACTGTGTCCTTGAGACAGTAGAATAATATTGTCAGTACAGTGGTGAGTGCTCTGAGACATTCCATGGCTTATGCAGTCCATCCCAAATAACTTCTGTTGTAGCTAACTCAGGTACAGCTGAGGCCTACCAGCTTCCAAGGCCAAAGCCATCAAAAAGCTGGGGCAGGCATTTATTCACTGTGGCTGAGAAGAATTTGGCAGGATCTTCAGAGCTGCTAGAAGGGTCTCGCAGTTCTGCTAATCTTAAACATGTCAATGTAGATGAACATCTGATGTCTTAGAGTCAGCCAAAGAGACCTGAAAGGACAGGTTACTGAAAAGAGATGGTCTAAAAGTTTATTCATTTTAGCTGTGTTTTAAAGTGCTGGTAGTCTCAGAAAAAATAATGGTGGGAGTTGCATGTTCTAGCTTCTATTTGCATTACCTCAGGAAAAAGCTTTTTTTCCACCTTTCAGTCAAAATATGGTGGTCTTCTGCACCATTTGATATGTGAACAAAGACCAACCTAATGTTGGGTCTGGTCATATAACTGATGCTAGAGTGCACCCTATTTCTGCTAATGAGTATTTTACCATCTACACATTGTTTCCATTTGGAGATACTGATCAACCCCAAATTCCTGTTGAAGTAAGGTATTAGCTTACCTTACTGGTTAGCTAATAACTATGAAGTCATTCTCCTAAAGCGAGCAGTAGAGTTCATAGTATACCACTGCTGTACAGGTTAGTGTTCCATAATCCCCAGGAAAAGCCTGCGTGACATTCTTCTCCTGTGGCTGGTTGCCAGCGGTTAGCATGCTAGCTGCCTGATATGTGAAAATTGAAGAGGTCTCACTTTTTTGTGTTCCGTCCCTGTAGTCTTGCTACTTGCCTTTGTGTTTGTCTAACGTAAGGATAAGCTGATAGAACTGAACTAACCAAATAGTGAGACTCTTTTAAAAAAAAAAAAAAAAAAAAAAAACACCCCACCTGTTACATTATAGTTGTAAAGCAAGCACCCTTATACTCAGTTCTCTTTTTTTTGTCATCTTCTCTGAGGAAGTAAGTAATGCGGTGTGCAGATCTGCCCTAGAAAACCTATGATATCTATTTACAGGTATTACAGCAGAACTTACTGACCCAAAACAAGCCATTCAAAAGCTAAGTGAGAGGGAAAACTTGTTAACTCAGTTACCGTGCTCTTTCAGGAGCACATTGCTGGAGATGGAAGAGAGGAATTAATGTCATATGGGAGAATGATGCAGTGTCTGAAAGCAATGGTAGCCCAACATCAGCAAATTTACACCCCTATCCAGGACATCAACAGTGACCTCAGCAGGGTCAAGATGATACTCCAAATACATGGGATATGTAATCACTAGCTATATTGCCATGATGATTTCATGAAAGTACAAGTCATACTAGATGACTGAGTTTGACTCTGATTGAATAATTCCATTGAATTTTAAACTCCTATGGGCAGGGAAGGTGGAACTGGGGAACAGCTTTTTCTTGGAAAGATCACAGTAATAAGCATTGTGACCACTACTGAAATGGTATTCTGTTCATTAAGTTACCTTAAATAATTCTTCAGTTAAGCTCCTTCTGTTGCGCAGATGTTTAATATCTGCGGGTTAGAAAGGAAATAATCTTTTAACATGAATGCAGGTAGCTTAAATTGATAGATCGTTCTGAGTTCTTTTGGCCTTTAAGCTGTACTTTGCTGACAGCCATAATGTTTTGTTCTCCACTCAGATGAGGGTGGAAGTGTGAAGTTGTAGAAAGGTAGTGCTTTTTTGTCGGGGGGGGGGGGGGGGGGGGAAAACAAGAGTGTACTGGAACCTCAGTGTTACACAACTGAACCTTAAATCATGATCTGTTAATAAGACATGCTTGTTTGGCAGCATTTAGTCCTGGCCACAGAAAGGCGATTCTTAAGCATTTGGTCTATAATACTGAGGTCTGTAATTCAGTTGAATTGAGAATCCTAATAGAAAATTGTCTCTAGGTCTAACAAAAAAGTTAATAGAATAATGATCTGTATTTAAAAAACAAAAGCAAAAAAAAAAAAAACCAGCACCAAAACCACCAGAGTACAGTAATTTTATCCAGAAATTTTAGCTCTTTGCATCTCACACGCATTCTCATTGTTTCTTCACTCCTTTTTGCATAGGTGAAATGGATCAGCACTTTATCTGATGAGTTTTTCTTCCCTTCCTCTGGAAGGGAAGGGAACTCCCTGAAACTCTTGGACTTTTTTGTTTCAGCGATACCTTGATGAAGCAGATAGAGATAAGGAGCGTTACATGCGGGAACTGGAGCAGTATCAGAAGACTGAAGCCTACAAAGTCTTTAGCAGGAAAGCACAGGACAGGCAAAAAGGCAAATCACACCGACAAGGTATTGAACAAGACATTGTCTTCCTAGCTAGAAGAGAAGATTTCCAGCTAGACATGTAACCAGATACTCATTTAAAAAGCCTTTGTCTAAAAGGCTAATGTGTTTTTTCTATGGTATCAGTTGTATCTAAAGTGATAAAATTTATGTAGATTTAACTGTATCTAGATCGTATTGGAGGACATGCATTAAAAGCATCCAAATTAGACACAAGTTCAATGTGACTTGTTAGGAAAGGTGCACAAGTTTTCTGTCTATAACTGTTCTGTAACTGCTTTAACTTTTTGGATCTTATTTTCGCAAATCTTGTGTATTCTTGGGGATTTCCTGTTTTTTCTTTTTCAGATGGAGCAAGACAGCCAGTCCATGATCATGAGGTAAGCCTCCTTATCCTATACATTAGTGTCTTGTGTGTTACAGGCTAAACTTTCAAAATTTTTACTACAGGATTTTTCAAAGCAGAGAAGGCTCTAATTATCCCTACATTCTTAATTTGTTTGATATTAAACTCTGAGGTAAAACTTACAAATAGCTAGATAAAGAGATCTAGATAAAGCTTCCAAGTTAACATCTATAGGTGGTTGTTTTGAGGTACTGATTTTCTGCAACAATGAGAACGATGTGGCTTCCTTGAGGAGAAAATAGATAAAGTAGACAAATCATTGGGGCATTTCTGGCTTAAACTTGCTTTCCACTTTGCATATGTAAATACTGGAAGAGTAACAAATGTCTGGAGAAGAGGTGTCTATGCTTTAGTTGATGAGAACTGTCACAAACCTTGTGCATCCTGCCTGACTTGTTTTTCTCCTGAAGTGCTTAAATTTTCTCTAGTTCTACTACCTGGGGTCTCAGAAGTTGTTCCTTGGTTATCAATAAATTACAAATGATGCCAATGAAAATTCTGTTTATACGCAACATCTTCACTTGTAAGCAACAGGCTGTTCTGCAAGATCTGTTCCTTTGTGATTTTTTTTGCCTTCGGAAAGCCATCAAGTTGTTCTTTAATGTGTTTGTTAAGATAGTGACATGGGTGCACATTGCTGAGAGGTCTTGTCTAATTCCAGAAAAATAAGTGTCACTTCCAGGAAAATGCCTTGGTAGCATGTTTTTCCTGTGCCTTTTATTAACCCGTCAAGGCAGCACTTGCAGTAAGCTTAATATCTAGTAGTGCAGGGTCCCCAGGTTTTCTGATTGTATAGTGCTTGAATCAAAGTTCATCTTGAATTGTACAAAGACAGATTGCTGAAAGCTTCAAGCTCTAGGTTCATGTTCTGCTATGTGACCTTTAAATTATGCAGGTGACAGACGACAAAATCATGGAGTCTTACCTATCATCTTCCTAAATTCAAGCTATCGTGGCTTGAAATTTTACACTTGATAAATGAAGTTAAAAAGGAGACCCTAAATACCCTGTGGAGCTCTTAAGCTTTATCAGGTAGTTATTAGATAGTTGAGCTAGGAGTGCATAAGGCAGGTCTCCTCTTATGAAAGCCTGCTTCTTTGACTGCTTAGTTTTTTTTCACCTTTGATACAATTCCACATGCTTATCACCTGATGTGCTTTCCCATCTTTTCTGCAAGGTAACTATTACAGTCCTCCACAGGCAAGGAACAAGGAAAAAGTTTAGATTGCTTTTAGAAGTATGTATGCAAGTCATTACTGGAAGCAAGACTAAAGCATCTTGTCTTACTGCTTGCTTATCTGCATTGACTATTATTGTTGTGTTTCTGATTAATAGATCCAATGTGATGAAATAATTTTTTTTATTCTCTCAAGAAATAAAAGTCAAGGAAACCTTTCCTCCTTCCCTTGCTCCACTCAGGTGTTCATGATCTGGTTTCTGTGAATCACTGTTGAACTCAGAAATACCATATACAGTGATGACCTCCAGAAAGAATTGCAGTGAACAATTCAAATAAGTAATATTAATTACAATAAAAGCAACAAAAAGGTGAGGCTTGGAAAGGCAAGAGGAAACTTAATAGGCAGATATAGTTATAAAAAAAAAATGGAGAGGCTGTCTCAGTGAGCTCATCTGTTGGCATGATACAGAACATTGTCTTCCTCCAAACCCTAGACTGATAAATATTACGTATAGCAAAAAGTAATAGAAATATTGTGATCAGCAGTGACTGAACCATTGTCACTGTTCTCCACTGTTAACACTATTGCTTCTTTTCTCAAGCTGTTTGGTTCAGTGTATGTAGGCCTAACTTCATGCAGTCAGACAACATCTTACTGGTAAGATTTCAAAGGCTTATAGGCACACTTCAGGGCAATTAGGTGTTGCCTGGTTGTACCTACAGACTTTGAAGATAGTCAAATGGCTGTCATAGTCTTACGACACAAAAAAAAAACATTAAGAACATTTATTGCATGGTAGTGTATTTAGGATATCTGTACCTTGCATTGACTGTGTATGACCACAGAAGGAAGGACGAGTTTAACATCCCCCAAATCTCAAATCTCAGCTTTTTCTTTGCCATACTTAACGATGTCTCTAAATACTTCATCTGATTTGTTCTGGAACCTTTGAAGATCAACCTCAGTTCTAATGCTCAGATGAGAATGGCATTACCGGTTGATGCTCATATTTCAGGCAAAAAACAGAAACAGTTTTGATTCTCTCTTTAATTTGAGGGGTGACAAAATGATATGCTGCATGAACAGATTGTGCTATTTTAATATGAGGTAATCAAAACTTTTATTTTAATTGAGTGAACCTCAGAGTGGCTTAAGCACTCCAGAGCTCTCAAGAGGATCTTTTATGTGCTATATAATATATTCTGTAATGGAAGAGTGCTGATGGTTTTCTTTCTCACTCTTCTGTTCAGTAGAATGTCTTGATTGCCTTTCAGAAGCCGAACAGTTTAATTACTTTATTTTTTTTTTCCTGAAGAGCCTGTATCATGCAGGACTGTAGATAGAATACCCTTTCTTCTTTGTGCTACCCTCTCTTTCTCCTTCTGTTCTCCAGGAGCCAGTGCTGAGCCAAGTCAGTGTATCATTGCACGAGTAGCAATAGTAATGATGAATAATCTAAAATAGATGTCTTATAAGTGTTTTTACTAAGTTTTAAAACTTTCAATATTTCTTAGTGGATGTTAATTCATTAATTTTAGAATGACTGTTGGTTTGATGGGAAAAAGAGGAAAACAAATTCCTAGTTTTAAAATTGAACAATTCCGTGATGTGTAATGTCATTAGAGCAAAAAAGTATGTTTTAGTCTATTATATGATATTTCTTGACCATGATATTTGTGCTTTATTAAGCCTGTGTGTTAACAAGTTGATCTAACCTTTGACATTTCTTGATAGGAGCTGGAAGTGTTTTCCATCTACCTGGTTCTTTATCTGCCTCTGTATTTGGTCTCCCTTCTCTTTTTCTTGATGAAAAATGTTTCACAAAATCCTGAAAACTAACAGTATTTAGAAATGTATTGTTCTCTTCCTTGTAGAAAGAAGCAGACACAAAAGAGAGATCTGTTTTTGATATTCCAATATTCACAGAAGAGTTTCTGAATCATAGTAAAGGTAAGTTAAACGTTTGCAGGGGCCATTCTTTTACTTTTTCCAAGTTTTTGCTAGGTGCTGTCCAGCTGAAGAGTCCTTGCACGCTTACCTCAGCTCAAGGATGTAATTGGTTAATGTTTATGATATTACTTAACCTCTGTATAAACGCAGTGGGTACAACATGGCTTTGTCTTCCAAAACTGTCCTTTTTGAAGAATGGTGCTGATGTTTGAGCTCCATGTGTTATTCCAAACTGTAGCTGCTGTTCTGTATGATTAAGACACCTGAGACACAGCATGATGATGATTCAGGCTAGTTAGTAGTATTTTGATTTGTTCTCCTAGTTACGTGGAATATTCCACTGATGTTTTCTGCTATTCTATTTCAGTTTGGTAGTTGCATGTCATGATAGGTGCAGGAATTTTTGCCAGGCTTCCTGGGGACTTTCTTGACTGAACAGTCTTCAAATCCACGTACTCTTCATGACGATCAATAGCAGTGTGTTTTTGTAATTGCTATCCTGTCCATAGGCCTCTTAGTATTGTTGCTAAGATATATTATACTGAATGGATTTGAAATTATTCCTGTAGTCTTCCTTTCTAATCAGTTCCCCTATTCACTTGCACTCAGATGCTTTGAATGACTTTTAATTTCTAGAGACAGACAAATTGGGTGCTATTTAAGTACTTCTGTAGGCATTATTAGCACTTCGTGATATGTTGTTTTTTGTCCTAAACCTAAAACTGTGCTGTCTTTAATCATCAGTTGAGTATTCCAGAACATTCTACTTCATTACCTACCAATTGCAGATACTGTTTTTTTAGCTTTCTTGACTACATGGGAATGGGTTGATATTCACAGCACGTGAAGCTGAGCTGCGACAGCTGCGTAAATCCAACATGGAGTTTGAGGAGAGGAATGCTGCTCTGCAGAAACATGTTGAGAGTATGCGTACTGCAGTGGAGAAACTGGAGGTGGATGTGATACAAGAGCGTAGCCGCAATACAGTGCTGCAACAGCATCTTGAGACCTTGCGGCAGGCACTCACAACCAGCTTTGCTGGAGTCCCACTGCCAGGTAAGACTTTTTCTTAGGACTTTATGTCAAACCTTATACTTAATTTCTTATACTTAGAAGTTTCTGTGAATTTACAACAAGCTGTTTTAAATATTGACTATTTCTGAGCTTTTGTTATATTAAATTCTGGAATCCTAATGCATGCAGGGGAAGGTTTATTATTGGTGCTTAATTTCAGCATGGTACTTTATTCTTACTATTCTTACTCTTTTTGTTCCTAATAAAGTGAGACATTCAGTCCTCGCTCTTTCACAGATTTGTGCAAATGTTACAAAATAGAAAGAACAGGACCTACAAATTCCTTGATCGAGAGAGATGCTGCATCTCTCTTGTCAGGTGCCAGGGAATCTGCTTAGATACTCTGAATGCCCAGCTGGAACAGTTTGTTATAATCAACTCTGAGACACAAATCAAAGGAAACCAGGTTTCATTAGTCCTGTTCTCCTTGGAGCTACTCGCTTTGTGGAGCTAGGACATTATTGAATCCCTCACAAGAGGTGGTGTGTGGCAAAAGAAGTTCCTGTTGCTGTTTTCTTCTTGCTGTGTGCTGCCCTTAACAGTCATTTTTTTTTTTGGTATTGCTACAGTCATCTAAATATTCTGTGGCTCATTCTACTGTTAACTGTAGGTAGCGGAGAAACACCTACGATGGAAACTATTGATTCCTACATGAATAGGCTGCATGGTATTATTATGGCTAACCCACAGGAGAATGAGAACCTCATAGCCACTGTCCGAGACGTGGTGAACCGACTTGAACGCTAGTGACTTGGTAAGTGCTTGCTCTTAGCCTGCTTTTGCTTGGCATCTTCTCTGTACCTCTGGCACTTGTTTTGACATTGATTCTTGTGCTGATTGTACTGTATTGTACGATCAAACAGTTTTTTCCTCAAACCTGTAGGTTAACTTAATGAAAGTCACATGGAGTTGAAACTATTGAGCAGTGGGGTTCTTAAAGGGTTCTTAAATTCTCCTTAGAATTCTGCAAGACCTTAATATAACAACATAATTAGCTCTTTTGTCCCGTTACTCAGTGTATCTCTGTAAGGTAAGAACACTGAAAGAATGCTGTAAGAAAGAAGGGATTATTTACATTTTAGTGATAGGGTGACTAATTTAGAAAAAAGTGGGCTTCTTGAGGGAAGTGAATTTGAAGAATTCTGCATTAATTGTAGAATCTGACCTGCTGGTCATAGACAAATCTTACTTGCTTCAGAGGTTACAGGAGGACTGATCTCTTACAAACTGAAAATGCTCTGCAGATACCAAGTGGGAAGCACCTGCAGTCAAACTCTTCTGGTTAGGAAGGTTTACATCTCAGAACCACTAATGTGTGGCTCGAGCTAGATTTAGCATTTGCTGAGGCTCTAAGGATCATATGGCTTATGCAGAGATTATTACTGAGCTCATGAACAGTTCTGTTCAGCAGCTTAGAAAACTGTAATAAGGAACTGAGTAGAAAAACAAATCAACAAAGAATAATCAGTCTTTCAAAATTGCTATGCTTCCCTGCATTTCCCACAACATTTGCTCCTCCCCCCCTGCAGTGCACAGCACTAAGCAGCCGTTAGAAATATGCCTATTTATATTTGACCTGTGTACATACCTGGATTCTTTGTTGAGATCCACTGCACATCTTGAATGGTGTTTAGAAATGCAAACAGATCAGGGTTGTGCCATCTGCAAATGTGAAGATGGGGCTCTTAATCCTTTCTGATTCTGACCTTTTGTGATACTGTGTAGAACAGTTAATTACACATTCCACATTACAGTGTGGCTTAAGCTAAAAGATCATTGTCCTTCCAAAGGGTAGCCAGATGGAACGGACTATAGTTCCAAGAGATGACTGAGCTCCCAGCAGAATAAAAAAGTGGCCTCACTGCTGTTATTTATGAAGGGGAACAGCTTGTCGATCCAGGTCTGGGATTTTTCAGTAGCTCATCAACCTCCTTGTTTTTGTATACCATTTCCAATTAGCGCTCTTAAGCTCAGAAAGAGATTTGGGGAGATTTTACAGAGTGTATAAAAAGGAAAGCAGTTTCTCATCAATGAGTTATTAGAAGGGCATGCCAGGCCCTGAAACAAATGTTTGTATTTTAAGCACCTTGCCAGAAAATTAATATCTCAAGGATACTGAAGTTTAGGCTTATGCTCTCATGTCATGGGGATTCTGTCTTCCTAAATAACGGAATGTAAATAATCCTAAATAATTGACGTTTTCTGGGTTCATAAAAATGCAAGTATTTTCCTCTTGATTACACTGGATTTAGCTATAGCTGGTTTGAGGAAAAAATACTGCCTTAGATTTCTTCCCACTTGATAATTACAAAATTCCATTCCCCTCTCTTCCCCTCCCCCCAATACTTTCCTTCAGCAGCAAAACAGCATGAGGCAATTAAAAACTTGATTAATAATTTGCTATTTTCATTATACAAATATGTGCATGTGACTGGATATGATCACAATCCTCTAGGTTGGAAGAGACCTCCAAGATCACCTGGTCTAACCTCTGACCTAACACTAACAAGCCCTCCACTAAACCAAATCCCTAAGCTCTACATCTAAACATCTTTTAAAGACCTCCAGGGATGGTGACTCAGCCGCTTCTCTGGGCAGCCCATTCCAGTGACTAACAACCCTTTTGGTAAAGAAGTTCTTCCTAATATCCAACCTAAACCTCCCCTGGCACAACTTCAGCCCATTCCCCCTCGTCCCATCACCAGGCACGTGGGAGAATAGACCAAGCCCCACCTCGCTACAGCCTCCTTTAAGGTACCTGTAGAGTGCGATAAGGTCACCCCTGAGCCTCCTCTTCTCCAGGCTAAACAGTCCCAGCTCCCTCAGCCGCTCCTCGTAAGCCTTGTTCTCCAGACCCTTCACCAGCTTCGTTGCCCTCCTCTGGACTCTCTTGAGCACCTCCATGTACTTCTTGTAGCGAGGGGCCCAAAACTGAACGCAGTACTCGAGGTGCGGCCTCACCAGAGCCGAGTACAGGGGGACAATCACTTCCCTGGACCTGCTGGCCACGCTGTTTCTTATGCCAGCCAGGATGCTGCTGGCCTTCTTGGCCACCTGAGCACACTGCTGGCTCGTGTTCAGCCGACTGTCAACCACTACTCCCAGGTCCTTCTCTGCCAGGCAGCTTTCCAATCATTCATCTCCCAGCCTGTAGCGCTGCTTGGGGTTGTTGTGCCCCAGGTGCAGGACCCGGCACTTGGCCTTTTTGAATGATCTAGTAATTCATAGGGCTGTTACAGTGATGTTCACTTGGCAATTATTTTGTGACAAAATCTGAGGAGGGAAGAAGGTTGTGCTTCGTAGGTGTAAACCTTAAAAAAATAGGGCTTCCATATAAGAAGGAGAAGCTTTAATTAGAACAATTCAGCTGGCATCTGATAAAATCGAATCAGCAGGCAGTGATTGTTTTCCCCCTGCATATGAATTATATTCTCCTAATTGTGATCTCTATCAACCAAATGGTCTGTTTGAGGTTGAGACACATTACAAATGAATTTCATGGAAAAATCTATTCATTAAGATACTCTTGAAAACCACTGTACTTCACTGAACTGATAGGGTGCTTTCTGGTGGCTCAGGTGCTTTGTATTTACTGACAGTTTGACTGTGAATGTTTTTTTCTGAACTGCATGGTAAAAAATTTATTTGCACAATCATTGTATTGGAAGGAAAGAGGAGGGTTTTTTATTCAGCATGCTGTTCTGTGACTGCAAGTAGGAATCCAGTTGTAAAATCAAGGGTTATTTTGACGTTCTGTGTCTATAGGCTTCTGTGCTGTACTTAATATTGTGCTGTCTTATGAATCATTCACAAAAAAAGGCATGATGTCCTATTGAATCCTGACAGCTTGTCGTCTTCTAACACTTATCTTTCTGTTTCATATGCAGGTCTCGTGACCCAGGGATGGTTTACAAAATTTCTTTGGCCAGTGTGGAATAAGAAGCCATGAGAGAAAGACTAGGGGTGGGAGGCAGAACTGCAGGTTTATGCCGATTCCTGCCTTTGTGGTTTGTCAGTGGGACAAACAGATCAGTGTTTAGCCACAGATACCAGCACTAAACATTTTGAACTGCCCTCTGTGTAAACCTTTAAGAGCATGTGACTTCTGTGCAATGTTCATTTTCTTATTTTGCTGGGTGTGTGCGTGGCTACATTCTATGGACTTGCTGACTATGGAGATGAAATCTGTGAAATTAAGTTAGCTTGTGTGTTGTAGTCATGACATTGTTACATTACTTGATGTCTTCTAGTGTTTTTTAGTTTTTCATGTTTATCTTGTAGCTTGACCTTCCTCGATTTTTAATTTTTTGATCGTTTTGTATGATGCTTGCAGTACTGGATAGCAGTGCTTGTGTTCTTTGCTATAATAGGCAGTCTTCCTTGGTGCACTGTCTTGTCCCATCCTGCCTGCCATTATGTAAAGTGTTCTTCTGCAGAATCCTGTTTTTTCTGTTAGCCTGCAGCTTCTACAATGTGAGATGGCTCCTTGCTTGTGACTGGCTGTGGTTGGTTCTTTGTGACTCGATTCCCCTCTGGACTTCTTCCCTCCCCCTCTCTTCAAGCGCCTCTCTTGCACACAGCAACCTGCTCTTCCATGCAGATCCGCTGTTATCTCTTGAAAATGTTTGGTGGGATGTTTTACTACCACACAGGTCATTGATAATCAAAGTAGAAAGTGAAGGGTTAGCTCTTCTCAGTTGGATGGTAAAAGAGCAATCCTCTGTTTAGGACTAAAAATTTACCTTTCCTCTGTTATTTTGCTCACTCTCATTGTCTGCTTACTTTCTGAGGGAATGATCTCACGGTGAGAGCAGTATTCTATTAAAAAAGAATGGGTGGAGAATTGCATTTTTTTTTCCGTTCTGAAATCAGTGCTAGGAAGCAATGTGCCTGGAAGGGACACACATATTTGCATGAATTATTATATCAGAAGGTTGTTAGCAGCTAGGCCCGCATTGCAGCCCAGAGATTTCTACATTACAGTGCATGATTTTCAACTTTGGTACAGCTGAAGTACAGCCTGTGGAGCCTGTAGCATTCAGCCTATTATGTTCCAGTGTGACCTAAATGTCCTTTCACTTGCATCACGTACAGCCTCACATGCTAGTGACTGTAATATTACTGACTTACGGCTGCAGCTCTTGTCAAAGATGGCACCTACTGTCTGCACTAACTTATGCAAATCATTTGCTGCCCTTTGGTTCCTGTCAAATTGCTAATTCAGAATGTGGTTGAGCACCTGTTGGACATCTATGGGCTTTATGGTAATGACGGAAACACGCTTTCTTCCACATGACAATCTCCTTGTTCCTCCTTCAGTAATCTTTAAGGACTTCCCTGTTATGAATTGGAGATTGCTTTCATTACTTGAGTGCATTGCAGTCAGGATCACTTTTGTGCATCTGTAATGTGAGTATTTGAAGATTAAACAGCAGTTTCTTCTTTCCCACACTATATACATGGACTTCGTGCTTGCCTGAAGCCATCTCTGGTTATGACCTTGTATGTCAGGTCTCTGCTTACTTCTGGGCTTATTGCTGTAGCCAAGCAGCAAGGATTTCCACGTATATTCAAGTCTTCCTTCAGGGAGGAAACTCCTTTCTCTTGTCTTCAGGCTCATTTTCAAGACTTCACAAAAAGAAACCTCGATTTGCTGAGTTGGATCACCATTATTTTCTGTAGCATGGACAACACCAACTGAAGTTGACACGAACTTTTTAGTGGATTCTGTAACAAACACGGGGGGAACAATCTTACAGATCGATGTCTCCAGAAGAAGCACCCATACCTTTAATCTGTGTGTGTTTTGCTTTGCAGCATTAGTGGCAGCTTATTTTCATTTAAATTAAGCCAAAACGGACTGCATAGGCAAAAGTTTGGAAATTAAATTCTAAAGCCGTCTGTGACATCTTATCCAATACCTAGAGTTTCATCCCATAAAGATTCCAGAAATTGCTATGTAGTGCGACAGTAGGACGCAATTCCAAGCTGTTGCATATACATTCCATATATAAGGTATGGGTGGCTGCAGGCCGCCTTTCTTATATAAATTCAATACAACTATCAGCTTGTGGCATTCTGCTAATATGTCGTTCTGTTAAGTAGCATGTAAGTGTTCTTGGATGGGAGATTGAAGATTATATTCCTAGTTGGGGGCTTTTGCTTTTTCGCCACAAGGAAGGAGGGACGGTGGTATACCCATCTGTGGAAAGTGATTCTTGGTCACCGCTGATACAACTGATGTTTTGTCTCATTAAGATGCTTCTTATTTACATTGTTAAACCTTGTAGAAATGTTTTTTTGTCTTTCCAGTGTTTTCTGAATGTCTTTTCAGTTTACATTTTTCAGTGTTGGATGATTTGGAGAAGAAATAAAAATGATAATAATGTTGGTGTCAAGGAGAGGAGCAGGATATAATACTTTCATCACTTAAAGAAATGTTAAGAGAAATATATGAAAAAATGATGCATTTCTTGGATAAATGTCTTTGAAATTGTTGAGATGCCAAGTTTTCTGTAAAATGTTTTTGTAATTAAACTTTTGGAGTCCTTTTGTTTTTAAGAAGTTGATGTGCTGGTTGGACACTTGCTTCATTAAAATTGTTTAACATTGAATCCATTCTGATTCAATTTTAAGTGCATTTTCATGAAAACTATCAATAGCATTGCTTTCTTGTCTGAGAGATTGTCAACTCTGTTAATCTTTGAAAAGAAGTATTAGATATGCTCCTTCCCCCTCTCCATCCCAAGTGCATCTCCCTCTGAAACGGCTAAAGCAGGTAGTTATTTGTAGTGATGAAAGCTTTGGAGATTGTTATAAACAATTATCAGGCTCCTTCCTGTCATCATCTGTTCCCAACTTGAGTAAACTTCCTAGAATGTCAGGAACCTCTCACTCTTCTCTTTGACATCTGTGTCCTGCTCTGAACTCCCTAATTTCTCACCACCATGTTTGTTTTCCCTTAAGGACCTTCTCTGATTCTGTATCGTATGTGCTGCTCACCAATTCATTTTGTTTTCCCAATTGATTTTTTCCATGCATCTTTCTTTCTGCTCACTGTGTATGGAGCCAAACTGTAAAATTATGAAAACTGTACTTTGAGTGTTTGTCCTCTGTGGTGGAGGAGTTTGAATGATTTCTGCCTGCACTGATGCACCTTCTGAGTTTGCAGTGCTGTAAGCCACCGTGTGTTTGTGTTACTCTTCTGGTCACATCTCACTTTGATTGTCTGGTATTTCTGTATACTAAGATGATTCAGTTGCATCTTCTGCAGCCTGGGACGAACTGCTTATTTAGGTTATGTTTAGGTTTATTATGCTTTGTTTTGGACATGTTGCAGAACACTAATTATGAAATGATAAACATATCAAAAATAGGAATATAACGAAGTCCCCAGTATGAGTATGGCCACTGTGACACTAGCTATACCAGAGCTGGAGATGGTGGTAGCAAAACTGGGGCACACTTGTGGGGGGAAAAAAAAACCAGCAAGTTCAGTATAAGACAGAGGTCTGCTTCCTCTCTAACCTTTAGTGCTGTATGCGGCACTGTGAGCAGGAGGTCAATCATGCTCAATTTAAGATGTAGTCTTTATGTAGTCTTAAATTAAGACAATTTAAGACAATTCCAGTTTACTCTGCTGCCCCTCAATTAACTGATGGTTAATAATCATGTAAGGGAAGTGAGGGAGATTAACGTTTTTTGGATACTTATGAGAGGAATAAGTAACTTCCTTATTCTTTGGGCAGGTTAATATATTTGGAGTTAGAAATGAGAGCTCGTTTTGTGTCAACTGCTTCAATTCAGTTGTATCCTTCAAAGTTAGGAGTGTACTCAGGCTCATCATTTACTTTTCCCACACAATTTTCTGCTTGTGAACAATGAATAGTTTTGTTGCTCATACTTTTGAGTTTTATAGGTTTTAGAACATCTTGATTATATTCAAGATTTGTCATCTTAATTGCAAAGTCTGTGGACTCCGCATTGTACCATTTTGGTATGTGGAAAGTATCCACATCCATTATGCAATCCAAGGACCAACATTTATGAAATCTGACTTACGGGTTCCATGAATAAACTTGCCATTCTTATTTTGTTGGCTTTTGCTGGTTTTTATCATTTGATGTATAAACACTGATGGTTTGTGTATCTATCTGAAGGTATCAAAAATTGGAGTTGGGGAGCAAGAGCGTAATAGTGCGGTGGGACTCTGAATAGCCCAGTTGGAGGCTTTGGTGGTGTGAGCAGTGACATGGGATGTGTCATCTTTGCAATACCAGAAGAGATGCTGTTTTACATTAGATATGAAAATACAGGTTTCATTGAGGAATTGAGTGTCCATTTTTCTAACTTGTGTGGCAGGTTTCTGCCTAATGAATCAATCTGCTGTTGGATTTTTTTTAACCCATCTGGAAAGCAAAGTTTTGATTAAAGAGTTGAGGAACTCTCTGGTTATAATAAACAGAAAACCTTAATTCTCCTGCTTTTATATGGAAAAGATTCCAGCTCATCACAAGCACTACTTTTTTAGGAAAAGGAAGTGAAAGGAATCATGAGAGATATAAGTGTGACACTCTTCCAGGCTTACTAGCAGACATACATTTAATTGGAATATCATAAGCACAAATATTTAAGCAATTCATTAGAAATCATTCTTGATGTGCATGTTTACTTAGGCCTGGCAAAAGGATTCTGGTGCTTATTTTTTATTTTAAATATTTATATATAAAGAGTTCTGCCTGTCCAAATTCTTGGTTGATATGTATTGGACTGTCTTCTTGAGCTGAGTAGAATTACATCAGCTGAATAGCTGGCTGGCTGGGAATTGGGAAGAGGTATATTTTTCAGTTGAAGTTGTAGTACCATGGGATTTCCCTCTCAGGGGCAGTTTTAATTTTATTAAATCTGTTCTAGTGTAGTGTTAGTCAAGAAAGAATTCCCTCATCTAATTTACTTCAAATAATATTGCTTAAGCCCAGGACGCTTGCATGGAAATCTTAAGCTGAAAATTTAGGCTATGAACATACCATTTCAACCCCTCACCTTTCAAAACAAATGTTAACAATTGCATTAGTATTGTAATTCTTCTCAGAGGAGATTTCTTTTTTTCCTCTATGGTACTTCAAGTTCCTGCCTCGGTTATTTATTTATTTATTTATTTTCATGTTGGAGGAAGAGAGGTAAACTACTCAGGCTGGGGCAAGAGATGCACAAGTGTATTAAAAGTGCAAGCCAGCAGGGAAGGTGAGCCCAGAAGAATGAAAAGCTCTGGAAAACTCGACACCTTTCTCAGAAAGGACTGATTTGTTTAGCATTGGTGCTGTATATGCTCTGAAACATGCTGTCTTCCTTGTCTGTAAGTATGGATTATGGAAGGTTGACATAGAACTAAAATCTTCTGAGGACAGTTACAGCACTTGTACAGAAGTGCATCTGCTCTTGCGGAAGAAATGCAGCTGGATGCAAGCATGTGGCTTTCAAGCACATGCTATGAACCTGATAAGCAGAAGGGAAGGATGTCATTTTTCTTTTGCATGCTAGCATTAATAATGGGTGGCCCTGGCATATGTAAATGCAGAGTCAAGTTCTGGTTACAAGATGTAAGAATTCTCTTCCACCTCACCCCCTTAAAAATCTGTTACTGTTAAAGGAGATTTTGTAGGATAAGGACAGCAGGAATAAGAGGATAAAGGAATAGAACTTGCATTTTTTAATTGAAGTTCACGTTTCCCTACAGCAGTACAGAAATGGATGAGTTCTTAGCCTCAGTAGGTTTGGATTCAGACCTGACGATTCCAGACATTCTTGAAGTGCTTTTGAGCAGAAAAAGTAGCAAATGTGAAAATGGAATTCTAGCTGCACCCGAGCTTCAGGATTTCGCAGCTATGTGCTAAATGTATGTTTCCAGATGTCTGAAATAACTATCCTGTGAAGAAAAGAATCCATTTTCTGCCGGGGGAAGCAGTGCCTCCTAATGGTAATTCTTGGTATCTCAAGATGAAAATGAAAAGGCTTATTATTGGAAGCCAGAGAGCTTCTAAGTATGTGAAGACTGAAGTCAATTCTGTTTTGTTCTAGACAAATGGTAGTTTCTTCAATTGTTTTGTTTGTTTCATGCTGTTACACGGTTCTTTTCCTATTGTGCTTTGAGGGCTGGTCAGGGTAGAAGCAGTACAGCAAACGCTCCTGTGTTACAAGGCAATTTTGTTAGGGCAAATAAAACAGGAACTCAGTTTACAAGTCTTTGAAGTTGTCATTCTGACAGCAAGGAATGACTGATAAAGGCTTCCAGTTGGGTAAAGCTGATACTGAGTGTTGGCTGATCTGTAAAATCAGCACAGCTGGCTTCTCTAGCTTCCTAGCTAGCAGGAGCTGTGAATATGTAATTCCATGTAATGGAACCTTTGGAGTTGTTGGTATTTACATAGTTCTGTGTCTCTGCAGAGTTGGTTTTCGTTGTGGGAGCCTGCTGTAGCCTCATACTTAGACAGCAGTGCCAGAACTGTGGAGCTAGAGCATATGCAGCATGGTGGTAGCTGCTTCCTGAAGATCGTACTGCAGCCAAGAGCATCCCTGCCCATTTGGGAGCTTTGCAACTTGTCAAAATAGTAGAAAACTACCCAGACTTTTCATTGCTGAATATTTTCTGTTATTTTATGAATTGGGTGAGCTTATGAGATCTGACAGGCACTGGAGTTTGCAAAAGATCAGAGGAGAGAAGGGGAAATCAGGAACTCCTTTCTGGCAGGTACCTTGCTTTTATTTTGGTTCGTTGCATTTCATGAAACTGTACACTGAAATAATATGGGAGCACCAGCTGTAGAAAACCATCCACTTCTCAGCATCTGAAGTACCCGGTAAATATATGACAATGTAAATGAATCTAACTCCTGACTTCTGTGCTGGTGCCCTTAGCTGTATGATTTCTCTTCGTTGTGTTAAACTGATGCAGCTTAGAGGCAGCTAAAATTAAGTGTCCCTGCCAACACAGTTTTCTTGTGGAGAGAAAAATTTTTTCAGTGAGTTTCATTGAAGAACCGAACGAATGTGGAAGGGGCCCACAATTACTGCAGTATAGGAAGTTTTTAGAAAAGATAAAACTATAGAAGTCCTTTAAATTATTTTTTTCTGTGTGAATTGGGGCAACACAAACCCAGCAACAATGCTGTACTCCCTAGTACCGATTTTGAAATTTATTAACAAAATGAACTGAAGGTATAAAATCAAGATGGGGGACACACAAGAAGATCATGTTACTGATAAATAACATCCTGACTTTCTCCACTTGGGTATGTGTTCAAATATAGAAAGAGCGTTGATGTCAGAATATGTTATGTTTAAGCATGCTTTAGAGAATGTTTCCTTTCTTACCTTGTAGGAATTTCTAATGGAATTAATTTCCAAACATCTCAGTTTTTTAAAACTATAAGCCAGTAGAAGTGATGTATTTTATCCGTGCAGCTTTTGCAGGCATAGTTTAATCTGGGCACGTCCATACCTTGAATTGAAAGTCTGCTGTGTTTAATAGGGTGATAAATAAGTTTATTCACTGGGATTTGTGCAGTGATTTTATTTCCTGCAAAAGGAGTAATATAAACCCTAACAACCCTAACCCTAATTATGACCTGAACTCAACACCTACGTTTCCAATTTCTCCCATCAAAAAGTGCTCACAATTGAAGCCTTTCAGTAGACCTGCACTCCCTTTGCAAGCCTTTACGAAACCCCACACACAACAGGAGTCTGCACTTTCTCTCTTTCCAGACAACCCTACTGTAACACTAACCCTAATTATGACCCTAAAAACACGTACGTCACCAGTTTCTCCCATCAAAAAGTGCTCCCAAAAGAAGCCTTTTTTGAGAAACAAAGGTGTGTTGTTACAATAGAAGGTGTTTACACAGTGTAAAATTCCACTAATCTTGCATATTCCAAATTAACTTCCTGGCATGAGAATAGCATAGAAGTGAGGGTATGTTAGGAAAATACGGAGAAGGTCCCATTGTCCCAGAAGGGGGAGGATAGATAAAAGCAGGACGAGCAGTGTGAAATCAGTAAAAACAAAAATTACATAGTAGAAGGAAATAAAAAAAAAAAAAAAGAGAAATGAACGGTTGGTCAAATAAAATTGTGTATATATGGTATAGAAGGGCGTCAAGTGGAGCGTGAACCTGTAGTACTCAGCCAATGAGGAAACAGGAGAAATGGGGTGTCAGGTAATAAGGAATATGAGGTTTTGATAAACTTTCACTGTGCTCCTGCTTGTGGGACACCTGCTGTTGGAACCGCAAATAAAATAGCTTCACAGAAGATCCTGTCTGAAGAAAATTATCAAGACTTTTTCTCACAGTCTGGGGACTTGTCTGGGATCTTGTCAACTACCATGAGTTGTTCTTCAACTACCAAGAGAGTTCTTGCCACCATGGGCAGGAAGGTGCACCCCGCAGGTGTCAGTGCTCCCATTGGGGGTACTATGTTGTCTCGGTATGGCTGACGAAGGACTGAGACTGTTCATCTGGAGATGGACCCTGTGAAGCACTGGAGAGAAGGGAGGCCACTACAGACACACCACAGGCA
This sequence comes from Oxyura jamaicensis, assembly GCF_011077185.1. NCBI lineage: Eukaryota > Metazoa > Chordata > Aves > Anseriformes > Anatidae > Oxyura > Oxyura jamaicensis. Next base: position 8,729,555 of record NC_048902.1, read on the forward strand.
CAGGTGCAGTCCCAATCTCCACTTCCCAAGTCCTGTGAGGGACGTGGACAGAGACGGATGAAGCAAAACAGATGAGCAAAAGAAAGTCCTGGGGTTTCTGCCTGCTGGGACACTGTACACTCTCTCTCTCTCCAAACACATTAGATTTACAATGGTAAATCTGATTATGACTCCAAGAAAACACACTAGTTGCCACATTGTCGCATCAAAACGTGCTCTCAACAGAAGCCTTCAGGTACACCTGCACTCCCTTTGGGAGCCTTTACACAACCCCACCCACAACAGGACTCTGCTCTTTCTCTCTGTCCAAACAACTCTAAACGTAATCCGAAACCTAACCCTAAATAGGACCCTTAAAAAGATGTACAATGCCAGTTTCTCCCATCAAAAAATGCTCCCAGTGGAAGCCTTTGGGTATACCTGCACTCCTTTGGGGAGCCTTTATGCAGCCCCACACACATCAGGACTCTGCACCTTCTCTCTTTCCAAACAACTCTAAACGTAACCCTAACCAGACCACTAAGCCAAACCCTAATTAGCACCCTAAAAACCACGTATGGCACCAGTTTTTCCCATCAAAAAGTGCTCCCAATGGAAGCTTTTGGGTACGCCTGCGCTCCCTTGGGGAGCCTTTACGCATCCGCACACACAACAGGACTCTGCGCTTTCTCTCTTTCCAAATCCCAACAGCTGTAACCCCAATGCCTTGTGCTTCCTTTGTGAGTACTTTTATCCTAGTACATAATAGAGTGATGGTGCCGGTTCATTTCTTTTTGATATTTCTTTGATGAATTTAATATAAAACTAATGCAGAGCAGATGAAATTCCTTAGTCAATTAAGTGACTTGCTTTTTGCTTTTTCATTTCTTCATCCATCCAAATGGATAATGTTTGCTCATTCCATTTGCGTAGAGCTGCCTGTTAAAGTGGCTGCCTCCTGTCCAATGTGCCAGCACTGTCTGGGAAAATTGCTGTGTTCCAAATAAGCGTCCATAGGCATTATTCTGTTTAATCATCTACATCTAGTGGTGGTTTGGGATATTTTTTAGAAGATTAGAGTTTAATAATAGTATTTACTTCTTAGCCTTTTTATTGTTTGTGAAGATAGGTTTGTGGTATCTTTTTTTTTTTTTCCTGTTTGAACTGTTCTGCCTAATACAGTTCAATACTTTAGTTGAGTCTTATTTGCATTAGTATTGGCATCCATGTGAGGAGGTGGTGGCAGAGGTCTCGTGTAGTCAACTGAAAATGGTCCTTTTATGTTTGCATGTTATAGTAGTCAGAATATATCAGGAAGGTATAGTGAATAAAAATCAAAGACAACTGAGTTGCGGAAGCCAGGAATAATCTTTTGACTGGGCCTGTTCACTTGACCAGAAATTATAAATATAATCCAAGTGAAAGTTTTAATAGTTTTGAGGCATAAAAGTAGTGTCTGGACATATATTTATGCCTAAATACTTGACTTTGGTGTGGATGCACTATTGAAAAGAAATGATAAAATATAAACACTTATGGCCACACAGTCTCTTACATGATTTATCAGTTTAGAAAGTGATTTTTAGCATATTATTGAGCTCTGTCTTGTCTTATCCTCTCCAGAGGCTGCATAGTAAGTACCATGCAGAGAAGTTTTCAGGATCGTAAATCCACCAGTTTCCACAATCTCAATCTATATCTTCTGTCTATTGGGCTACATAATTTCTTCTGAATTTCAGTCTTGCTGCTCCTCACTTGGCTCGGTGTAAAGTGCAATTCCACCTCTTTTTTGCAGATGTGGCAGCACATCATTAGTTCTAAACAGGATTTAACTAAGGGAACACAGTTACTCAGTGCTGTTTCAGCTTGGGAAGGAGTGGTTCTGCTAGGAAACTTGTGTTGCAATTAGTAGCTGGTCATCATCCTGGGATGATGGAGCTGCATACAAAAGAAAACCAGACAGCCTAAATGACCTTTTCCTACCTTTTGCCTTTTGCACAAGGGGGAATTCACAGGTGATAACTTGTTTTATTAACTTGGTATGAAGCTGGAAGAAGAGGAGAGAAGAAGATAAAACAGATCAGATTTAGGTCACCGGTAGACAGCGAGATGGTTCAGTTGCTGCACATGAAGGAAAGTTTGCCATCAGCTCCACATCTCCCAAGAGACATTGTTTGCTGAGCTTCTGTGATGAGACGGTTCAGAGCTAGTGTCAGTCTGGATGATTCGTTAGTTTAAATGTCTGGCTTTGGGAGGCGCGTTCTCAAGCAAAGGCTTCTAAATATAAAATAGCCTTGTGAAGTTTTTATCTTATGAATATTCACTTGTTGAATTTACATTTTGTTTTTCATCTCTGAGCTTCCAGAACAGAGCCTTACACAGAGGACGGCCCTCCCGTCTGTCTGAATAAACTCTGGAAATATTTTTGTGAAAGTAGTACCTTGTTGTTTTATGTGTCCATACTCTTCAGTTAATTTCTTTCAGAACACTTTGAAGATCCAGTCATTGTCACATGCAAGCTCTAATAATCTCGGACTCAAGCAGAATTTTGCTCTTACATTCACCCTTGAATGGTGCTTACAGTGGTGGACGTGCAGGTGGAACTGATAATGCGATTTGACACTGAGAGCCTGAGCTGATTAGGGTAGCTGTTCTCTGTACAGCAAGTTCTTGATAAACTTGGGAGAAAGGAAATGCATCTGATGCTGCTTGTCAGACATCTGGAGCGGATGGTCTGGAAGTGCAGGGAGGACCATCTATTAGAATGGAGAGCTATCACTAAAGCTAGCAAAGATACCTGCCTTCTGTATTTCAGCCATGGTTATCACCATGCTTCATGACCTCTTCTGAGAACAATAGCTATTGCAGTTGGTCCTGTGCATACCCTGAAATGATTCTTAAAAGAATAGAGGACGTAAATAAGGGAATGCATTCTTCACAGCTTTCCTCTTCCTAGAACCCTTGGATGCTTGATTGCTTCTAGACAGAAGATTTTGTTATTCTTTTCTCATTTTTGTTTCCAGTTATGTATGAAGTTTATTTCCTAACATGGATTAATGTGGTGGCTAGTGGAACTGAATTGATGCAATGGCTCCAAAAAAAGACTTTGAGCAGTAGATTCTAATTAAAGCAACATTTATTTTATTTTATTTTGTTTTCAGGAGAGAGAAAAAAAAATCCTTCAAAGAGCTCACTTGCTTTGTATCAGATGAATATATATGCAATAATTTGCCAGCCTGATAGAGACAGAAGTTGAAATATGCTTGGGGCAGTTATATTCAACCATATGTAAGCGCTGGCACTACCTGGAGCTTATTTCTCCCACAAGGTGATATTTCCACTGTGTAATTTTGCTGCTTCCTGCCATAGGCGGTATTAGGGAGAATGTGTCTGAAAATTGGTCAAGATGTCTTTCTGTCAGAAGATTCCATTTTAGTCATGCCCATGGGGAAAAGTGCATAGATTACTTGAAAATTCACAATTCTCGGTTTTGACCAGCTTAAGTTTTCAGGGCAAGTCCATATGCCTGATTGCAGAAGCACTTGCATTTACAAATCCTACCCTCAGGTTCTCTAGGGAGAATGTTTCTTTGATCTTCCAATTTCATCCATGTGTCTAGTTTCTCAAGCAGAGGGGGAGGAGAGGAGCTTTTCCTGGTACAACTCTGTTTTGGGGAGGGAAAAACAAACAAAAGAGGTTGGATATTATGAGAAATTTCTTCTCAGAGTGGTTAGACATTGGACCAGGTCGCCCAGGGAACTGGTGAAGTCACTGTCGCTGGAGGTGTTTAATGGCAGGGTAGGTGTGGAACTTAGGGACATGGCTTAGTGGGCAATATTGGTGGTAGGTGTACAGTTGGCCTAGATGATCTTGGAGGTCTTTCTGACCTTTGATTCTATGAAAAGAACCTCAATCCACTACAAACATTATTTTATTAAATCTAACTACCAAAATTTCACATGTATGGTAGTGACCAAAGTTGGGTGCAACCATGAAGATAGTGGGAAAGGGTCTAGGCTGAAATTAAGGAGCTGAACTGCCATGATGTGACATGGACTGGACTGTTCATTTTACACCCTGCGTTTAATTGGGGGTGGGGATGGGGGAATTCCCTTGTCTCTAAACATCTCCTATCTAAATCTGCCTCATAATGTCAGACTGGGAAATCAGTGCTTTGGAGAACAAAGAGACATTGCAAATGCAGCTTCCATTCCAGGTGCCAAGAGAATTTTGTAAAGAAAAATTCTTCTGTATGAGTAAATCTGTTTAAGAAGCCTGAGCAATTTAACTCATTGCCTGACCCACAGCCATCCTCAGCAGGAGAGGGAGATGGAATGGATGTATTGCAGCTAACACCTAGTACCCTCAAGACTTGATAGAAAAATGTGCTAGGTAAGCATACAGGAGTCTCAGTAATACAGGAGTATACAGGAATCTCTGTGTTTTGTTTTGTTTTATTCCTCTATAACTGCCCTAGAACAGCCCTTCATAATTCCTTACCCTTAGTGTCCTAAATACTGAAGAGCCTGTTAGCCCCAGTTTGGAGAATTTGGGCTCTCTGTTCAAGGGAGTTGTACCCTGTCACTTCCTACAGAGCACGATGAGTTATACCTCTGAAAATCCTTCCTTTCCAACATCCCCTGGTTGTTTAAAACAAACAAAAACCAAAAATACCCTTTCCCTGTTTCTCTCTGGTCCCTTGCACCTAGGCTGGCTGTATCTGTGAAGCCCCAAAACCTGTAAGTGATGCTGTTTGCCTGTCTGTCAGAGAAGCTTTTAAATCTGAGTGTAAAATGAGACTCCTACAGCAGTAAACAGAGTGATCATATACCTCCTTTGAAGTTACCATTTAAATAACCTCCAGGGCTTCACTAATGCAGGAAGCGAGCAAGAGGAAATAATTCCTTCCTTCTCTCCTCCTCTTCGGCTCCCCTCTCTGAAGCAGGAAAATGAAAATGAATCCTCTGGCAGAGGAGGAACACTGGATTTCATGGTATTGCAGAAGAGATGAATGGCTCTCACTTGCAGCTTAGTTAAATGAGTCAGCACGTTCATTCAGGGACACAATTTATTAACCCATAAACACTGCAGATGATGGTGTTATCACTGTGATAAAGTATTTTTAATTTGCTGTATAATTTATAAGGTAGTTGCTACATCAGAGGGGAGCCTGTGTCTGCTCATGTGTCCAGGTCCTGGGTTGGTCCTAGGAAATGAAGTGAGGACCTAAGAAATAAAAAGGGAGGGGTCCCAGCAGAATTATAGGAACAGAGCTGGCTGCAGACCACTTTTGGCTGTTTCTCTGTCCCTGTGGGTTTTGCTGGTACTGCTGATTCCTGGAAGGGGATGGATGTCTGTTTCCAGGCCTCCAGTTCTGCACCTCAACTGATGCTTGGACTTTCCTGAAGACACATACACATAGCAAGAGTGTAAATGAGCGTGCCTAACATCTGACAGCACCAGGGGTGTTCAGCGCTGTGCTGCAAAGGTGGTCATCCTGTCCTGAATGGGATGCTGCTGTTGTAATGTGGATGGCAGCATTATGTGTTCCTGATATTATAGCACGGTCTTCTCTGGGGCTGATGCCTTACACCTGCCAAACAGGAGCACAGCCTTCTGCATCCTTCACAGTTAGTGTGTGCAGCAATGCTGCAGTGGGACAGCATTCCAGAGGGACAGCAGGCTTACACAGTGCTGGAGGGATTGAGACTAAGATACTGAGGACCCTGGAGGAGTAGCACTCTTAATTGCCTGGGTGTTACATGTTTGCCAGGTAGTTTAAGTAGTCAATATGTAAATGAGTTCACTTCTTTGTTAAGTGATTTTTTAAATAGTAAGATTTGTTGAAATAATGAAGTAGTGTAGCCTATTAACTGGAGAATGCCCTAAAGACATCTCCGAGTAAGTCTGAATTTTACCAAGCTGCCTGAGGTCAATTTCTCCTGGGATCAAAGGATGCGGTACTCACAGTTCCTGTGTTTTCAGTCTGTTCTTAATCAAGTGTTTGGGGCTTATCTTTCGTAAGGAAAAATATGTTCATGCCTGAACATGTTACTACTTGGTCTTTGGCCTGACTGAAAACATTGGGAATTTCCAAGGCAATTATACCTATGCTAATCGTAATTTTCTCCTTAGTCTAGGAGTATCTGTCCTTACGTCTGTATTGATGTTGAGTTGCTGAACAATTTGATTAGGTGCTTTGAATAAGCTGTGTAATTATGCCACAGATATTCCTGATGCATACGTTATTTTCATTATCTAAGTTATCACCACCCATTGTTACTGTTGTAGTGCAGTAATGTTTAAAGGCTGCTATTAGAACTGGAGCTCCATTGTGCTAGGTATTGCACAGACATTTACTAAGCTGCAATCTCTGTCCTGGAAAGATTACAGCTTTATTGTACTGATGTACAACAGCCCATTATATGACTTATTTAATGTAACGTCACTGAGGTTGAAAAGCTCTGCTAGTAAGGGATTAGCTGACTCCATATGCCCAGAAAGGAAACCACCATGGTGCTACCAGCATAGAGCACCTGACTGCTGCTGTGTTGTGTTTTGTTTGTTTTGTTTTTTAATCATGGGGCTCTGTTGCCTTACTCTGACAACTTGTAGCTCTGTCAGCTTCCCTTTGTCTGTGGGATGGGAGTGGGCTCTACAGCACCAGAAAGTGGGAGCAGTTGCTCTATAGTCTGGCTTGTCTCCTTCTTGTCTTAATAGATCCACTAATCGCAAGACAGGGAACAGGTTGCCCAGGGAGGTGATGGAGTCACCATCCCTGGGGGAGCGGGGTTAAGGTTGGATGTGGTGCTTAGGGACATGGTTTAGTGGGTAATACTGGGGGTAGGGGGACGGTTGGACCAGATGATCTCGGAGGTCTTTTCCAACCTCATAGATTCTATGATTCTATGATTTTCTTAGTCTAATGAAAGAGTGATTCTGTCTTACTGGAGCATCTCTTGGCTCTCCAGAGCTTTGTTGGATGGCAGTTGTAATTGATCTACCAGGTCTGAGCCAGCCATAATCTTAGTTTTTGTTGTTGTTGTTCTACTTTTATGTTATTTATTTTATTAGACAAGCCATCCCTTCAGCTAAGGAGATGTTTTTGTGCCAGCAGAAGGCAGCATCAGATCTCAAAGCAGCACCAACCTTGTTGGTACCAGTTTCTGATCAGTCTCCTGCTGCCTATCTCTCAGCCACTTGATTTACTCTCCTCCCAGCAAATCTACCATAAATTCTGTCTGATCGCTTCCAGAGGTTCTCTGTTGTCACCTTCCTGTTTTAGTTTGGCAGTGATACTCACACCTGGGTTTTTGTAGTCTCCTGGTTCAAATTAGGCCTTATAGCTTGAGGTGCACAGTACAGGGAAAGAGCAGTAGGTTGGTTATCCTCCATGGCCTTCTTCCAGCTAGCTACTGGACAGTCTGCACAGTGCTCAGACACTGAATGTAAGACAAGTGTCAGGCATTGGCAGTATTGTAGCCCTTCTTGATACGTGGTTTTAAGCATCGCATGGAGTAAAAATACATATAGTAAAAGGGTTTCTGGTAAAGGCAAGAAATTTCCCACTTAAACTCATTGTTTCCACAAAAACAAACAAACAAACAAACAAACAAAACTAATAAAATAAAATAGGGTGCTCAAAATAGCTCTCTGGGTTCCTTAGTGGGAATGGCCTAGCAGATCCTTTAACCCACAAAGACAGCAGTGATCCTGAGTCCGCTTTTGTCCTTTGAGTGTTACCAGTTCTGAGGCTTGTTGGACAGCATTTAGGAAGCGGTGCTTTGAAGTGTGCTTGGAATTGGCTGCTTCTGCTTTTTCAGTGAGTCCTCCTGAGGGTGGAAGATTAGAGCCAGGCCATCCTTTCATATCTGCAGCATCGGTTTCTTTTTTTATCAAGTGCATTTTATTGCAAGGTGAATTCTTTCCCAGCTTTTTGTACTTCGCCAGATTCCCTTGACCTTGAGCCAGTCGGTGATGAATCGTATGAGTCCCCATTGAAAACACTGCGGAAGCCAGAGGAATGCCAGCCTCACTGTGTAGTACATAAAGTCAAAATATTTTAAGCCCAAGACTGATGGGCATGATTCTTCTATTTCAGTCTGCACCTTCAGATTAAAAAGCTGTTAAAAGCTTCAATTTGTCTTGATGCATCTGCTGCTTCATGACCGATGAATGACATGTCCAGGACTGGAGGGTATGGGTAGGAGGATGATATTTTCTGATAAATATATCTGATGGTACTTTATGTTCAAGTAAACAATAAAAATAAAATAAAAAAAACAAAAGCCTGTTATAGAAAATGATTCATCTGTTAGAGAGACTGCTGGAACAGCATCTAGTACTCCTCTGACTGAGGGACTAATGTCTAAAAAGTCCATAGACCACTAACACATGCAAAGTTAGTTTTTGTTTCTGCCTCTTAATTGCGTTTCCCTCTGCTGCGCTAAGACTGTGTTAGATTGCAACTGCAAAATATCATCTTGTAATATGTTATGTATTAGACCTCTTATTAATTCTGTAATTCTTTTGTACAGCTTTGTAGCTATATGACTAAATATGCAGAGCGTTTATATGAAAAACTATAAAGTTACAGGTTATTGGTATTTTGCAGTGTTAAGGGTTCAATGAGTCAAGTTCTGTGCTGAGGGGAATCAATGATTTCATATAAATTTATTGCTGTTAGAATGAGGATTTCCAGAGTAAACTGGGAGGCTATAAACTTGCTCAAAGACATAGCTGGTAGAGCAAGTCTGTAAACCCTTTGAAATGATACAAATTCATAAATATTAGGCTTCTTCCTGTCAGACTACTGTGATCTGTCGGGGCACCAGTGTTGGGAGGAGGAGAGGTGCAAAGGCTACAAAAGGCAAATATTATTTCTGGAAATGGCTGGTGGGATTTGGATCTGCTTTTAGCAAGCATGAAATTTTGGGACTGAGGCCAAGTGCTATTTCCAGAGTTTGAGGATGACCCATGACTTGGATTAAGGGCTTGAATTTGATTTAGCTTAAATCTGAGGCTGAACTTAGTTGGCATCTTCTGGTTGGGATTCTAGGAAATCAAACCCTCACTGAAGCTTTGTTGACTGAAGTAAAATTCTGTTTTCACATACTGGTAGGAAATCAAATGCTTTTGAGCCATCTTCCAACAAGAAAAAAAAAAAAAAAAAAGAACCCAAACTGGTGACATTTAGATCTGACCTCAGTACCCTCATTTCTACTGCATTTTGGAACAGGGGAGGGGGCAAGGAGAAGAGAAAGAGAGCTCTGGCAAATAGAAATTCAATTGGTTTAATATACAGACTATTTTGCTGCAGTCTAACTGGAGCCTCTTATTAAGAATCTGATGGTATTTCTAAACAGGGAGAGCTACTCCCTTGGTGGGGGCAATCTCCAATCATACACTAACATTGCTTTTGACATATTTATGACTCCAATAAAATCTCCCATCTGGTATATTTTAAAATAAAATTGAAAATTTATCACTTTCCTTTAGCTGGTTTGTCGTTCTCCCTGAGAGAAGATAGCCAGGCTGAGATTATTGCATCGGCAGTCTGTCAGCTGAAGTTAGGCTGAGGTGTGATTTAAATTTCAATACTTTCCACATTACAGCTGTCTGGGGTGGGGAAATTACAAGGAGGAAAGGAAAGAATCTGTTATTTGTATACATTAGTCTCCCCTGATTTGTTTCTTTTTTTTTTTTTTTTTTTCGTTTTTCTTTTTTTTTTCTTTTTCCTAGCTGGGGCACCTGGGGAAAGACAATACACCCCCCCCCCCCCCCCATTTTTCTGGATCTCCACAACCTTGGCTTGGTCAGAGATGCTTGCAAGAGGATGAAGCAGAACCCGAGTGTCCTCTCTCCTGTTGCTCTACTGTTAGGCCAGGTTGTGACAGCAGGAAGAGATCCTTCTCCATATGAGGTACACTGCAAGTTTATGGCATTTATACAGCTTACAGAGCTGGTCTTAAAGAGACTGATCTCTGGGAGAGCAGAGCTAAGGCGTGTCATTTCCCTGACGAAGGACCAAGGGAGAGAGGTGGGTGGCATTTTGTGTATGTAAGCAAGTCCAGTCATCTCGGCAAAGCAGTAGATGTTTCTGGAGGCAGGAGTAAACATGCTCTGGATATGCTTGCATGTTTCTAAGCCTTTATGATGAGTTTAGGCCAGGCTCTTTAAATGGCATGTGACAGGTAAATGAATCACCTGCCACAGGATTTCTCTGAGGGTCTGTAGCTGAAATAGGTCAGGGAATTGAAGCAGCCGAAGCTGAGTCCAGGCCAGAAATCTGGCCCCTAATGCATCACTGGGACTTCACATGCAGCCTGTATTGGATGGAACCTGTGGAACAGAGATGCCACATGAATAAGGTGCTTCCTGGCAAAATTATTTGCAAATCTTACTGAAGTGGAAGACTGTCTCTTCGCCTTTTGCAGCCCAGGGATGCCATGTATTCTGCTGCATTGTTTTGACTGATAATAGAGTCATGCCCACCTGGCTGGTGGCATTGCCCACATCTGATTAGGTGCATTTGTTCCTGTTGCATCAGCTGAGTGTTATCCAAGATCTTATCCTCCTTCATTCCCTCCAATTGCTTCATGGCTTACAGTGTGACTGGAGCTGCAGTGAACTTGTGACCAGTGTCCTTCACTGCAGTCACAGCAGTAAGGCTGGAGGGCAGTGGTGATCGCAGCCTTCACGTGGGCATCGTAGTAACTTACCCCTGCTGTAAGCTCTGAGCCCAGGTCCCCCCAGATGGCTCTGGGGGAAGAAATGATGAACCTTCTTCAAACAGTCTCTTGGCTGGTGCAGTGGTGGGACAGTTGGGACACAGCAGCCTGTGTAGTTGTAGGTCTGTAGCTGGCTCTGGGGAATTAAACCCAGCAATGCTTGTGCTCACTCTGGGAGAGAATTAAATGCTATTAGTGGTTTATGAACTGTAGGTGTTGAACCTATGTGGGGCCCGCTGGGACCTCAAACCCACTGTTCTGTGTACTGTGGTGTGCCCTACAGGGAAAATGCAAAGCAGTGCATTAGGGTTATTAAATGAAACCTACACTTAAGACACATGAATTTTTTGCAGAGCACATATAACCTTTTTGTGCACGAGCTGTGGATTTGTGCAGCGTGGTTTGGTTTTCTGAAGTGTGCACTTTGAGCTCACGTGCAATGGGCTTTTGTTCTTGTGTGTATTTCTGTAGGTGAACATATGCTTAAGGGTCTGCCTGGGTGCATTGAGTATGCAGTTAATGTATGGAGAATTCTTTTGTAAGCACTGTATTTACAGCACTGGGCTTTCTCTAGCGTACACGTTGTGTGCATAAAACACATAAGTGTCACGTCATTTGACTGTTCTATTTTCCTGTTTTCTGGACTGAACAATTGAGGGTGTTTTTGGAGTGCATCACATGTGTTATTTCCTTTCACAGCAATTGTACGTTTGCTAATGTCAAATTTATTCTGAATTGTAAACTGGCGCAGTTCTTGATTGGCTAGACCAAGATCTTTGTTGCACAGAAGGAAGGGATGTTTTATTTGCATGCTCAGTGTATGTGTATTCCAAAAGCACACACGCTTTTGTTGTCTGCAGAAATAACAGGTGCTTTGCACTGAAAATAACCTGCGTTGTAAATGTTTGTGAAGTTGTTATAGCATTTATGCTCAGAGCCCACAGCAAAAGTGTTTTATCTCTAAAATCAGCGTGCTCTGTGTTATGTTTGTGCAGTGTAAGCACATATTTTCCTGCATTTGCTGGCAGAGTTACAGAAGCGTTGAGTCTTCATATTGTTAAAATAACAGAAGAGTTGTCCACATATTTTCTAATTTTTTAAAATATCCTCCAGCTTCTGTGGTTTAAATTTCTAAGTGTCTGTCCAGGAGATATATGTCAACACATCAGGAAGGATATTTAGGCAGTTATGTCAGTGGAATGGAACAAGGTTGTGAGTTAATGCTTTTCTGATGCAGTAGAAAAGGGAAAATGGTGAAAAAGAGCCACAAATAAAATATAAAATGAACAAGATCAACCAAGGTAAAGTTGAGGTTTGTTCTTAAATTGCAGGCGTCTACAACAAAAGAATTCAGATGACTATATTCCTATTTTATGCCATCCTGTGATCACGGCGTCCTGTCCCAGATCTCACACCCTCTAGGGTCAGTCCCCAGGAATCAGGAAGGATGACGTAGTGCTTCCAGCCTTGTTCCTTCCTCTTTGGCTGTCCTGCCTGGTAGTCAGGTGCCTTGAAAAGGAGTTAAGGCCTTCATTATCCTACCATTTCTTTTCAATGACATTTTAAAGAGCTGACACAGAGTAGGCATGATTGAAGCACCTGCTGCTTTTCTCTGTAATTACCCAGTTTCCTTGTTGGGGCTGAAATTATTGCCCTGCAAGAGTGCAATGTCCCTGTTATCACGTAAGAGCCAAACACAAACCTGTCTGGCTGCAGCTGGCACCATTCCACGTAAAGACAAAAATGCTTTTCCTTGGCTGCTGGGCTGTGCTGCAGAGTACCCAAGCCCAGATTAAAGTTGTAAAGCTGGAGGGGAGGTGATGTGTGGCTTGAGATGCTTCTCAAACTGTAATTAGTCCTCAAACAGCCTTTGATGTGGATTAGCTGACTGGAGGCCTTGCCTGTAGCCAGGGGTAGGAGTAGGAGAACACAGCCAGGATCTAAAAGGGGCAAATCTGAGAAAAATGAACGGGTTCAAGTCACAGTAATCAAGCAATAGTTGAGGAAAAGTCCTGGTTGTTGGACACATTCTGCAGCATTTGCTTCTTAGAAGCTATCCAAAGAGGGTCTGCAGACATTGCCAAGGGAACTGCGTCTGGAGGTATGGGAAAACATGAAAGCTAGGAATAGTTAACATTTCTTGGCCTTTTTTGCAAAAGGCAGGAGCGTGCCAGGGATTGTGTGAGACCCCAGAGGGAGCTGACGGGGATTCTTGTAGTATTTATTGCCCAGCTGCTAGTTTGACTTCAAATCCTTAAGAGTCAACAAATAACAAGGCCTGGAGCTTGAGTACTGTCCCCTGAGCCAAGTTCCCCGTCTCCACCTGGACTCTAAATTGAGCTCCAAGACAGGTGCAGGAGTTTTAGCCAGTGCAGAGTGAGAGAAGGAAGGAAAGAGCAGGAGGATTAGGCTGAAGGATCACTGCAGTAAATGACTTCCATGCTCAGAGAGCTCGAAAGCCCTTTGTAATAAAGGAGGAGGCAAAACCAGATTCTGTGTAGCCTCTGAGCCGTGTGGATAAACCTTGTCGCAGTCCACTGGGTTTTCGTGGAGCTCAGCTCTCACCCAGCTGCCTGCCCCTCACTTCCCACTCCCCGTAGCAACACGGGCTGCTTTTCCCCTGCCTCCTCTCCCTCCAGCTCCTTGTGACAGGCGTAGAAACCCTGGGATCCCTGATGCTGGAATGGCATTTGAGCCTAGCTGGAATTGTTTATAAGCACAGAGCTTTGATGCTGTCTCCAAAGCCTCTGGAGAGCTGAGCAGGGCTATTTTTCATGTGATGCTTTTGGAGAATGCTATGGGAAAAGGTCAAGGGACATAGTGGGAATGGGTAGGTCACATACTCATTGGTTTAGGGCACCGCGACAACATTGCTTCTGTAAGATCTCAGAGCCTGCTTTGTAAAAATAAGCACCTCTCACTGAGCTGCCTGGGAAAGAAGAGGGGCATGTCTCCTGCAAGCGGATGTTCACAGCCTTCCTCTGGGTTTGTTCTCTTGCCTTGGCAATTGCTGCGTCGAAGTGTCCCTGTGAACCAGACAGATCCCTCAGACAGTGCGCAGCATTTTAAAGAGATTCCTTGCTTACCACTTTGACCTTTGTAATACAAAGAGAAATTCTGTAAGAGCAGGGGCTGCCTTCTGCCCCTGGCACCCGCTGTGGCTGTCCTTCAGTGGGTCTGGGCACAGCACTGCAGGGTTCATTGGTTCATCCCTGTGTCCTCCATGCTGGATCTATGGGCAAAAGAGCTCCAGGATGAAGAGCAAGAGCTTTTAGACACCACCCCCCCGCCCCCATTTTTTTGTTTTTACGTGCTGTCTTTGCTCGTTTAAATCTGCGATGAGGAGCAGTCTAGGAAAGATTGTCCTCCCTTTCTTCCTCCCTGATGCACACTGTCACCCTGCAGATAACAGGCCGGGTGCGGGCAGTGTGTGAAGGAGCAGGAAGCAGAGGGGTGAGGTGCAAGGCATTTACATTGGAGGCAGAAGCTGAATGTGCATTTCCTTACTCTGTTGCCATCAATCACTCAAATTTCCTGTACACTATGGAATAGAGGAGTAGAGTTTGCTCATTCCCCATTTCCCCCAGGAATGGAAGCACTCATTTGTTTCACTGTCTAGAAGTGCTGATCACTCACAACATTTGTTTTTTCCCGACGCGTGCCGTTCAGAAGCTGACCTTTTCAGCTTCTTCCTTCTTGGCCTTCGGAAATATCTTCAGACCTCTGCCAGACCTGGAGAATCACACTGGTGCTCTGTCTCTGTTAAGGGACGGGAAGATGCTGCTGCAGTACAGACAAGCCCACAGCCTCAAGAACAGGTGCTTTATTGCAGAGCACTGGCAAATACCCTGTGTTCTCCACAAAGCTCATTGTTTTAACTTGTTCCTGTGATCTTGCACCCATACAGCATAGTGAGGGCCAAGTTCTGCTTGTCATCGGAAACCTTTGAGCAACTGTTCTATGGGACTAATAAATCTGTTGAGAGAGACTTACTGCAGAGAATTCCGTGGAAGAGGTAGACCAGCCTGTGTTTGCTTACCTCTGCTGGAAGGCATGGGGACAGTAGTAGAAACAGAGCATGGGACTGGGAAAAAATGAGAGGGAGAAAAAAAGGAGAAACAGAAATGGAAGAAGAGTAGGACAAACAGGAAACTGAATTAAAAGATGTCTGACTCTTTTCATAGCAAATAGCATAAATGAAATAAGCATGCAAGACAGCCCTGCCTACTGAAGAGGCAGAATACAAGAAATGACCCCTGTGTGTGTGTTTATGATAATGTGTGGCGTACATCTGGGGGTTTTAGATGGTGTCTGGTCTCTGATTAAGAATAAATGCCTTCCTATTATTTAAAAATCTCTAATTAGCCATATTCTAGTTCCACAGAGGAGTTGACAATTCCTTTGTGGATGTGCTCAGGCAACGGCCACTTCTGGAGGTCGGGCAAAGCAAAGGGACAGAGTGCTATAAAGCTTTTGTGTGACTTTGGCATCTCTTGGCATCCCTGGGAAGCTTGGTTGCAGCATGGTATCTCTGCAGCTTCCCTGACGTGGCTGGGAGAGGCGTATTGGTAGGTTCAGTTCAATTGCTGTGACAAAGAAGCTGATGAGGCTGTGTCTCCTTGGAACACAGTTATGGCCTGGAAATTTTTACTGGTTGTGGGGGGCTGAAAACCCATTCCCTTGGGTTGTGAGCTCAGCAGCTTTTGAGCTCAGACATTGTGGGTCTGGGCAGAACCCACAGGGGAGTCCTGTCAGGGAAAACCCAAGGGCTGGAAGGAAACGTTGCTGATGACTCAATAGGCAGAGCTCTTCCCTCTGTTGATGTTGGAGCTGGGCCACACAGACACGTCCCTCCATAATTACCTACTGGTTGCTTGAAGTTCATGCTTTTTAACCACTGGCATTCTCGTTTGTAGTCCACTCACCCAGACGTGTGATGCTGGAATCCATACACGAGCCCGGGTATTGCATCGATGCTTGCAGGCGCTAAGAAAGGACGTGTTTGCCTCCGGGAAGAGGTGCGTTTGGCCCGTGCGTGCACGTGTTGCTGAGCTTGTACAGATGCTGTGACAATGCAGGAGGTGATGTCGGGTGGCAGTGGTGTGGTGTTCGGGGGGGTGTGGGGCGGTTAGGTAGCGTGGGTGGGGGAAGGGATGGACTGGGATGACAAACCATCATGACAGAGGGAGAAAAATCTCTGCTGCGTCCCACATTAAGCAACAGAGACCCTTAGTGGTCACCCGGCGTAAAACACGGTGCCGAGTTCAGTGCTGTGTGACTGATGGCTTTTTTTTTTTTTTTTTTTTTTGCATTTGCTCATTTCAGACATGAATTAATGTAATAACTTGAACTTCAGAAACAAAAGAAAGTTCAATTTCAATTGTTTTAACTGCTGTGAATAATTTCACTTCTGTTTTTTTTTAGTTTCTTAATGTTCTGTTTTGAAACGAGGACGTGTTTTGTGAAACTGGCACATTTTCGATCCTTATTGACCACCATATGATGTTGCTGTATTTCAAACAGCATCGCAATAACTGTTCTAAGAAGTTATCACTTCAGATGTTTTGGGGAATTTACTTCACCTGGTTTTGTGCTTCCATCCAGGCACACTGACTACCTTACCTCTTCTCCCCAGCTCCTAACCAGCCTCGTGTCGGAATGAAACTGAATTTGGTGAATTAGCTGGGTGGATTTGCAACACCCTCACCCACCCTGCTAGCAAATGCACAGATAATCTGGCAAATATTGCTGTTCCTAGAGGAGTTATTTCGATGTGATTAGCCTCTTTGCTGCGAGTGGCAGGGGGGTCAGCCCACCCACACACTGCCTTCCTATCCCAAGGCATGTGGGCCTCTGATGGCTCTCAGCCTCTCTGGAATGACTTAGGAAATAATCAGCATCAGGAAAATCATCCCCGCTCCAAGGCTTTTTATGGGGTTTGCTCACTGTCAGCTCAGTGGTCAGGGACTGCTGCCTTTCAGGTGACCTGTTGTCGCTTGATGAATGAATGACAGGCTGGCAGTCAGGCAGGATGGGCTGCACATCTTTGAGGGGTGGCTCGTTTGGGGTAAACCACATGGGGATGTGGAAAACAAGGATAATGGTCTGACTTACCCTTGCAAAGAGCTTAGGGAGCTTGGCTGAAAATTGTTTTGAAAGGGCTATACTCTGTTACAGAGACACTGCCTTTGCCTGTTCCCCCCCACCCCCCAAGCTTCAGCACAGGCAGACTTTCAGGACTCCCTGAGGACTCTGCCAGCAGGATTTCTTATTTCCCTTATTTTACTCTCTTCCAGTGATGTTCAGCCACAATGTATTTTACAAAACGATTATGGCCATGATTAGGGTGCTGCGTTATCACCACTCAGTGAACAGCCATTCCCTGGATTCCACTGGAATCCACTTCCATTCCTTGAAGTGCCAGGCCAAAATTAAAAAAAAAAAAAAAGCTGAGATTTCTTCTCAGCCCAAATTCCCTTCAGCATTTGTGTTATTAGCATTTATTATTATCTATCAATGCTCTAAGTAGCAGATATTTCTGAGGTCATGATTTGTTACTTCATCAAGAGAAGCTGCAAATGAGGCTGCACGCAAACAGGTGAACGGGTGGGCTTAGAGCCTCCTGATCCTGAACAACCCCTCTGTACCTGGAGAAAAGGTTCTGAGAGATCAGGCCTTGAGTTTGGTGTCTTGATTATCACTGTGAGACCTCTTCACAGAGCTTTCAACTCTTGGTCAACTGTCAGTGGAGTCCACCTGAGTAAATCATCCTCCACTGAGCAGTCTTCTCTGCTCTTGCCCCAGGAGCCTCCACTGGGAATCTGCCTTACGCTCAAGCCCAGCCTCAGCATGACAGCTCTGGTTTATGTACTGGTTTGCAGACAGTCTGCATGTGTAGCAGATCATGTATGTAAAACAAGTGGTGATTGTTTCTTTAAGGCCCCCCTCCTCTCTCTTCCCTTCTCTACTACTTCTCTCTTGATAATCCTGCTGATGCAGAATTTTTCTCTTGCTCAATTTCATTGCACCTGCTCATTTAAACCAGGCTGCATGGAGCTTGCTCAAACTGAGCTTCTATCTGACAGCAGAAGCAGCACCCAAAAGCACATTCATACGTAGAGAAGAGTCATTACTATGAAGAGTGAAGCCTGGCTTAGGCAGCTTAGATACCTGGCTTAGGTGACCCATAGCAGCTAGCCACTAAGTGAGGATGTGCCTTCAGTTAAAGGTCAAATCAACTGTCATGGGAAACTGCAGGGATATATCAGAGAGGCGGTAGTAAAACAGGAGGCTTTCCTATCATCCTATCTGATCTAGATATTCAGCCTGCCTTTGCGTCTTCATTATTGCTTTCTGTGCTCAGTGTGAACCTGCCTGTCCACCTACATATGCTAAAGGCATGGCACTCAGCTTGTCTTTTGTGATACTGAACCCGACTTGAAATTGGAATCCCCACATTGTGCTGTACCTGCGCTGTCAGGACAGGCTTGTACTCTCAAGCACCTAACATGTAAGCTGATTTGCCTTCATTCCTACTTTACCCTGAGTTAACTAACTTGGCTTAGCCAGCCTGCACTAAGAACACATCTGTCCTGTTTTCTTCACCTTTCTGTGTGAACAGAAGGACTCGGAGATGGATAAGAAGGCCTCTGTGGCCGAGTTTCAGGAGGCTGGACATGTGGGGAGTGGTTGGAGGAAGCTGTGGGAAGCTGCCAAATGGACTGAGAAGCCTGAGGACATTGGGGCAGCAAAGGGTGGTGAAGATATCCCGGAGTTTGATACAAGAGAACAGATTTTAGGAGAGTGGTGGTGACCAGAGGCTGTGATTTAACCGCAGCATTGGCTTAAGCATTATTGCACTTAAGCAAGCAGGGCTATGAGGCCTGGGCTGGGCCAGCGCAGTGGTTCAAGGAAAAGCTGAAGTGTTCCCCAGGCCTTGTCAGCTGACAAAATAACTGTGGTAAGGTTCAGAGTTTTATTGCAGGGAAAGCAGGGCTCCTTGGAGTCAGGGTGGGGTTAATCAATGTACATTCACTGTTAATTTATGCATGTAAGGGGGTTCTGGAGTACAGTTGCCATGCTGGTTTTGATAATGCTAACAGTATCCACCCTGCCAGCTGCTGCAGTGTCGTGGTAGTCTGTGTTGCTGCATGCAGAATTATGGTGTTTTTGTGGGAATATTATGTTCCCTGAATAGAGCCCCACAGAGCAATTTGCTTCATCCTTACAAACCCATCCAAATAACTGGCAGTGCCTTACAAATACAAAACAATTGAGCAAATAAATGTATTATACTGTACATCTGTGACAAAACAATGCTTTCATGTGCAAAGAGAAATGTGTTTGTTTAACTTATGGTCTCCCATTTGGAAATAAATGCATCCATTTAAATCAAAATGGGACGTTCTTCACTATTACAGTATTTTGCATGCCAGCTGTAGGAAATACACTGCTTGAAGAGCAGACTCAAAACTTGGAGTGGTATTACTGGAAGCATGCTTGTGCTGGCTTATCCTAGACACTGCCTCTCTTTTTGCAGGGGGTCCTCTACATTTGAGTAGGAATTTCCTGGCTTTGCGTGACTGGGACAGTTTCTACAAAAGAACTGGGAGTGTGCTTCTCCCTTGTGTGGTAGTCTTGTGTCTTCTGTGCACACTGGAAAGCCCATCTTTCAGCTGATTTGTATTTAAAAGAGTGCTGAGGGACTTTGAGAACTTTGCATTACAATGACCATAAGGCAGACTGACTTTCTGCAAGAGTTGTGGCAGTCCAAACATTTTTGATTGTTTCCAATTTTTGTGTTAAAGAAACGTTAGTTTCATTTATATGCTGCAGTGAAAGTGCTAGATGGGGAGAAAAAACAATAAAATACAGGTTGAATGTTCCAATATTTATTTTTTAAAATGTGCCATATTAAAAGTGCCTTATAAATGGTTGAGTTCATGTAATGAAAGTCTGCTGCATTTCAGTTTACACATAAGCTTAACATCATCAAGCCAAGTTTGTTCTGGGTGTTAACATTTGCATTTTTGAAAGCAGCAGCCTAATCCAGAGCAAAACCAGATGAGAATGCACTTTAATACAGCACATTACCAGCTATGTGCTGGTAGGTGTGAGCATTCTCAAAAAGGCACTGAAATTTGATTTGGGTAGTTTTCCAAGTCTTTGAACTTAATGGAACAAAACTGAAGATCGCTGCTACCAGCAGTAGGAGTTGTAAACTGGAATTCCACAGCGACATGATTTCTGGAAGGGAAAATAGCTGAGAAATAATCAATACCCCTGATTTTTTCTAAACTGAATTTTGAATATTAATATTAAGACCATTTCCTAGGCTCATGATTCTTCCTTAATTGAAATAATTATTCTGATTACAGGTGAGAAGGATAGAGTTGCGAGTTTTAGCCCTCTGCCCATGTTGGCTGACCTGCACTGTCCCATAGTGGTAATTTCAGGTGTACCATCAGGTCACTGCAAGCTATGTGATTGTATTGGCCCTTAGTAGCTGAGGGGCCACAAGTGATGAGAATCACAGCTCAGCAAGCCTAGCATTAGTAAATGTTCTGTAGTTCAGATTGGAAACATCACAGTCTTCATCCACCCCATTTGGAATGCAGGTATCTTATTGTTATATCCATCCATCCGTCCAGGGAAAGTGGTATGTTACAGCCAGCAGGAAACGTACTGTGTTTCTGAAAGCCAGCACCTCTGTGTTGATTGATAGCCTAGGAGGGCTGTGCAGCAAAGGTGGTTTGGCCTAGCTCTGTTTCTCCTCTGGATTGATTAATCAAATACTTCAAATAATTGCTGCGGTTGTGATTAATGTTGACTGCATAGCTAATTACCCAGAAGATTAAAATAACTTTTTGTTTTTAAAAAACTGTAAATGAGTGTATTTACTCTGCTCACCCCTCTAACCTTATTGCTTGTAAATGAATAGAAATATTGATCTCAGGTGCTACCCATCTTGCATCTGTTTAATTAGGGCTTTAATTGTAACCCTGCTCACTCCTTCTGACCACACATGCTTTCTGCTATCTTTTTGTAGATATCTTGAGGGCTGTGAGGGATCACTAGGATGCAACTGACCTCCAGGACTTACACCATTTCCCTGTGCTGGCCCCATTACTAACTGCTCTACCTAAGCTGCTACTGGCTCCTTGCAGCAGTGCCTTCTTGACCACATCTCTTGGTAGCAGACTCCACCACCCAGTGGCTGTTGCTGTTAAAACAATTTTCTGTTTCCTCAGCGAGGTGTTTCCTTCTCTTTGCTTCAAGCCACATCTTGGTCTTCCACCTCATCAGTCTGAGAACATTTGTTCCTGTTTGTACACGTGTACAAACTACATTTTAATTATGTGCCTGGTGGTAGGAACATGTTTCTTGACCATGGCAGAGCATGTCAGAAGGCTAGATATTTGCCAATAGAGATGTCTGCAGTATTTACCACCATGGGACAAAGACCTGGATATCCTGCAGAATGGCTGGGTTGGCTAGGGGTTGTGTGCCCCATCCCTTTTCCACTCGCAAATCAGGGCTTCACAAACAAGTTCCTAACAAAATGTGGGCCTCCTTGTCAAACTGACAAAAAGTGTGTCAATTTTAGGAACAGTATATAGGGTGTGCCACTTACTGAAGGGACAGCAACCCAGGAAGCTCCTCTGCTCTTCCATTTGTGGAGATATTAATAAAAGAAGCTTTAAGATCAGCCTCTGTTTAAGCTCGTGTCAGCTCTCTTCAGTCAGTGCCCTGTGCTTCCATTTCCTTGCAGCATGGTTTCCAGAAAAAGATTGGGTGTCCTGGCATATTCTGAAAGCATTGTTTTAGACAGTACCAAGCCCAGGTCTTTCTCCAGTGCTAAGATTCCCTCCAGTGCATGCCATCTGGATGCTGTGGTGGAGTTGTCTCCCCCTCACTGGAAGACATTCACATCTCTTCCACAGCTCTGCTAGAAATTGCTGCCATTTTGTGTTTGCTTCACTACAGCTCGACGTAGCAGAGATGGCCACTGTGCTGCCTCTGTCAGGAAGACTTTATGTAGCATTCTGGTCTGGCTCTTACATTTTGCCTTTTTATTTTTTTCCTCAAGTCCAGAGCGTATGCACTGTTCATATTAAGCTGTAGAGACCACGTTTGTCCTGGGGAGCTCTCAGGTGGCTCATGGAGAGCTGAAATGGTGGCTATCTCATTTCCTTCTCTTCCCTTCTCCCAGGTTTCCTGAAACTCCAACGTTGCTCTTTGTGAAGAGAAAACATGACAATTTGGCCAGCTATCTGTGCATCGTGGGACTTGTCTCAACTCTTTTTCTCTTACGCAAGTTGATGGGCTTGAGCAGGCTGGACAGTGACTGTCAGAAATAGTCTTTCAGAAATGCAGTACCAGCCCTCAAATCCTAAACCATCTGTCATGGTCAAATTAATGTAACCTTCTCCCTGCTGTCAGTGAGAGCTGGGGAAGTACAATAGCAGCCAGGGCTTGGTCCAGTAGGACTGGTCTGTTCACGTGGTTTTCTCATATACTTGGGTCTGTTCCACTGGCTGCCTCGTGGCAGGCTCAGTTCTCAGCTCAGAGCAGAAATGGTTCATGTTTGTGTTGAGATAGCTGAATTCTCCCGTTGTTTTTTTTCAGCAGTTATGGCAACCTCAGGGCTATATGGCCTTGGTACAGGCATGGCTGCTGCTAGCGTAGCCTACAGAGATCCAACACAGGAAGCACGCCTGCTGCTGGGCTTGGTGGCTTGTAAGTGACTGCAAGTCATGTGCTGAGTGCCAGGCTGGTGCTGGCTAAGCTTGAGATGCCGACGAACACGACTGGTACCAGTGCAAGGCCTGACGCTGGAAAGGGAAATGGTGGTGCTCCGTGCTCTGACGACACCGTTCTGATGCAGTCAGTGCCAGATGCTATCATGGGAAACTGGCTGCAGCTCAGCTGCTTGAAAGCTGATAGGTTTTCTTGTAGCTTCTGAATATGGTTGTGTTTTCTGGCAGCTGGTGAAAATGGCTTTGAAAAATAATAGCAGCTTTAAGTCAAATTGATGTCAACATTCACTGCAGGCTCTTTGAAGCTAATCAGTTTAAGTTCCTACTTGGCAAATGAAATTCCCATCTTGCTGGCCTCCCTCTCTTTAGCCCAATTCTCATAACTGCTACTTGTTTTTCACTGTCTCTTTCTAATGTGTCTAGTCAAAGAGAAGTTTTGTTGCTGAGATGTTGGTTCTGGTATGTTTTTGAAGGTACCCACACTGTCTGTGTGAACTTGGGCTTCTCTTTTTTCCTTACAGGATCTCTCTAGTTAGGAGCAGAGGAGAAAAAAGGCAAAAGCTGGTGAAGCTTTAGCACCTGCCTCAAGCATAGTTCAGCTGATGAGAAACACCAGTCAGTGCTCTCAGCAAGGGACCTGATTCCAACCATCACGCTTGGACTGAGACAGGTGGGTAGCAAGGATCCGTGGGGGAGCCATTACAGGCTATTCCAGGTGAGCAGAAAAAGGAAAGAAGTAAAGCAGCTTCTGAATAGAGAGAATCAGGAGAGCAAGAGGTAGATGGGCTGATGAAATAATGCTGTCTTTAACTGAATAAATAACAGCACCACAGGAGGCATTCAGGGCAACAATTTTGGGGAGTTAAAATGGAGGTTAAAGATTACATTTAGGATTAGCAATATCAGGACCCCTAAGGCATGCTCAGCGAATGCTAAAGGCATAGATAAAATCAGGTGTGTCTGGAGTAATGCCTGCTAATTAGATATGTACGATGTAGGTACGTATGATGCTCTTTATTTTTTCTGTTAACAGCACCTATATATACGATATGGTATCTCTCTATGTAAGGTACACTTAATACATATTATTAGCAGATTTGATGGTATAATATATGCAGGCTAACCTGGTTTTATGGAAGTAAGTGTTAGAAGTTGCTGAGCCATGAGAAAGGCTTCCTCTGGCACCTCTGTACAGCAGCTCTTTACTTCAGCTCCTGTATGGCAGCAGCTTACGCGCCAGGTTCTCCGTTGCACCGAGTGATTAGCTGTGAATGCACCCTTTGCCAAGACGGTAGGTTTGATTGGAGCCCTCCTGCCTTCCCCTGAACATTCACAGATAGTGCTGGCTGTGTTAGCACGCAATACAGATGCTGGTGAATGAATAAAGGGGAAAAGGAAGAGAGAGCAAGCTTGTCTTTGTCATCCTTTTTGAAAAGCAGAGGAAGGCATTAGCAACCTCCAGAGGGAGTTCCTCTTCTCAGCTGATCTCTAGGCATGGAACTGATGCCTCTGGGAATCTCTTGACATATGAGCCTATTTTCCTTGGTTCTGTCGTGATCCTCCGGAGAACATTTGTTTCCTGTTTGGTTTGAAAAGATCAGGCTTACTGTGTGCTAATTTTATATGAGGACATCAAACAGCACAGAACTAGTGCAGTGCACCAGAACAAGCTCAGTTCCAGCTCTGCCAGGAGCATGTACAGCACCTCGAATCCCAAAGGGCTCTGTGATGTGGGGCTCAAGAGATGAACCTCCCAGTCGGGTTTGAGACTGACCAGCTGTGACTACAGAGTCACACGTGAGCTACGGTGACCAAACAACGCCATCATTCCTTCCCATTTCTGCAGCTGCATCAGTCTGTTATGTGAAGGTTGACTGAGTTGTTTTGTAAATCTCAGCAATAAAATGTGTCCACAGTCTCCTAAATAACAGAAGAAAGAGAAGAAGGCATGTAATGATGGTGCTGGTGGAAGAAATGAAGAGTAGTGGAGTCTGAAAGAGATGTGGGCAGGTGAGCAATGGGCCTTGTGAGGCAGAACAAAATGCATTATTTTTTATGGAAATGCAAAAAAAGGATTGTGGATCTTCTGGACAGAGGATGAGTAGAGAAAATGCTAATTATATTTCATAAAGTTGATGGGAGCGAAGTTGGCTTTGTTCCACTGCTCAGGCAAATGAATGTGGCAGCTGGAAAGGACTAGCTGGCAAGGGATGGGAGGAACCTCACGTGGGGATTGTGCTTCTCACCTGCCAGTTTGTGTTCCCATTTGTGCCACAGAAGTCTGTTGTGTTGCTGTGAAGCTCTGGGTTCCACGCAGAGGAAAGATGTTTCAGAAATTTCAGTGAGATGCTAAAGCCAGGCTTCTTGCTGGCCCTCTGGCTTGAGTCTCAAACCTCTCCTAAATTGCAGTGGCCAAAGCTATGCTTAGCTTCACGTTCATGAATGAGTTTCAGGGAGGGACCTCTGGTTCTGATGTTGCTACCAGGGAGCAGATGTCCTGAGACATTTACAGACATAGGTCCTCTCTTCTCCTTTCTTCTAGGTTGGGTGCCTAAAGCTGAGTTGGCAAAAATGATGATCTGGCTAGGATGTATGGCAGTGGGGTCAGGATATTCCTGTCGTGCTCAGCACTCCTTACAAAAACGGTCCCTGTCTCCTATTCCAGAGGCTGCTAGAGAATGTGGCACAGATAAAATAAAGCAGTCAGTGTCCATGGGGAAAGCATTCCCAAGAAAAGCATTTGCTGAGAAAGAGTTTACTGTGCTTTGAGCAGAGTCAAAAGTAATTAAACGTCCTAGTGAGGCACTAGGAGTGGGCACACTTTACAAAAGAGGGTAATGTCCTGGGCAGGAACGCTGTTTTTGGGGTGCAGATGGCCACGTAGAGGGGTGGCCTGGCCTACCTGGAACACTGACTGCCCCATTGTGAACTGGAACGTGCTGAGACGTGCTGCAGCAATGCCCTGTGACTTGCACAGCTTGATTTAATTCCTCTTGGATTTGCAGAGAGGAAAGCAAATAGGTTGAGTGTGGGATCCCCAAGGCACTGAGTTATTTAGACGATCAGCAAAGAATGAGTAAAGGAGTCGTGGCTCACAAAAGCTCAAGACTGTCAGAAAAATATTAGACATCATCTGGAAAGAGGATGGTATTGGCAGGATAGAGCTGCCCCAGCCTTGGGACGTGCCCCCAGTTTGAACAGTTTGCATGGCTAAAGGAAGGTCAGAGCCATGGAAGGGGATGGGGTGGAGGGGAGGAGATTTCATGTCAATGGCCGGGGACAGGTGCAGAAATGCAGAGCTCGGCTGTGGCTGTGGGGTTTGAGCTGAGAAGTACCAAGAGCTTTGACAGAGGGGCTGAAGGTAGAGGTTTAGAGCCTTAGAAGGAACATGGCTGGAGTGAGCCTGCAATTCTGGGCGTCAGATCCAGGATAAAATAGAGCTCTTAGCTAGGATCCTGTTCAGTTTCAGGAGCTAATGGGTGACTGTGAGAATGCGAGTGAGTACAAATAAAGATTTGAAAGAAAAATCTAACCCCAATGTGCTTTTGTGCTACAGTTTTTCTCTGATCAGATGCTTGTTTACAAGGAAGGGGGCATGCCTTTCTCTTGTCTTTGCGAGAGCCCTGGCAATGTGGAGTTGGAAAGTGAGATTTTGAAGTGTGAATTCCATGTAATAGAAAAGCAGAGATTCCCCAGGGGCCGGTACAGCACTTCCCCAAGGCATCATTTGAGGTTGGTGGTTGACTAAGTGGGTGATGTGGAGAGATTCAGGTGATGGTAATGGTCTGTGATGGTGTTTAATAGAAAACAGTGGTGGGGCTGTTATTTCTAGGGGATTTAACTCCCCCGGGTGCATGACCTCGCATAGCATAAGCTTTCCTAGCATGAAGTTACGCTATGTGTTGTGGAGGTGCCGAGGACTTCTGAATCATTGCCTAACTCCTCTGGCATCGCTGCCTGTGAGCCAGATGGTGCCGGTGCGGGGTAGGACCACTTGTACCTGGTAAGAAATAGGTAACAAATGACAAATCCCAAGGTGTGCCTGTGTACTTGTGCCAAGCTCTTTTTTCCTGAGACGTCCCCGTGCCAGGATGGGTTGGACAGTCTTTCAGGCCACGTATTCTGCTTCTGGCTCAGACACGCTTTCCCAGTTCATGCCTGTGCAGTGCAGATACGGGGCATTCAGCATGACCTTCATCTGGCATTTCAAGGGACAGCCTGAACAGTGCCAGAGCCTTCAGCAGAGAAGTGCTGTGTGTCCTGGTACAGAAACAGGAGCATTTGCTTTTCATGGAAGGCTGTGGCTGGATCTTGAGATGAGAGGAATGCATCTGCTTCCCCTGCAGTCCACCAACATTAAGCATTTAGTGTGTAACAGCCACTGCCCAGGGCCTGATTTCTATGCAGGGTCTGTAGGGAAGGAAGTGAGAACAAAAAGAGAAGGTTTTAGGATTTGCTTTCTCCATGGCAGTGCGTGTTGATCCTTTGTGCGTGTGCTTGCGGAGCGCAGGAATGGGGGGAGGATGCCACCGCTTCATTCAGCGCTGCCTGCGACTAATGGACCTTGACAACTGCAGCACAACATGGAAACTATTAAAAAGGGAGGACTGATTAAAGCCCAAACCATCCCAGCATCCCCCTGGGCTCTTAACCCCGTGTTGGAGCTGAGCAGCCTAGCAATGCCTCCTCCCTGGCTGCACAATTAACATCTCTTGTCACTAATTGATTCCTGTGGTGCTCGCAGGACAATTAGAATTTAAATTGCCTTTTACAAAGGTCATGAAAACATGATAAAAGACGAATCTATTAGGAAGGATCACTCAGGAGTCTCTCTCCTTTTCCACAACACTGGCTGCTGGTTATCACAGGGACACGAGTGAGGGGAACTGGGAGGGTGGCTCAGGCCTTTGGCTCATTTCTTGCTGATTGTAGTTCATGGCAGAGCCTCAGCTCATTGTCACTTGTGCACATTCTTGCACTGAAAGTGTTACTTTATTTTTTGCTGTTTCTTTTAGGAGTTTTTGTATATGCTATCCCTTATCCGCCTTTTTTGATATACTTTGAGATAGCTGTTTTTCTACTTGACTCCTGAATTCACTGCAGAGGGGAAGGAACCCGTTTGTGATGGAAGGTGAAGGGTTTGGCTTTGCAGAGCAAAGGTGTCCTAGTGTCAGCCTGTCTTTACTTCCAGAGAGCTCGTGTCATCACATCTGAGCTGGGATCAAATCCTCCATTCAGGTGTCTGTGGCATCATGGCTTGTCAAACCGAGTTTTGAGTTTTGCCATCAAAGCAGAATTATGACAGTTTGTAGTTAGGTGGGGAGCTGGTATTTTGCTTGCAAATGGGAATATCCAGAGTCCTTACAGTCACTCCCCTCCATCACCCTCAAGCCTCAACAGTGGAAAGAGATTTAAAGCCTCACATGTCATGTTTAAGGCAATGGTTTGTAATTGCAGTAAATCAGGCTGAAATGGATCTTGGAAGAAGATATGAACATAGAAGGAGATCTGAACAGAATAGTCTAGGTTGGAAGAGACCTCCAAGATCACCGAGTCCAACCTCTGACCTAACATTAACAAGTCCTCCACTAAACCAAATCCCTAAGCTCTACAACTAAACATCTTTTAAAGACCTCCAGGGATGGTGACTCAACCACTTCCCTGGGCAGCCCATTCCAGTGACTAACAACCCGTTCAGTAAAGAAGTTCTTCCTAATATCCAACCTAAGCCTCCCCTGGCGCAACTTCAGCCCATTCCCCCTCGTCCTGTCACCAGGCACGTGGGAGAACAGACCAAGCCCCACCTCGCTACAGCCTCCTTTAAGGTACCTGTAGAGTGCGAGACTGGGCTCTCAGGTCTGGATGCAGCAAAAAGTCTTGTGATTTGGTGGTTTCTCTTCTGATTTTTATATCCCAAGTGTGTGGGTTGACAGGGAAGACAAAGTTTGAGACACGTTACTGTGATCCTGAACCAGCCTCATGTAGCTACAGCAATATTTCACGCTGAGAGAAAAAAGCCAGGCAGAATATCCAATTGCCCATCCCATCCTTTCCCAGTGGCATTCCCCTAATAAAAGAGGCTGGCTGGCTATTTAAGAAACTCATGTCCTTTCCAAGTTCTGCCTTTGACTTCTTGCTATTCTGGTTATTGAAATTGATTTTGCACTCCAGGCACGGGATTTTCCATTGCCAAGTTTAATGTCTGAGATAATAGAAATTATGTTTCCACTCGTACATAAATCTCAGGGCTGTTTGTGCTCAGATGACTGGATAGTAAGTACAGGTGAAATTGCTCCTGTGATTGTTTCAGTAAAAATGTAATATTGTTGTACGGTTTTATAAACTGTGTTTAACTGGTTTACACATTTCCAGCAGTGACTATGTAGGGTTTTTTTCGTTGTTGTTTTGTTTCTGTCATTAGAATAAATATAAAGCTCTAAGCAAGGCATCTAATTTCTCTTCTCAACAGTGTGGTAAATCAGCTGGTTTTGGATGTAGGCCAAAGAGTGAGCAGCACGACCACCCAGAGGTTGTGCATTACCCCTCTGCTGTGTTTGCGCTGCAGGTTTGCACTCAGAGAGGCCAGCCAGTGCACAAGAACATCAAGGATCTCTTTGCTTTTGTAACCTTCCTCACTGGGGCAAGCACCAGGCTTTGAACTGCCTGGGGCACAGTCTTGTCTCCACCAAGTCTTTCTATTGCTAGTCAGTGCACACAGGACCCGGCTTTGAAAAGATTGGGAAGGAATAAGCAAAGGTGAATCTCTTGAGCTTTAAGGGCAAAGCAGTCTGAGAAGGTTTCTCCAGCTCCCAAGAGCTAAAGGAGGTAAGTGGTGGTGTCAGGCCCACAGAGATCAGTCACTGGATTGTGGCCTGAAGGCTCTGCGGCCTTTAGGGTCTCTGTGCCCTGACCTGTCAGTGTTGTCAGCTCCCAGGAGGAGGAATGGCTACTGTAAGATAATCTTGCATGCTCTGTGAGGATAAAGGAGCAGGGAGGAAGGATGGCAGAGTGATGGAGGGACCAGAGCCTGCACCCACTTCAGCTACAGGCTTTGCTGGCTAGTTGTGAATCTGCTCAGCTCTGCAGCCCTCACCTGGGCGACATTCCCATGATCTGAAGGCCTTGATTAGCTTCCCGAGCAGCTCTGTAACCCAGCCAGCTGGCTGCCGACCAGCCCTGCTGCCATCTGCTACCCTGTGCCTCTGTTGTGGCTGAGCCCTGGATGCCAAAGATGCTGCCGTAGCTCCTTCCTGAGGGAAGCCCAGACCCTGGCAGTTCAGGTGTTCTTCAGGCAATATCCTTCACGCAATAACGTGCCAGCCTCCAACAGCCAGGGCGTGCTGGGTGGTGATTAGAGCACTGCAATGAGAACACGCAAGGCATTTATGTGGCTCCCTACCTGCCCTGCCCCTGTATTCTTCTATGCTGTGCACGTCTCATGTCCTTGGCTCAAGGAACATCATTAGTGCGTGTCAGGCAGTGCCCAGAGTGGTGAAACCTCAGCTTGAGCTGGTGTTTTTTGCACTGTTGAGCAGTTGCATTGTTTCCCTCCTAGAGGTGCCTTCGCTTTGGGAGGGAAGGTGCTCGATTTATCTCCTCCTTACCTTGCAGGAGTTTGGTGAAGCTCAGCTAGCAAAAACTTGTAAATTGCTCGGAGATCATTAAAGGAAAAGTGCTGTAGCAGAGCAAAGTATTATTTATTAATGTGCCTCTGTCTTACAGGGCCATAAATATCAAGGTTTTAATTGCTCAGACTTGTAATCTGAGTAACTTCATGGATTTTTTTTTCCTTGGTGAATAATTTCATGGACCAGTTGCTGCATAAAGCAATGCAGGAGAGGTGTTGAAAAGCCAGGTCTGTTGGGTAGAAGACAATGGGATGTCACAGAACCACTTTCAGCTTTTCTTTGGCTGTTCTAATCTCTCCTGGCTCAGTACGTCCCTCTGCATCTAAACTTGCTTTGATTTGTTTAAAATCCCACCTCTGCTTATGGAGGGCAAGAAATAGTACTGTGAAGATGATTGGAGATTTTGCATTGCAAGGGTCTCGGGATCACTTAATCAGCCGTATGCTACCATTAATAAACTCTAGCTATGCTTGAAAATTTGCACTGTACGTCTTTTGGGGGCAGGACACAGTGCAGCTGAAGGGCAGAGAAAGGAAAAAATCATTCCCTTTATCTTTCCAGCTTCAGCTGGCAGAGGAGGTGTGAGCTGGCGGTGGGACTGCACTCGATGCCCTGCTCTGCACACCACGCTGGCAGCCGCAGCCCGTTGAAGCCATGGGGCTGGCGTCAGCTGCACGTAGTTACTCCAGCAAACGTTTGGCCAGTCAAGATGCAGTTAAATATCTCCGTGCTTGTGAGAGTGCTGAGGCTGGTGTTTTTTCTCTGCCTATGAGAGCTGTTTCCAGGTGGGAGTAGTCTCAGGGCCATCCCAGCAGGAAGGGGTCTTTCAGTTGCTTATCTCTGAGCTTGGGGGAAGGAGGCAGGGCTGGGGTTGCAAGGCCGAGGCCTTCTGGGTGCCTTATCTGCAGAGGGTGGTGGTAAGTGCTGAGCCTGGTGGGATGATAGCAAGCAATCCACAGAGGATGGCAATGAGTGCTGTGGTGAGTGGACTAGAAAGTGAACCCTTTGTGCAGTATCTCTAGCATACAATAAGGAAATTCCTTCTCTTTCTCACTCTGCCTGTTTTTTTAATTGCCTCAAAAACATGGCAAGGCTCAGCCTGCTCCTGGTTCCCCAGGAGGGTGGGCAGCCAGATGCTTCCTCATGTGTTTGTAAGCTCTGGGATATGCCGTTCTAATATGTTGTTCATAGGCCTCTGAGATTACCCCATTTCATACAAAATGTAGCAGAAGCAGCACCAATTGTGTGTGTGTTGCCTTTACTCCCCAACTCTGGCAGACTGACACCAGCTTTAAAATGTTTGCTTGGACTGTCAGTGACTTATAAAGCTGATCTGAAGGTTCTCCTTTCTTTTTAGGTGTGAATAGTACAGTGCTTTCTCCCCTTCATGCTGGTCATACTCTGCTACCTCCTGATCTTAATGCAGGACTCTTATGATTCCCATGCAACCATCTCGTATCAAAGCCAAGTGGATAAACCCCATCAGCATCACAAGGAAACATTCAGGTAAGGTGATGGGCATGTCTCCAGGCAGTCCCAATGTATTATACCTTAAGATATGGCAGCCAGACAATTTCTCTGTGGTCCGTGCAAAGTCATGGAGGAGACACTATCCACTGTTGTGACCCTCACGCTGGGACCCCGTAGACCATCACTGAAATACCTAGTCTCTAAGGAATGGGTGTTTAGTTGGCAGAGAACTTAAAGCTGCATCCAATGTCCCTCAGTCATCACTATCCGCTTGTTTTGCTGCCTCAGATGGTCTCACTTCCCATTCAATTATCAGCATTCCCCAGGGACTCAATTATGCCACCTGAGACAGAAGGAAGAGAACAAATGGTCTGTGCTTCAAGGGAGAAAAAGGGAGTGTCAAGTCCTAATTCAAGAACAGTGGCAGATTGGCCCTTTCCTCGTGAGATAGCATGAACGCTTTTAAGAGTGGAAGAGACTAATATCTGCTGCAGCTAAGCCAAGCATGACATCCAGAGGCTCCATAATTAAATGTGAATGCATATGCTGAGGGGCTTGAAATGTGGACCAGGGAAGACCTCCAGTAATGATTGCCCATTACATGGGTGATATCAGTCAGGGTTAGTCCTGGTCCCTTTAGCTGTGCCAACAATCCTCAGTGCCAGTGATTCACACATCCTCTGTTTTGTTTCAAATATGTGGTCAATATTGAACAGATGCATTTTAACAATTTAAAGGGCTTTAAAGAGCTCTGCTTATGCTTAGAAATTTTTATTTGGGGGGGGGGGGACGCACACTTGTGGTAACTGCTCGTGCAAGCACACTTCCGAGTTGTTCAGGGACTTTTTAAGGTAGTTGATTGAACTGTGTGAAGTGTACCAGGCCTGCTCACGTGCCCATCTCTGACCACAGTAGGTGCACCGAAGCTAAGAGGCAGTAATTTCATTTGGGTTCTTGGTAATGATGCTGGCACCCATCTGCACGTTGTTACACTTGGCTATTACTGTTGGCAAAGTGGTACTGGCAGGAACGAGGGCAGAAGCCCTGTGGGCAGGCCGAGGAGCCTGGTGGCAAAAGAGTGCTGTGTGGGATAAGGAGTCTACCAGCATTCAGGTGGTGGCTGAACTCCGTTCCAGTCCCTTGAGTATGGTTCCACTTGGGACTCCCAGCCAGGTCAGAGCTGCAAGCATATGCATATTTATTACTGGAATTAATTGCTTTAATGCCAGAGAGCAGATGGAACAAGGCAAGAGGGAGAAAGATGGGGGGCTGCGTGCAGCTCTGGTTTGGGTTTGCTTACTGGTTCTCTCAGCAGGAAGAGCTCTGCAAGCCTACGTGGCTGCTGCTGCTGTGTTCAGCTACCTGCATGCAGCAGTGAAATGGTTAAGATGCTTTGGCCAGGCTGCTTTAGAGATCCAGTATGGGAATAACGGGGATTCTTCAGTTTGGCACTAAATTGTAAGGATAGGCTTATGTGAACAAAGCCGGTGGGGAAACTTGAATTTCACCATGCTCAGGAGTGGAAGAGAAATGAAAGCTGGCACATGAGTCTGTTTCCACTTACGAAGCACCCATCTGCCTCTTTAAAATTCAATTTATGGGAATGGTGAGTAAGGCTGGGCCAGTTCGTAGCTATTAGATCCATGCCATTAACATCCCAGCCGCTTCATTTTATCAATAGCATGCACTGAGCAGGGAACATCTCTCATGCAGGATTGGCAGAAATTGATATTAATAAGTGGATCTAATATTCTTAAATTTGTATTCCTTCCCAAGACTCACAGTGAACCCAAAGGGCAGAAGAAATAATAAGTAAAGGCCTAATTCATTATTTATAACCGGGCAAACCAGGGAAGTAACTCAGGGAGATTACCTGGATAATCCAGCATTAGCATCTTGTTTCAGAGATCTTTATTAGGACTCAGGAAAGGCTCCTGGGAGAGAGGAGGCAGTATGGTAAATTCATGCGCTAGCCTTTGACCCTGTCTAGTGCCCTGTCCTTATAATTTACTTTGGGGCATGCGTGAGTTTAACACAAAGATAAACACTGTCGACTGAAGAGAGCGAAGGAAGCTGAAGAGGGGCAGTACTGTTCTAAGGGGCTAGAGTAGATGGCAATGCTGCACCACAGACTGTGTCCAGGTGCTGTCTCCTCTTTTTCCCAGTTGATGGGACCAAATGCGTTTTGGGAGACACTCCTCGAACTCCTGGGTTCTCCTTTTCAGAGTGGAAGTAATAGCACCTCCCAGAGAGCCAGCTCATGAGGCTAATGCTTTGCGATGCTTTAAAGTTAAAACAGATTAGGTCTTGCAGGCCAGTGCCTTTCTCAGTGCGAGGACAATCTAGGTCTTTTGAGAAATTATTACTTTACTGTTCTGTCCATTGTTTCTTTTTTTTTTTTTTTTATGTGGATGGCTTTACATAAGGAGGGGAGGTAGGGGAAAGTTTCATGACCAGTTGTTGAGCCTCTTGTTGAGAAATATTGTCCTCATTGGTTTTTGTTTTCCTGAAGAGGTTTAAAGTGGTCTCCAGCTGCAGAAATGAAACCAGCTAAAAGGTCAAAAATAAATCTTTGCAGGAAGATACAGAAGAGTACTGTGGGACAGAGGCAGAAACACTATTTCTGAGATTCCCAATGCAATTTTGCAGGTGTGAAATATTTGAAAAAGTTACAGTCAAAGAACTTAATGCTTGTTTCATCCTGATAATGCCTTTAGTTCATTAGGCTTTGCCAAGCAGCCCTTGATTGCATAAATAAGTTTGCTTGTGTGTATTAATGACAAGGAGGTAGGTGATGCACTTCTTGGAAAATTCATGCAGATTCCCCCCTGGATAGCTTTTGGTTGGGGCTGTTATTCATCCTAATTCTTTGCAAAGATAAGCAGCCTAGAGTCAGTTCAGATACATGGGCAGATGTTTCAAGCGGGAGCAGAGCAGGCTGTCAACAGTTAATATAGCAGCAGTGGGGCCGCTTGACGTTTGTGGTGTACCCTCTCCCTGAGAATCTCAGAGTTTATCCAAATAACTATCTAATCCCCTCTAGACACCTGCAAGGTTGGTACAGTCAGTAGTAAACCCTTTTCAGATGAGGAAGGCTGAGGTGGAGCTGTTGAACAATTCTCTAACAGATCAGTGGAAGTGCTGGGAATAAAGCCCAGGACTCCCAGGTGCCCAGCCCTGGCTCCCATACGTTCTTCCTTGCTTCTTTTTCATCTGAGTGGATTCACCCATCCCTAATATAAAAGCAGATCACCTCACCTACCATGTCTGCATACACAAATTTTCTTTAAACACTAGCTATCGGTGGGCTTTTTTGTGAGATTATGCACACAGAAGAAAGAGAATGCTACCATCTGGGATACCATATCAGCACTTCTAGAGATATTTGGTACAGGATGTATCCAGTTATAAATGAGCTTGAAGCCTACAGTCTTAACAAAAGCAGGTGGAATCTTAGCAGCAGCAATGAACAGTTTAGGAGAGTTAGCAGGATTCTTAACCCCCCTGAAATAGACTCTGCTTTCCAAAACGGAAAACAATAATGTCCATAACTGAAATAATTAACAGAAAAACAATTTGCAACACTTAATTAAATGGAAAAGAATATGCTAATGCAGAGTTAAGTCTGCACGAAGGCTTCTGCTCCAGTGCATGCTAAGTATGCGGTTTCCATGCACTCATAACTTTGTTAAATCAAAGCCAAATGTCGTCCAGTTTAGGAAAGCAGAGACTCCTTGCTGAGAGTCCTTGTGCCAAGTTTCAAGCACCAGCCATGCTTTCTGGCTAGAAGGTTTCTTGTTTTGTTTCCCTCCTCCCTCCAGAAGTGTTTTTCATCTACAACTCACAAGCAGCTGAAGTGATTTTTCTGAAATGATTCAAAACACTCTTTAGCTCTGGGAAAACATTAGCCTGGGGGGCAGTCTTTCAAAAGTGCATTGCGATGGACTGGGAATGCGGAGGGTCTCCTGGCTGTACCTGCTGAGGGCACTGGCAGCTCCACATGCAGTAAGTTTGTCATAAACGTGAACTGCATTACTGCTACAAATTGTTCCTGGAAGCAACGGGCACTACGCTGCTGCCAGAGCAGTGCTGTGATTCCAGACGTACCTGTACCAAATGGCACCCAAATTGCTAGGTGTTGATATTGTTATGGTACCAGCTCCGTGCTGCTATCTCTGGCCTGCATGCTGCTGCAGCATTGTCATTTCAGCTAAGGGTTGGCAAGCGGGAAAAGCCCATTCTTTCCCTGAAAGGGCGTATGTGTGTGCTGAGAGGTGGGGGATGAAGCCTAGGAGCTTATCTGGGAGCCTCGAAGTGCTGCACGGTCTGCGTGCTGGTCTCTGCCCAGATGTACTGAGCAGTGCAAGCTGCAAGCAAGCTGGTTCTGCCCTGGAGCTGCTGAGTGGCTGTGTGGCAAGGAGCCAGCTCTGTGACAGGAGAGTGGCAAATTGGGTCAGTGTCTTGTAAGATGTCTATAGGTGGCCTAAAATATATGGTTCCTAAAATGGGGACCAAATTGAGGTAGGACAGTATTTGGAAGGTGACACTAAGGTCATGCATGAAAAGAGCAGGAAGGAGGTGCTTCTCGCCCATCAGGTTGAAATCCTTTCTGCACCAAATCTGCACCAAAAGTTGACAGAAGGAGAAAGCAGGAGAAGTTTTTAAAGCTGTTTATGGTATCTTCCAGGCTTTGTTTCCTACTACCGTAGGTACACTTCTGAATGTGCTGGTAGTGGATTGGCTGGGTGCATTTTTGGTATCAACCTACAGACGTCTCCTAGTGACATACAAAATGTCCTAATCTTTATTCGGCAGTGTGCCTTTTTTGAGGACTTGCCTTGGGATGAAAACTCTTTTAGACTGACTTGCTCAGTGGTGGTGAGATGTCATTCACCACAGAAGAATTTCTCAGCAAATAGGATCTCTTGTAGAAGCGAGCTGGGTTAATAATAGTTCAAGCTGAATGTACTTCTTATGTTTGTAGTGGATGCAGTGTGCAGGAGCTGACAAGCACATATGATAGGAGCAATGTTTTTCTTGAAAATACTCTTGAATGCAGCCTAGACAACCGTGTTCTGGACACATCAATATCTGATCTGGGAGATGGATCAGATCTTTTAAAGTGATTCCTGATATTGCAGACCCCTCTGCTGAGTCTTAGTGGCATTCCTTACATCTGCTACTCTTTCTTGCCTGGAGTCAGCTGCTGAACAACTGGTTTTAGGGTTGGGATGTGGGAAGTGGGGGATTTGATTTGGAAGAATGGATTGAACTAAAGAGATGTCAGAAGTGGAGAGCTGGGGGACTTTCCAGGATAGACACACGTGACTGCTTTTCCTCCTCTGCTGTTCACTACATCCATGCTGACTTCAATAGGTGGGGACTGGAAGGAGAATTGCAAGAGGATGGGAAGAGGAGTGTGGGGTTCTTATGATTTCTTTGAGCTCTGTACTTACTACTTACTCCTTATGAGAAAGCTGGGAGAGAAATCCCTTCTGTGGTCCCAGATACAGGAATTTTAAAGAGTGCAGCAACAAGAGAGGAGAACACATGAGAATTTTTTTAATTTTTTATTTTTTATTATTTTTTTTTTAAATCAAACAGCTCATTTGAGTCAATGTGACCCAAAACAGAAGGCTCTGGCTCTAATACAAAATGACTTATTCCCATACTGCCAAAATGCACGTTTTTGCTGATGCTGTGTACTGCTTCATGACTCTTTTAAGGCTGAAATGATAGTGAATTCTTTCCCACAGTATCTGATTGCTAGGGTTGCAGGCTGTTGGGTAGGTCTAACCCACCATAAGCACAGGTGCTTAGGTAAATATTGCCTCTTCCTTTTCTGAATCAGTACCCGTGCTGATCACTTTGTAAATTGGTGTGCTTTGATGAGAGAAGAGGGTGCAGTTTGCTATTTCACAGTCATTCTGGAATATCTTTTCTTTCTGATTGTTTTGCTTTTATGGGACTCTGGCCCGTATTCTGCAAATAACCCTGCAATTTTAAATAGTTAAATATAGTTGGCCAAATTCTTCCCTTGGAGATACCCATGTAGTTCCCATGGCATTGCTGAGAACCCAGAATACATTTCTGAGGACAAGCTTAAGCCCGACAGAGCCATTTCACTCCAGGCATAACACTGTTCAAAGTCAATGGAAGCATGATGTGAGCACATTGTCTTTATATTTTTACAAGTGCTTTTCTATATTCCTTAACTTCCAGGCTAGAATCCAACAACGCAAACGCCAGCCAGAAAGCTGCTGTTTTCTTCTTAACACTTGTTATCAGCAAGCTTTGTATGCCTGGGGAGCAAAGCGTGGTGACAGTGCCTTGTCACACTGGCAAGCCAGGATCATGTTCAGGACTGCGTAAGGTGAAGAGAGCACGAGGTAGGAAAACTGGCTTGGATTTTCAGAGATGTTAAGGCTGCCTTAGTTTGCTCCTCTGGAGGCTGGCTTATACTGTTCACTTCCACTATAGCAGAAGGAAGCCAGAGTGGAGGTCTTGTAAAAATCTCACTGCTCCCCACAAAGCGGCCTGTTTCTAACCAGCTAAAATCAGTTTCTTCCCAGGTTAGCTGTCAGAGGTAAGCTGTTGAGTACTGGTGGCCCTATTCATTTGGCCTAAAGCAACAACTGCCTGTTTTTCACAATGTTTAACACACGATTAGCAAGATTAACCTGGCAGAGGTTAAAAATTCCTCTGAGGAGACACGCAGGGTGGTGCTTTTCTGTTGCAGTTGGCCTGGGAGGCAGCTAGGCCGGGCCAAGCTGTCAGTGGTAACAGCTTGTGCCCTCCAAGTTCCACCTGCATTGCTGAAGCCTCACTGGTTTCTCTTGCCTGAGGGTGCTCAATGCTTTTTGCATGGCTCTTTGTGCTGAGATGTGAGAGCTTTTTGTGGCCAATTGTAGGACAATTTGTGTTTCTCTCAGGAGAAACTATGAAAAGGCTTTGGAAGGCTACCAGGATGGGAGCAATTTGGACTGCTGAGAGGAAGCAGTATATAGCATCTAAGCTTTACTCACACCCATGATAAAAATATGTCTGGACCTGGGTATAGAGCTGTCTGTGTAGATGATGGGGATATCTCATGCTAAATCATAGATCAGGAGGAGTCCAGGATGTGTGCATGCTTTAATTCCACAGCCTTCTTGACTACTTAGGTTGGGGCCTGTCTTGGGCTGTTAGAGCAGCATGAGATGAGTGAGCCCAAGATAGGTCAGTGCAGTTGGGTATGTACAAAGTGTCTGGGCATGGGCAGCAAATCCTGTTCTTGGACATTAAAAAGTACTCTTGGCATATTCAGCTGTCTCCCCAGCTACTGGCAAGGTGACAGGAAAATTGGCTGGGCACATTTCCAACTGGCTTGGTGGCAACATTTACTTAAGACGAATATTCCCTGTCAGACTTATGTAGAAGCTAGAAATATCTATTTCCTGGTCTCTCCTTATATGCTCCTCGTTGTTTTGCTGCCCACCTCTCACCAGCCTATTTTTTGTCCAATTAAGGCAACTGTTGGCTAAGGCGACTGCAACCCACGGTTACGCAAGACACGTGAAAACACCTTGCTCAGCATTCACATAGCAAAGGCATGTGCCTCATGTCCCAGCTTCCCTGTCCCACTGGGCTTGCTCTGGGTGGCTGAAGACTTACTGCCCTTCTTGGTGTGCGGTTTGGGGTGGGGGAACCTTGGTCTTCCTGGGAGGCTGGCGTGGGAAGGGGCTGTAGGAAGGGCTTTGGTTGCTGTGTTCTGGTAGTGTCGGACGTGGGATTAGGGGAAGGCAGTGAGGATGGGCTCGGCAGCAGGCCGTGGTGTTGCTGAGGATGACACTCTCGAGCACTGTATCCTCGGAGTGCCTGCGCCCAGGTAGTACTGCTGGTACTGTGCCACCCTCAGCTCCACGCCAAGAGCTGCTTTCTCCAGCAGAAGGAGCACCTGGAGTCATAGAAATACCCCTGGGTGCCAGCGTGTGCCACAGGCAGGGCTGCTCTGGAGAGAACCCAATGTGTCCTGCCACAGTTAATCCCTACTGCCCTTAATCTATTGGGGGATCACCCTTGGCTTTTCCTGCATGTTACTACTGTCCCCTAAGGAGGAGCCGGCCCCTTTGCTTTTGGGCATCTGGAGAAACGTAAGTCAGTTGTGAATTCTGGGCTTGATGTTGCAGCATTGTCCTTGGAGAATTCAGAAAGGCTGTCACTTATGTCTGTGTTTGTGCTGGACCTTTTGTGTGGGTGTTTGCTTGGGAGAGCAGGAGGAGCTGGGCATGCTTGGATGCTAACAAGGAAAAAACAGTAAGCTGAAGCTTACAGAACAGCTCAGCTTTTGAAGGTGCAGCTTTGCAATAGCCAAATTTTGCTTTATGTGTCCCCATGGGGGTGTAGGTCCCACTGCCTATCCAGAAAACACTGGAGAGAGAGTTAAAAGCCTGTGCTAATTGTGGGGTTGATGCTGCAGGAGGATGCACTGAGGCTCCCTTCCTCTGAGTCTTCAACTTCTTGATTTACCCACCTTGAGAGGGTTCTTAAGTAAGGTGAGGATTCCTGCAGGATGACTGTCAGTCTTCTGACAGTGGGTCTGCTAATCCTGTTCAGGATTAGTCCCTGGGCTCCAGGGACATGAGGATTATGGGCTGAGCCCTCCTTCTGTAGCTGTTACGGAGGGAGGCAGCGTCCTGCTGAAGCAGGGGAGCTGTTATGCTTGTTCCATGCAATTTTCTTATTATTCAGCCTAAAGGCCTTCAGGAAAATGTCAGAGACATTCCAGTGACCTCCTTGCAGTGCATCCCAGAGCTCTGCAATCTGATATTAATTACAGTAACTCTCTATATTAAAGCAGAGATTTGCTAAGTTACCATAGGGGTTTCAGTGCTTGATTCACTTTAATTTAAAGAGGAACTAGATATTCCCTCAAGCGGTGTTGGAAGTTTTAACCTCATAAAAGCAGAAAGATAGGATTTTTGCTGAATGTGCCCTACCTGGCCAGGGAACTATCTCGCGGTCAACAGCATGAACCACAAAGAGGGGCAGTCCATGGTGCTCGTTTGTTTAGTCCTTTTTCTCTCTTGCCCTGCCCACATTTTGGCCCAGCTCTGCTGCCTTTCTACAGAGACTGAAAAGTTTTGGCATCTCCATACCCAGGACCTGATTCTCTCGCCTGGCTTAGGCCGGTGCCTTGTGCTGCTGTCTTACAACAATCCTCTTTTGCTGCCTTGATGTCCTACTGGCTTGGTGAGCACGTGCCATGTGGTCTGCCCATGAGCAGGCAAGAGTGTCCAGGAGGGCTGTGACCGTTGCCTGTATTCCCAAGCTGCACAGTGTTGGTGGCAATCCCAAGCAGCAATAAACTCCATTTCACTTATATCTACAAAAGCCGATGTGGTCAAATAAAACTGTTCTGACAGCAGCATTTAATAACCTTGCTGTCTGCAAAACCCCGGGTCCCCATACTTGCTGACAACAGATGTTTTTTTTAGAAAGCTGATTTTTTTTTTTCTGTCTTAGAACTAGATTTGCAACCTAACCATCTACTGAGTACCTGTATACACAGATGTCTACAAAAGACAGTGAGGGAGAGAAGGGAGGGGAGCGGTGTTGTGTGTTCAAACAGACCAACAGTAAAAGGCAGCAGCTTCTGTGTGTCTTGGCCTACTGAAGTCTGCATGTGCTGAACTCCTCCATCCTGCGTGTAAGGAAGAAGGCAGTGAAGGGAGGCCAAGCCAGACATCGCTCCTCCATCAGCTCCTCTCTTTTCTGTGGTGTAGGAGGGAGATGTGACTGAGGACGTACTACAGGCTGCGGTGTGAGGAGCTGTGCCTTGTGCCAAGTCCAACGGGCTCTTCATCTTCCAGTGCCTTGCTCTGTCCTTACAATATTCCCAACCTCTGCCATGTTTACACCAGTGAGGAAAGTGCAAATAGTCAGCAGTGAGGGTGTTTTCAGGACGGGATGTGAGTATCTGAGGTCTCTTTAGCCCTTGGGGTTGCTCATGAGGATCACTGTGCATCAGGGCTAGTTGCCCGGCTGATAATGAGGTCTGAATCTGGTTCTTCCCCTCTGATTTTAGGGAACTTAGGGCAGGGAGGAATTTTGGCTCTCCCTGCCTTGTTTCACTTATCTTTTCTGTTTAGGCTGAATATAGCCATCCTCATTCCTGCCTGAACAGATTAGGTGCTGTCACTGCACAGTTGCATCCCACCCTGGAGGTGGCTGCGTTTTGGTGATTCATACTAGCCCAGAGGACTGCCTGCTTCTTCTTCCATCAATTTGATAGAAAGAGGCAGCTGAACTTGTTGTTCATACGATTACTGGGATGCCTGTCACAGCCTGCATGGCAGAAAGCTGTATTTGTAATTAATATCTGTACCTATGGCCTAACAGTTAGTCATCTTTCATTACTGTATGGCGATTCTCTCTCCTGCAGCCTTGATGGCTGGGCCTTCCCTTGGTCTCGTGGCTATCACTGTCCTCATAGCTTCTAGGCTCGTGCAGCAGTGCTTTGGGTGTGCTGTACTGCAAGGAAGGCATTGTGGGGTTCCTCTGGAGCCCTCAGAGGCTCGTACCCCTAAGAGAGGGTTGGGGCCCTTTTCAGAGACCTAGTGAAGGGGCTGAGGCCTCACAGAATGGCCTGTTGGCTCGGCAGCGAGAAGGGAGGGTGGCAGTAGGTTGGGAAAGGCAGCGGGGGAAAGAGGCAGGCGGCGCCGGGCAGGGTGCTGAAGGGACTTGCGGTGTCAGAAGGCAATGAAGGCAATGACAGGAGATGAGAAAATGCATCCTTCTGAGGGTGGGAATCTCATCAGTTGGAGTTCTTGCCCTAAGCTGATTGTCGGGTAGAGGCAGGCACGGTGGTGGTTGGTGCAGGGCCACTTCTCAGCTCAGCTGTGGTTCTCCTGTATGCGACCACTGCCCAGGGCTTGCGAGGTTCATGCCGTCATATCAGGGGACTCTGTCCATGGGGTCAGGAGGGGATAGACTCTCCTCGGCTGAGTTAGGTGTTGGTTTTAGGCCTGGTGAGCAGTGTGTCATCACTTTCCCATTAAGCACGCATCTTTGTCTGCTTGACCGCCTCTTGCTTTGCCTCTTTTCCCAATCTTTTCTGTGGTTGCTGCAGAAATTGTTTGCTCCTTGTGCCAGGCTTTGGCTTGGGCTGAGGAAAGCACTTTCTGTGGGCTTACAAAAAGTGTTTAGGTCATGCATTATTCACTGCCCTGGGATTTCAGGGGAGCTCAGCACTGTGGAGACAAGCAGGAGTGAAGCACTTAAACGAGAGGTGGGAAAGTCCCTGGTTGGGGCAGTGGTGGGGGGGACGTGAGGCCTTGCATGGGGTTTTGGAGCAAATCTTCCATGGATTACATCAAATAAAGCGTTTGTGGGTTAGTACAGTCAGAATCACTCCGAAGCTAAAGACTCCTGGCAGTAAGTCGGGGACAGCATTTACATTACCTGGGGACTAGAGAGAGGAGAAAAAGAAAGGAGAGCCCAACTTTCTGCAGGGCAGGGTGGCAGTTTTACAACAGGCCTGCAAGAAGCTACTTCTGGCAGGTCTCTGATGTGCCACTGTTCTCACCTGATCCCCTTGTGCTTGTTTTCCCATCTCCCTCTCCTCTCCACTTAGACTGAGTGCTTTGGGCCGGCAGTCTTGTCTTCCTGGGTGTTTTGAAAACACTTAATGCGTACTTGGTGCTGAGTAAATTACTGCTGCTGCTGTTGTTATTATTGCATTAATTAGCTCAGGGCCCTTTTGTATGCACAAGACCAGATCATTATAACAATTTGTTTTTAGCACAGCAGCACAATAATCCGGGGCTCTCCAGCAAAGCTGGAGGGCTAGAGGTGACTGTCAGGGACAGGGCTGGCTGCAGCGAGCGCTCCTTCCCCCTCAACTGACGTGGGGTGGCTGATGGTGGGAGCTCCCAGTCTGCTCCTGCATGCAATAATCTGTTCTGCCTCATCTCATCCCTCCATCTGCCCAGGTATCCAGCTGTCATGGGACAGGGTCTTGTTTCGGCTGCCTCGTGCAGTGCTGTGGTGGCAGTTATGCTGCAGCCTCGGGTGTCTCCTTGCTGCAGCTTCCAGTTTAGCTCACTGAGGTGGTGAGGGCCTAATCGTGCCTTTTTCCAGTAAGACAGCAATGGCATTCGTAACTGCTTTGTTTGGACTTCTTGGAGGGCCTCCTGGTTGGATCTGGCAGGTTTTTTCCACTTTGGTTGCAGATGGCAGTGGTGAAATAGACCAAAGCAAAGCCAGCAGTGACCTCAAGTCCTTTGGTGGAACTTCCCATTGGCAATATTCCTTGGTGCTGGGGGGTGGTGTGTTGTCTATTCCCTCTCCGCACCGCCGTATTCCACAGCTGGCTAAGTAGATAAGATGTGTTAAGGGAATGCATAGCTTGTTCTGAAGGGCTGATACAACTTGCCTGAGATGACACATTAGAGTCAGGAGTAAAATCAGACTTCTGCTGCCCAGTCGTGTGTTTTAACTGCTCAGTCTTGCTCCCCAGGACGCTTGGATCCTGTAGGAAGCAAGGCAGATGGAGCCA
This sequence comes from Oxyura jamaicensis, assembly GCF_011077185.1. Lineage (NCBI taxonomy): Eukaryota > Metazoa > Chordata > Aves > Anseriformes > Anatidae > Oxyura > Oxyura jamaicensis. The sequence continues at coordinate 8,773,659 of NC_048902.1, forward strand.
GGCGGCAGGTCCAGCTCCAGCTGGCTGCCAGGGAAAGGGCGAAGCAGCAGCACCACTGACCTTGCTGATTTATTCATTAGACAGTGCTTAGAAGAAGGGGAGGATTGATTTGTCTGTCAAATGCAACACCAAGCCATGCGGCCTGCAAGAGGAGGACTAATTGTGCCGCTGACACAGAGGCCAGCACCGACTCGCACAGTCAAGCACCTTTTTATTATGTTTTCCTGCTAGTCAGCCCTTCTTCTTTTCATCTGTCCTATTATCCTGGACAATGTATTGATGTGAAACTAAGTTGAAGTGGTTATTTTGCCTGTGAAAACGAGGAAAAAAGCCTGTACTGAGTAGGGTGAGATGTCGGATCAGTGTCTGTTACTGCTGTTTGGGGCCAGTTTGAAGCCACCTGCCCGTACGAGCCATGGCAGCACCGCTAGGGTAGCAAAATGCCTTCAAGAGGCTAAGTCCCTTGTTCAAAAGCACTTTGTGAACCCTTAAGAAAAGTGTCCCAAAGCACTCAGGATGATGTAGGTTCTCGATTCTTAAATTCAAAGGATTCTTGAAAGCACCAAAGCGCCTGCATGCCTTTGAAATCACTGCCAGAGCAGCTATTTTATTCTATGAAAAAGGAGACTTTCTGTAAGTGTGGGGCGATCGCTCTGAGGCTGCAATTCCTGAAGCCAAGCAAGGGATGAATTTAAATTGGCTGCTTCACGTGTAGGCAGTGGTGCTGCTGGGGTAGCTCTGCAGGCAGCATAGTGGGCTCTGCCTGGTTTCTGAGCTGCACAGGCACTGTCAAATCCAAATAGCAGGGTGGTGAGCGAACACGCGCCTGGCTGGGCTGCAGCACGGAGCAGACGTGAGCTCATGGCCCGTGATCCATCACACAGATACGCTGAGTTCATGTCCTCGGTGCGAAACGCTCGGTGTTCTCCCAGGGCTTTGTCTGCAGCCCCTGCCAGTTGGCAGGAGGAGCTGTCAGGGCTCCCGTCAGCCCCTTGGGATGTCTGGAGTGCTGTTGTCTCAGCAGTCTCTGGTGGTGGTGGTCTGTGCTGAGTGTCCCCACTCTGAGGCCAAATACCTGCCTCCCTCTGCTTCCCTGGACTAAATGTAGAGTGAGCTGCTCTTTGTCCTCAGCTTTGTAAGGGTGCTCTCATGGTGTTTCCCTGCCTGCATGCAAATGTCCAGCCTTGTGATTAATGAAGTCAGTGTTCCTTTCTCAAACTTTTTTTTTTTTTTTTTTTTTTTGTCTTGTCTGGCAGCTTCACCTAGCAGAAGACTTTGGTCTGTTTCCCATGGAGCTGGTGAGGTTTCAGTTCATGTGGGATACCCTGGGAGAGCTCAGATTTTGTCTAATCCTGGGTGGCTCCTGCTAAAGGCTCTTAATCTGGGCCTGGCTGGCAATCTTTAGGGGTCACTACAGTCACTTGAAAGATTTCCAATGCCTGCAATGGGTGCTGAGTCAAGCCCACACCGAGGATACGGAGAAGAATTCTTTGTCCTTACTAATTTGGTTCTTGCGTTCTCCCCCACTGTTCTGCTAAATGGACCTCAACCCTGATCTTGAAGCAAGCACTTTGCAGAAATTCACACCCCTACGGGATGAGAATAGCTCCTCCATTTACTTGCAGTGTCTCCTTTTTTTTTGCAATTTCTGCTGCTCCCCCGTAGTTTTTGGAGGCCGTTTATCCTGTAGTTGCAGAGTGCGCCTCCCCTGCTGAAGCTCCTTGCTGTCATCGGGCTGTTAAACATGGTTCCATCTTGTGTTGCAAAAATATCCAGCTTTTAATTATGTAGAGGAAAGGTGTTTGTAAAAGCCCTTCAAAGCCCACTGTCTCTGAGTCCTGTTGCAAAGCAAAGGCAGTGTGAGCCTGGCAGCCTGTGTGCTCACAGTGAGCTGTTCCTTTAAGCCATGTATTACACCCTCCACCAGCATTTAGTCATGAACGAAAATGCCAGCTGAGAGATTCCTGGGCTGTTCTGAAAGCAAAGAGGGATTAATTTGAGCAAGAACTGAATGCCTTCCTCCCAGCTCCTTTCATCCCCACGGAGATAAATTAGGGATACTCTCAGCATGAAGGCTCCGCAGTTGGAAAGCCAAATGTTCTGCAGAGAGATTTTGGAAAACGTTGTGGCTTTGGCAGAGGGGACATCAGTGGAAGTAGCCAATAGCCTCCCAAAGGGTAAACCCCACCCTGAGTCAGAGAGAGACTGCTTGCAGTTTGATTCGGTGCTTTCTGTCTTGCTGTGGTGCTTTTAGGATGTTACAGGGACTAATGAATCAAGGGACTCCACCTACCCATTCTTAAGACTTCCTTTTTGCTATGATACCCCTGCGAAACAATAATAGCAAGGGCCTGTGAGAGATCCCTTAATGCCTCATTCATAATACCTTCAACTTACAGTCACTAAATAGGATGCCTGCTAACAGATGCTTTTTTCTTGTGCCTTTTTCTTTTAGCTGTGCCCTGCTTCCTTCTCCTTTATAGTTCCTACCCAAAGCATCTCTAAGAGATTCCTCTGCATTTGTCTAACACCTACCACTCCCCCGGGGGCTTTGGGAGAGGCAGTGTACTCTGCTGTGGGACCTGTCCCTACCCTGTGTCCCAGAACCTATGTTCCACTGGGCTGAGTTATTGAATTATTGTACTACTTTTTTTTTTTTTCTCCTAAATATTCTGCCTCTACCTGTGGGCCTCGGATAGGACCCCTGTGGGTGTGCTGTAATGCAAGTAACAGATGAATGTTTAAGGAGCAATTAGTCCATTTCTTATAGATGAGAGACCCTTGTGACCCAATGCAGTCAGATAATACGGGGCAGGTATAGCGGCAGATGCAGGCTCTCCAGTTGCTAGGTCATATCCATTAGGCCATATTACACGTCTTTCGGGGTGATTGGAGGGGGGGACACTCCTAGGCTTGGTTACTTGCCTGGATTTCCAGGGGGGGACTGCTTAGATGGGAAATCATGCAAGATTCTGTGTTTTCCTAATTCTCTGTGCCTGCGCTGTGATGAACTTGGAAAAGCTACAGAAATAAATCTGTCTTACTAACATCCTGGTGAGGCTCGAGTGGGAGAGCCTGGGAACGGGTAAACCTCAGTAACAGGCCTGGCAAAAAACAAGTAGATGAGCTTTTGGCCAGAAGGGTTGGGGGAAAGGCCAAAAGGAAGTAGGATGGCGAGGGACAAGGAGAGGAATGTGCAGATTTCCATCCCAGCTCTGCTTCTCCCTCAAAAAGCAAACTTTGGTAAGTGTTTGCAACCTGCCTTGCCTCAGTGTCCTGTTGGTGAGATAAGAGGAGTGGTCCTGAGCTACGGTGTGGATGCATTTGTACAGGAAGGAACAGGTACCTGCATGGTGGTGTGGTCCGCTGGGTGAAAGAAGGGCAAAGCCCTGTTGGTGGCTACGGGCTGTACCAGCCAGCAACCCGCGGTGTTCAGCTCTGCAAGTCTTCCTGCCTCGAGAGGCCCATTATGAAAGCCTTGTCAACCACCCTGAGGACAAGAGGACCCCGGAGGTGAGACCGCCTTCTCCCCGCAGAGCTGTGCCGTATTCTGTGCTAGCAGCCCATGTGCTAGCGGTGCATTTACATACTGCGTGCTGCCACAGGCCTTCCTGCGAGCCTGGGGATCAGGCAGAGCAGCGATGCGTTCAGCTGCTGCGCCGGGACTCAAATCCTTTACAAGCCAGTTCATCTCTTGATCTTGAAAAGACAAAAGTAATGAACCTCTTGAAAGCAGGTTGCTGTTTGTCCTGCTGTACTACCACATTGTTTGGACATCAGTTAGAGGAGGCTGGAGTCAAAGCAGAAACCTGTTGAATGAATAAATCGGCTTAGAGAGCTTTGTAGCGATTTATTCTGCTCTTTGGTCCTTTGGGCTTGTGTGCAGCTCATAAACGAGCTTATTATTCTATCATGATTCATAGCTTTGTGGCAGGAGCAGAGGGTATATGCGCCGCCAGGGAAGACAGGCTGGAGACAGAGTATGTGAAGTGGAGATCGTGCAGAGGTCACGCAGGAACATGGAATGTGAGGGAGAAGAAGAGGGAGAAGAAGAGGGAGAAGCAGAGGCAGCTCCTGCAGCCAGCAAGTAGGCAGCAGGGCTGGTGGATCGCTGCGCGCATGATGCAGGAGATGACCCTTTGTGATCAAGGCTTAATATTGTCACTACTGTTTGGCATTCATCTTAGAGCTTAGAGATCTCCCAGAGTCAGGGGAATGCGTTATGCATCTCTTACTGATAAGAAGCTTTGTGATGTGCTTCACACGGGCCATCTTGAGAGAGACTTCAACTCTTCCTTCCTTATCCTGGGGCTTCTCTGTTCTACTTCTCACTTCGTATCACCCATCCCAGCTGCCTTCCCCATCGGTGGCAGGGTTTTGGGGTGTATTGCCTTAGCAAAACACCAAGGCAACTTTCCAAGTCCCTCCCGTTTCCCTTAGTGACGTGTTGTCCTACTTGCAGTGTCGCACAGCTGGTTTGTGCATGGTGGGGGCTCTCACTCACTGGAGATTAATGCTGCAAACAGCAGGCGGCTGGAGATGGAGCTTCAGGATGTCCCAGCCCAACATCCGTGTGCCTGATCGAATCTGTCAGTCAGCCTCCCTGGCAAGGGAGCGACAGCCTGAGCCAGGCTGCTTGGCCAGATGCTGTGGTATGTTTGGTGTTTCAGAGCTGTCAAGGACAAAAGGAGAAGCTCCGGCCTTCGGCACCTCCCTTTGCTCTCCCCGCGCGAGGCTGAGTCACAGCTGAAGGGGATGGAGCATGGCTCCGGGCGCAGGGAAGGAGTGGGTGTGCATTGTCCTCTGTACCCAGGTCAGTACATGTTGCCCACAGGGTAGACCCTGTGCTCCGTCATACCCTGTATTTTCCCAGAAACCCCCTCAAAAAGGGCTTCTTGGCAGAACCTGACAGCTGCTGGTACAGCTGTTGGGTGTTCTGTGGATGTTTTCTCCACCATGACCTTGGAAGGCCTCCATCTGCACATCTTTCTGGCATTGCAGTGGGACTCTAGTCATATTCCTTTCTTTTGGTTGAATACAGGAATTATTCTGCTGAGGTGATGCATCCACAGTGACAGAGGGCACGGGAAAGTGATGGAACAGTCATTCCCATCATGTTCCGAGAGATGCTGTCCTGTAATCCCTCCGTACATTTTGCATGCAAGGTTTAGACTCTGGAGGTATGATTTTGTTCTCTGCCTGTGTACGTTGCTGAAGTTTGCGTTGATCCCATCCAAGCTAAGGAATTCAAATAAACCATGAGCACAGTTGTGTGCAGTGGTGATGGGGTCGCAGCTGGGCAGCACGCAGTCAGGGTGCTGGGGGAGAGCAAGAACTCAGCTTGCCTAAGGTCACCCACCTTCTGGCCGTGCCTTCTCTTTCTGGTTGTAAAAGGAGCTTGGGATGACCATTCTCCTGTACTCTGGGTGTTTAAGGTAATGGAGGTAAATGTAGGACTCCAAGCCTAGATAGGAACCCTTTTTGACATGTAAGAGGAGGCAAACCGAACGATTTGTGACCCCGTGGCTCGTTGTGCAGTGTGATGGCTGGCAGGCACAGTGGAAAGACCTGTGAGGGTTGTGCAGGTAGTGTAGAGATGCGGGTGAATTTATGCTTTGTTGGCCTTAGCTGTGTAAGAGCAACCATGCTATGTGAGATCCAGTGTCCATCTGGTCAGGTTTTCTTTCTCCTGCAGTGGCAAATGGTGGATGCCTGAGGAAGAACGTTAGAAGCAGGGCGAGCATGTTGTGGCACCTCCTTCATGTGTTCTCTCCGCCTCCAGAGTTTTTTTACTTCTCTAGCCAGACATAATTTCATTGTATTCCATAGCTCTAGATGACACTTCCTTCCTTGAATTCTTCAGCTTATGAGAATTGATACCATCCAGCACCCTGCAGCAAGGAGTTCCACCCCTCACGTCTTGTTGGTGTCTAAAACGCAAGGCTGCCTGTTGGCTTCATTCGTACGATAATCCTGGTAAATCAGGGAGCTGGAGGTCCCTGGGCAGATATTACTGATGCCTCTGAAAAGTGGGTTTTAGTGGAAGTGTGAGTCAGCACAATGTTGCCTGTAGCTTTGAAATGTCTTCAAGACTCTTGTCACAAACATTTCTTTCTAAAAGGCTCCGGTTTGCGTCTGCCTGTGCTCCAGGACTCTGGGAGACTGAGGATGGATCTGCACATGGGCATCTCTGCAGATTGCCTGGGAAATGGTAAGGCCAGGAAAGAGAACTGGTTGCTTTTTCTCCTTTATGTAGGGTCACAGATGCATGCAACTGTGTGTTCAACAGGCTCCCTTCACCAGGTACTGAGGAAAGTTTGCTCTATTTTGCTGGAAAGAAATGTAAATAAAAGTTCTGCTGATACCATAGGAGCGCTCAGCAGGCTCATCGCTCCCTACAGCACTAACACCCAAGCTGAAAAGACTGCGTTTATGTTCAAAGAGGTAGGAGAAATATAGGATGAGGCAGCTTATACGTGTAGTGATTCTAGGAGTATGTTAGGCGAGAACTGACTTGGTTTCTCCTGCGCTTCGCTCACATGTGCAAGCCATGAGACAGCTTTCAGAAAGAGTTGGGAGCAAGAGGCCTCCATCAGAGGGACGAGCCCAATCCAGGGTGCCCACAGCTTGATGTCACTTTGTCAGAGCTGCACCTGCTTGTGCCAGCTCTGAGGGTGGCCGAGGGCCAGGCAGCGCTTTGTTAATCAGATGGGAGATATGGAAGTGAGTTTGATTAAAGCTGAGAGCCAGCATGTGGAGGAACAGTGGGAGGAACCACTCTGAGCCAGTGGAGGAGAAATCTGCTGGAAAAAAAATGATGGGAAAGGATTTCTGTTGTTTGGATGGATGAAAGTAATAGGAAAAGAAAAGCTCAGAGATGGCTGTGGGTTTCTGGGAGACTTGATGGGTAGGGACAGCAGTGTGCAAACAACCAAATTCTCTTGTCATCACATTTCAGATCTACTATGGGCAGATGCTGCAGCAACTTCTGAGAAGAATGGCAGCGCTAAAACCCAGACTTTTCCTAGCAGTGTGCCCCTCTGCTTAGCAGGACATGGACAATAAATGAGGGGTCTGATTCCGGGACTTGCAGACTGTGTTCTCTTGTATGCCAAAGATCCTCCTGAAGAGTGGAGGATTTGGCCCTATGCTGTGCAGTGCTCTCAGAAAGGCTTGTATGCATGTAGGATGTTAGAGCAGCGCCTGGTGGGCTTTGCTGCACCCCATCACCAGTTTTCTCTTGGCTTTACTGTAGTTTTCTAAAAGGAAAATGTCTTTTTAAGAAATTATTGGCTGTAACATTGACCCCAAAACTAATCTGTTCTTCTTTTTAGTGAAATATGTTCCCTCTGGTTGCTGAGATAGCTGTAAGCTGGTAGATGAACACAGAGTAAGGGAAGAAGCTCTGAATGGACTGAGAACAGTCACCTAACCTTCCTTCTGTCCTCAGGATGTGACTCGTTAAAGCCATGAGGCTTGGGTAAGAGAAAATACAGGGATGGGGTGGGGAAAATGCAAACTGCATCAGAGGCTTGAGCAAACCATTTGAGACCCGGTATGATTGAGTCACACTGCAGGGAGGTAAGAGTCTGTCACACGTGCCCACTGTAGAGTATGCACAGACCACAACAGCTGGCTGCAGCATATGGAGCATCCAGAAGGGAACAAAGCTGAAATAATTCCCTTTCCTCTGCTCTCTGCTTATTCCAGCCCTGACTCAGGACAGCGCTGGGGGGACCGTTCTCATCTTTTGGCCTGTACTTCAGGTCCCACTGATTTCCACGATATACTGAGTTTTGATTTCACTATTGACTTAACGAGTTTTCTGTACAGGTACTTGTGCCTGAGCGCTGTTAGGGTACAGCATCCCTTAATCACAGACCCCAGGAAGGCTCTGGCTCCACAGTGACTGGTACTGCGGAGCTCAGAAAGGGTCCAGCAGGCAGGCGTCCACCCTTGGTCCTGGACAGGAGATGGTCTGTAGATGCTTCTTCATGAAGCAGGCAGTTAGGAAACATGGGATGGAGATGTCTTGTCACACTTGGCTAACGGGCCACTTCTTGGGTGAAGGTATTTTTACTTTCCTTTGGAATTTATCTGTTTTCATGTTTTGAAATCAAATGGCTTCCCTCATCTGCATGCTACACGTGTGGGAATAGCTGCCCAGGAAATGGAGGCGATAGGTTTGCTTGAGCCTTCAGAGAATCAGAGCTTTTCTGTTCTTTCATGCTTTTCCCCCCATCTCCGTCAGGAGATGCAGGGGCTGAAGGGCACAAGTGGATAATTGTGTCCCACAGCAGAAAGGAGTTGTGGTGTAAGCAACTGATGCATACGTGTGTGTGTGTAAACATGAGAATGCAGCATAAGTGATCTCACCTATCCCTTCTGGCTTTAATACCCGAGAGGATGATTATCAGCTGCTTTTACACAGCAATGCAATGGTGGTGTTGGGCAGTGTCTGTTAGCAACCTGTAACAGAAGAGGAATTCACAGGAAAGCTGCTTGCTTTTTGTTTAAAATTGCTCTGTGTGTGTGCACCTAAGTGTGTGTATGGGTTTTGCACTCGCCTCAGTGTTTTTGGGTGGGCTGTGAAGCAAATTCCCCAAGCAGCCTGCACCTCCTGCTATGCAAAAGCTGCCCAGAACATTTGTTAGGTTAGTAAAATGCATCTTTGTGGTACCCTTTAAGCAACCGCCTGATTTTACATAAAAAGGTCTGTTTGTGATTTGTAAGACTCTTTCAATCCGTTGGCTCCTCTGATATCCTAAGCCTATTAGTTCTCCACCCATCCACAAAATTTTCCAGGAGAAAACAGCAGACAAACCGAATTTCTAATAGAAAAAACAAAATAAACTAACAAGCAGGAACAAAAATAATCAGATAATGAAAAAAAAATCACTAAAATAAAACCCAGCCCAAAGGTTCCGGGATCTATTTTGGATGCAATGAGAAGGGGTACAAAAATACAGCCGTGCTTCCCCTGCACCTCCCTTTTAAGCAGAGCACACCTAATCTCCATCAAGCTCCCCCGGGGATGGATGGGGATTGTACCCTGTAAGCAGCTTGTGAGCCCACAGGCAGCACGCCCTGGAGAAGCAGCCTGAAATGAGTTGGAGCAGCCGTACTGCATGGTCATTTAGAGCTGGTGAGTGCTGCTGTTCGGGCTCCTGTGACCGTAGCCCCTAGCTCTCTTTGTGCTGTTGTTGAGCAAAGGCCAAAAGATGTGAGAAGAAACAGAAGCAGGGACAGGAAGGAATTTTTCAGCAAACCTCATCATTGGCGTTACAACATCTTTCTCAGCTCACAGGCAAAAGCACAGCCTTGCTATTACCTGCTGTTCTCAAAGGTGCATTTTGGTCCTGTTCAAATAGTCATTCTGCACCATTTTTTAATATGGTCTCCGTAAGTCTTTAATGTTAACATAAAAAAGATAATGAAAACAGGCAAACAGACAAATCATGATGCCTAGTGCTCTGCTTCATCACTGATAAAACAGCCCCCCTCGCAAGATTTTGGCTTTGCACGCTGCAGGTCACTTAAAGTTTTATTTATGAAAAGGAGAAAAAATAAGTTGCTATCAGAGCACCCAAGCATAATAAGAAAGGAAAAGCCTCTGTGCATTCTGCACGGGGCTGTGCAAGCAGGTCATAATGTGATTTCTTTCGTTACAGCCCTAAACCTGCCTTCCAGTTTGATCACAGAGCTCAGAAATATTTTTGCCTTTGATAATGTCTCTGTTTGGCTCAGCCACAACTTCCTGCTTTGTGCCGCTTCCCTTCTGCGATGTTTTTGGGGCTGGATAGTGGGACTCTGTCCCTGTCAATGCCACTTGCATTGTTCCTGTTGATAATTACCTGTATCACAGTAGTTATTAGAGGCCCCAGCTGTTAGGGACTCGATGCATGTACGAGGCAATCTCTGCCTGAGGAGCTTAAGGTCTAAATAGGCAAGGCAGATAGAGGAAGCGTTATCAGTCTTATTTTTACAGAGAGCTTAAATGACCTGCCGAAGGTCACCCAGGGAGTCTGCGGTAAAATCATGACTGGAATACAGATCTTCCATGTTTTATTCAAGCATCTAACGCAGGCTCCTGGCAAAGGCACTGGTTGGTGAGGATGCTGTGTGTGTGTGTCTGGGTGCAATTCTGGGTTGTGCAGTGGATCTGCATATGCCCTACTGCTCCAAGCACATTCCTGAGGAGTTTTGTGTGCTGTAGCAAATGCATGGGTAGCAAGCAGCAGCTGCACACACGAGATGCATGTTCACCTGGAATGCACATCTCAGTGTAGTTCAAGGACAGAGCCCTCAACAAGGTGGCAGAAGTTGTTCGTGTTCTTACCAAAGCCTTCACTGTTTCTGACTATGCTATGAGAATATGTCAGTGCTTGTGAAATGTAAGAGAGGGTGGTCGAGCTGAACACAGCAAAAACATTTCTGTTTTTTTGGGGCTGATGAGTGCAGTCCTGTGGCTGCTGTGCCTAGTTGTATGGGTCTCAATGTTCAGAAGCAGCTAAGAACCTCAAACTGCACGAAAGCCAGCACTTCAAAATGTTGTTACAAAATACACAGAATATTAAAGGTTGTGAGGTAGCATCCACCAAGAAAAGTAATTGTCCTACAGTGCTTCCTTCTGCCAGAATCATTGGTGAAGGACTGGAGAAAAATGGTAATCCTTCCTCTAATTCCCTTTTGTAAGGTGAGGAAGTTGCCTGGGCTGCCTTTCTGCTCTACCTAAGGGTGAGGAAATGGCTTTTCCTGTGCTGGTTGATCTGTGCCACGCAGAGGTCCTCTGTCTTTGTGTTTGGCTGTAGGAATGCCTTACAATAGTTTTGACTGTAATTTCCTGGAAACCAGGTACAGGTGGAAGTAAATTTTTTTTTTTTTTTTTTTTTTTTTTTTTCAGAATTAGAGCAACCACCTTTCTTAGCTGATTGTTTTAGGGGACATTTTAAACTATTGTTTTTCTTAGCGTTTCTAGTCTACATTTCCATTGCCCTCAAGTACAAAATTCAATTTTCTAAAGAGTCAATTTTTATCTAAAATATAATACTTATTAGCAGTTTCAATGCATTTCAATGTGTCTTTGTTTTTTAAAATTATTTCATAGAACTCTTTACATGTATAATTGAAATTGACTTTAATTTGAAACTCAGCCTTAACAGAGTCAATATTTCTGCAGTGTGTCTCAGCTTGTTTCTCAAGGAAAATATTATTCCATTTTTGTCTGTAAAAGGAAGGGACGTGAGGTATGCCATGAGTTAGGAAGATGAAGACCTAAAATTTAAACAAGTTTGGCCAGGTTTGACTATAATGCTGTTGAAGCCTGCATTCAACATGCACATTATTGAGTCTCTCATTATATGCTGTAGTCAGGGTAGAGTTCAACAAAGCTTCTTGACAAATTTTAGCCTTTGAGTAATGATCGTGGCTTCCTGAGAAGTCAACAGTTTTGTGGTGAGTTGTTTTCTCAGTGGCTGAATTGGATTAAGGCAGTTTGGTTAATTGAAATGTGAAGGCAGATAGTTGAGAGCTAATGCATTTTGCTGGATGCAATTCCTTTTTATTTTTTTCTGGACGCTGTGTTCTTAGATTAAAGTTGCGTTTATGGCCAAATGATTCGTCTTCAACTCTTTTGTAACTTTTCAAATAATGTGCTTTGCTATTGTTTTAATTTTAAAACTCCATCCAAAAAAAAAAGCTTGCTGTGGAAGGACCATAAGGGCATGGAGTTCTGAAAGTGCCTCCCAGTGTTGGTTTGCCTGAAAGAGCTTAAAAATTGCTACCGAACAATCCGATCCTCTTCCCCTACACTAAAGTCTCTTCCAGTAGTCTAGGAGTATTTCAAAAAAAGAAGCATTTTCAAATGTAGTCTATAGAAATGCCCTGTGGGAATGCTGAGAGATGAGGCAAAAAGATTTCCAACTTTGGAATGCAGCCTTCTCGATCAAAGGATGGTATATCCAGAAATATACTTGCTGCTCTATGAGATATTCTTGTATTCCATTAGCCATGGGAAACAAAACGCCACATACAAATGCATATAGACATTACCAATTACAAGTGGGGATGCTTTGCCAATATTTAAATAATTTCATTACAGTAAATCTTTAACTTTTGACAAAGTTCCAAATAAAATTTTCAGTGCTGCTTTCAAAGTAATCAAGACGACAATGGGATGTTTCCTTTTCAGCTTTGTAGTTACAAATGATTATTGGAAATATTTTGATATTTCCAAAGTTTGTAGCATCAGAGACAGCAAATAAAATTGTCCTTCTCCAGAATGTCTTTATTTCCTGTACTGAAAAAGAAGTTAATATGTTTTTGTCAATAAGCTAAGATTTTTGCCTTATGAAGATGCAATGTTTTAGCTATGGGTTAATCTCGTAGAAACAAGGTTATTTAATTTGCTGCTGCATTCAGGAGATCCATGCAAACAGCTCTGAGTAGTGCTGTTGTGTGCCTTTGTGGTTTCACAGAAGTTACTTTGCTCCTTTCTGCATTTCCACTCAGTAACCCTTTTCAGATATGTTGCTCTTCGAAGCTGTTCTGCAGTAACCTTACAAAGTTTTGTTCTCTTGCTGTCTTGCTCATGGCGGACTGTCAGATGCAGCTGAGAAACGTTTTCTGCAAAACCTGTTGTGAGTCTTCTGGCAGTTATAGCTACCTTCAATGATTCACGCGAAATCACTTCCACTCATCTTGGAAAATACTAAATCTCCAGGAGATATCTTGAGTTATTGCTGAAAATCTGCCATTGCCTTCAAGGTTGTTACCTGACCAAAAAAAAAAAAAAAAAAAAAAAAAAAAAGTAAAATCATGGACTCATTTCTGATTACAGATCTCATTCTAGTCAGTGGGCCTGCGACCCACAGATGCTGGGAGATGCTGGGAGTAATAAAGACAGAAATTAGGCCATGATAAATGTAGGGGGGAGAAACATTATTAGAAATTGCCAGGCTCAGAAAATATAATATTCTAGGTGAACTTTTCTTCTGAAAGTAGCTGTAGTCTGCCTGCTTGCCTTTTGGATCCTAGTGGTGGTTGAGGCCCTGCCTATATAAAATTTTTAAAACAGGGCACATTGGTCCTGAAGATGCTGTATAAATGTGAACTACTGCTGCTTGAGACCACTCACCCAACACTCGATCTCAAATAACAAGACAGTCTGGGGAAATGAAGCAGCCTTTCCAAGACAGCCTGAGTCACCCCGAACTGCCTCTGGAGGAGTGTGTGAAGTACCTTTCTCAGTCAGCTCCAGCCCTTCAACTCTTACTCATTGATTTTCTCCATGCTCAAGCTGTTGCCTCACTGCAGGAATGGAGTGAGAGGCCTTGCTTGCTTTTAAGAAAGTCTTCCATCTCTTTTGTCCCCAAACTCTTGTCCTTTTCTCATCTTAAATTGGAAGGGGGCTCATTTTTTTCTGCTGTGTTGCTGGCAGCTCTCCACTTGCAGCCCCTTGGCTGCTGGGGTATCCTACACTCAGAAAATCAAGGGTCCTACTGGCAAGGCCTGCCACCGCATTTCAAGCTCTGATTTTACATCTCGTAGCATCACATAGGTGTAATGAAGTGAAATAATACTCTCATATGGCAGGTGTTTGCTTTTCATATCACCGTAGTGAACTCCTGCCAAGCTGTTCTTCATTGCCTTTCTTGATATGAACTGGGGTAGAAAAATACAACTCAGCTCTCGGGTAAAATCAAGCAAAGCCACCCTCAGCCCCTCATTTCTGGCCTGCAACCTGTTGCAGGCTTAGTAAAAATTGTCTGTGCATTTCCAATGAGAAAAAGAGAAGACTTTAAAAGTCTAGGCTTGTTCGGGTTGAATGCTTGACTGAAACAATTTTTTTCTGGTGTTTTCTCTGAATCAATCTTTTACTTCCTGTAGTTAAAAGTGAATAAAAAAGGATGTCTTCTAAAAGCAAGGATGGAGGGCTACTCTTTGCTTTTGGATTAGCTGGATGGAGTGAAAATGTGCCTAGTGGTGTCTGTGTGCTTCTACTGTATTGGAAAAATGGATTAAATGTGCACCAGAGCTGATTTCCAAGTTTTTTGTAATCCAGGCGAAATATCTGTATGTCCAAATGTGTCATTATTTAAAAAACAAACAAACAAAAAACAACTAGGTAAAGAAGTTAGCCTTTGGAAATCTCCCAAGGGAAATAGTTTAAATCCTGCTTCTTTTTTTTTTTTTTTTTTTTTTTTTTTATCTAGAGTGAACTGGTAAGGCTACTGGTAAAACTCAGAATTGGGTGCTATTCAGTCACGTAAAGTTCAAATGATTTTCTGAGAGAATCAGTCACGCGGGCAGACCTGGGTAAGAAATACCTTCCAGGTACATACCAATCCTTCAACTCTGTGTCATAAGGCAGGCTCCTGGGGGCTTTTGTTCATTTGTGATGTGGAAGTGCTGGAAACCTGCGGCTTCCCCTGGATTCTGTGGGTCTGGAATGAGGTCCCCCGGTGAGCAGACAAAAGAGGACAAGGGTAGTTGAAACCTTTTCCATCCCAGCCTTGCCTGAGGCACTTTTTCTGGTGCGTGCAGGCGTCAGTCACATTTCTGTGTTGGTAGTGGTGCTTAAAATGGAGGCCCAGGCCCAGAGCAGCTGCTGCTTCTGCACGTCAGAAGTCAGCCCAAGTGCTGTTTGGCCTGCCTCGGGTCCCTCACCCTCACAAGTACTGCAAATTCACCACACTCATCTCACAACAGAAGGATGATGAACAGCCACAGCCTCCCCTGAACTCTGGACTAGTTGCAATGAAAAGCAGAGACACAACCTCCGCCCAGAGCAGGGGCTGCCCGTGGACACCCACTGCAATGCTGAGAGGGAAAGAGAGGATGACTTTCTTGCTGATGAAATGCAGCTTTGCTCAAGGGACCATATTATTGCTGTTATTTATTATTTATGCACTGCTGAAGGTGTGTACGATGCTTTATAGTGCAATAAAAAAAACGACCGGTGCCCAGTCCCTCCGGATGCTGCGCCACTGCTGAAGTGTTGCAAGGGGGCAACTGACAGAGTCGGTTCTCCCTCTGCCATGATGCCGAGGTTCATTAGTAGTTCATTAGTGCTGCAGGGTGTCCTCCTCAGACCATGAAGCAGGCTTGGCTGGGGGTGTTAGAGGAGCGTTGTCACTGTTTTGCACAATTGTATATGGGTAGTGTTTGCAAGGGCATGTACCCTGTTTGATATGCATTCAGAGTCTGGCAGCAGTGGGAATGAGTGAACAATAAAAGTGCTGCTGTCACAGCCCCAGCTTTTTTTTTTATTTTTATTTTTACAGATTCTCAGCCATCTGGTGCCTCACCAGCTGCTCTCAGTGCAGCATGAAACTTATCTCAATTCAGGAACCCAGCCCCTAAGGAGAGTCGGGGCGGTGGAGTTGAAGGAGCGTAACTGACCTCGTGTGCGCAGTCTGTAGGACACAGACCCAGACCAGGTGCCCAACTCCAGAGAGACAGCAAGCAGAGAGAGGGGACAGGTGAAAGAACTGGAGATCAAACACATGGCCAGCCTCTTGTTAACCATCTTAGAAAATGTTGGCTGTGGAGATATGCTGGCTGGGGGCAGTGGGTCCTGGGTAGACCCCAGGAGATGGCCATGCTAGAGATCTTTCACCTCCTTTAGCTGATATTAGGTTGACAGAAGCAAAGACATTCCCCCCAAGGACAAGGGAGACTTTGTGAGGTTGGAGCTTCCTCACTGATGTGCTGCAGCCAGCCCCATTTGCTGTGATGCCAGTTTTGAGGGGCAAAGGAATGGAGCCCAGTGGGGATGTAACTGGGGGCGGTGGGGAGAGAGAAGCAAGTCCTGCCTTGGGGAAGCTCAGCAGCTACCAGCAGGCAGGGGAGCAGAGAGAGGTAACTGTTGGAAATTTGCAGGGCTAGGGGGTCCAAGAAGCCTGACTGCCAAGAAGGGGGCATATATTACTCACTGTCTTTGAGGCATCTAGTTGAGCATTTCCTAATTTCATTAAATCTGATTTCTATAATCCCTTTGGGAGCTAGGCAGCTGACCTGGATGCTCTTTAAACCTATCCCTTGATCTCTCCCATGCCTACTCTACAAATATAGGTGATGTTGGATCAGGTGTGGGAGGAAAGGGCCACGTGAGCCAAGGGGGAGTGACTGGGTCCCCTCCTCTGCTGTGTGTGTGTGCACCACTTCAGACCACTGATAGCACCCTCCTCCCGCTTTTATGCATTTTCCAATTAAATTTTCTCCACGAGGAGGAGAGAGGCACTCGGAATCCATTAGCATTAGTGATTATGCAAACGCTTCGGGGAGTTGACTGCCCATCCTTACATATAATTAATGTTTCTGGTTATGAATGGAGGGTTTGCTGTTTTTTTCCCCTCTTTTTGTGCTGAAACAGGGCGGGGTAGAGGTGCAGAGGGGTGACGTTCTGTATTGAATTTGCATAATCAGGAGGCCTGATTGGGTATGCATGAGGATAGGGGCCGAGGGGCACCTTCTCCAGTGCACGCTATTAAGCTGGTGGGAAATCTCAGGAGGGAGATGCAGCATGCAAAGCAAGGGTGAGTGCAGCGCAGTGACTGCAGGCAGGGAGAGACTCAGGTTTAGGAAGTGGGACCTGGGGAAAGGAGGAGGCTTTAGGCTGACGCAGATATGTACAGGTGTCCTATGCCTGGCCATGCTTAGCCCATCCTTTTACTTTACTTGCTTGCTAGAAATGACATAGGGAGTCTGTAAACGGGTCACATTCCTGGCTTTTATCTTAGGGGCCACAGTTGCAGGCTCTAAGGTGTGTGTCCAGCAGGTAACACAGAGCTGGACCCCAGATACTCTGGACTTGTTTCTCCTTGATCTCCATCTCAAGTTTACCTCGAATAGTTTCCCCATACCCCTGGATATAGGCGGTCCATCACTGGCCTCCAGCCTTCCTTGGTTTAAGTGAGAACTGTTGTGCTCTCTTACTCCTCCACAGAAGGCTTATACCTCTTGGCTTTGACTGATCCAGCATGTATGGAAACATACCTAGTGAAGAGGGGTCTACAGGAGTGGGCATAAGATCTTAGAGAAAAATGGAAAAGTGGAATGGATCTCTTGGAACCTCTCTTATTTTGGTCACCGTGGGCAGGGCATGAGCTTGCTTTCCTCAGTGGTGCAGTTGAGAAGGACGTGGACAAACCCTGATTGTTCTGCAGCAGCTCAGCAAAGGCTTCCAGAGTACACAGGGAGAAAATTGGCTTTGTTTCCCAGCCTGTTATCCCCAGAGCTTGTAGAAATGTGTCAGATTTCCGACACATTCCAGTAACCCTTGAAAGAGGTGAGGAGGAGGGCACACATAAAATAAAGAAACAGAACAAAACCACTGAGTTTCTGTCTGTGAGTTTGTTGGTCTGTGTTTGTGTATGTTTACAGAAGAAGAAAAGTAGGGAAAACCTGAAATTCATTAAACATGTTTCAAAAAAATAATAAACCAGCCTCTTGATAGTGGACAGTATGAGAGGACACCAGTTTATTCTGAAGATTGTTTTTTAGTACAAGGAACCTGAGGCACACCTGGATTCTGTGCTTGCTGAGTTGTTCTCTGACTGGAAGCTGTGTTGGAGATTTGTAGCTCTGAGGTTCATGTTGCTCAGTATTTTGTAAAGCATTTATACATTTGGTCTGCTGCTCAAGAAAACCACTGGGTAAGACTTTCACTAAGTAGAAGCACCTGTAAAACCTACAATGTACATAAAACCAAAAGATCTGATGTGCTTAGACCAAACTTTTCTGAAGGATGCGAAAGGTCCCGGTACTGACTGGGAAGGCGATCTCTGAAGGGTTGGATGAAATCCCAGAGGGCACTCACTGGAAGGAGAGTGGGGATTTTGGGGAATTATTTGTTGAATGACTATGGTGAAACCATAGCAGCATGTGATCGTGCTTCTTTATGTGGTAGGGTGGAAGCTTCCCGGCTGTGAAATGGGAAGATGTCAATAGCTCTGCTCTGGTCTCAGCTCCTGTTGCATTCATCCTGCAGCAAAACATGCCACTGGGGCACCAGGACAGCAGTGAGAGGCAGCCTGACTGGTGAGAAGGAAGAGGAGTAGTCTGGAAGAATAGTTCCCCATGGGAAGCAAGGTCAGCTCAGCCTCTTGGGGTGGTCCCCAGGCCCAAGCCTGGGTTTCTGTTCCCTGAGATCAAAGCTGCTTGCAGTGTGGTACCAGACAGAGCTGTGCTCTACCCTCAGAGCAGAGGAGACAGAGTAAAGACCTCGCTGGTCCCCAGAGCCAATACTGAGGTCAGGAGAGCTAAAAGAAAGGAAGAGGGAAGCAATTGTCAAAGCCGAAAGAGAGACTGTGCTGAGGACAGGGACAGCCTAGAGTCAAGCAGAAGGAAGGAAGAGTAGGGGAGGAATAACTGCTAAGCACACTGTGTCTCAGCACCCAGGGGAAGCGAACATACACTGTGCCAGCAGGACATACACATAGTCCAGCAGGACCATGAACTGCAGGAACAGTTTCCAACACGCTCCTGCCCTTCTGTAGGGTGTCAGTCTCCTGTAACAGACTGCTCTGTGTTCACTGAAGTTAGCAGCTGATGGAAGGGTTTGAAGATGTCCCTGAACAATTCTGTGGGAAAAAGCAAAGAGCAAGGTCCCCTCTTAACTGTGCTCACCAGCACCTCCACAAGGTTCTCATTGCTGTTTTGTGTAGTCGTGGCATTTTCTCCTCCCCCCTTTTTTTTTTTTTTTTTGGTGGTGTTGGGGGAGGATTGGGGTGTGTACGTGCAGCAACGAACACAGAAACACACCCATGGATACATGCAGGCACACTGCGCATGCATACACCGACACTTGAGATCGCTGAAGGCATAAGTTTAATCCCACATCAAAGCGGAGAGCTATTGGAACAGCGCTGTTCAAAGGCGCCAGCTTCCTTCCTGGGAAAGACAGATTGTCACTTTGATTAAGAGATTTTAACTAGAGAGAAAAAAAGAAAAGGAGTGAAAGAAGGGAGGAGAGAAAAGAGACTTTTCATTTATACTTTTTTTCCCCTTTTGGCCATCCAAATAAGGTTTTGGTTTGATGAAAAAAAAAGACCCCAATTTAAAGTAAGTTTAATGTAACAATGAATTATTTAAGGGAGAAGAAAATACAAGCTGCTGCCTCAAAAAAAAAAAAAAAAAGAAAAGAAAAAAGAAAAAGCTATTATTGAAATGTCAGAACAAACACCCAGCTTGATCTGCATTAATATGATAAATACTAATATATTCATTTCCCCTGGTGCTTCTGGGCTTGCAGAGGTACATCTGCAGTGTGTTGCTTATGGTAATCAGGTCACAGCTTCAAAGGGAGACACGCGGGGTATTCTGGGGATGTTGTGCGAGCTGTTGGAGACCTTGTGGATCATGGTGTGGAGGTGAGGAGAGCTGATCGGGGTCTGCTGGAAGATCTCTGGTTGCTGGAGTAAACTGAAAATCTTGTCATGTGCACTGGTGGACCACCAGGTCCCGGGACAACACAGGGATCTGGCTGCTGTCTTCAGAGCTGATGTTTTGCTGTAGACACCTTAGAGAGAATGGAAGAATGAGATGGAGAAAGCAAATGAGCTTCTTACCCTCTGTCTCCGCAGTCTAATTCCTACTGTCTCTCTGTGGCTGGGAATAAATGCCATGGGTGAGCCATAGAGCACAGCTGCAAACCCACCACCATCTCAGTTTCCACCTCCGGAGTCTCACAATGAAGTTTTCAGGAATGATCTAGTGAAGCTGATAGTTTGAAGCATTAAGAAACTTAGCACAAACATCTTTGTGTTTTTGGAGTCTTAACAGTCTGGGAACTGCAAGTAGAGCATTTTCAGTAGTGACCAGTGTTACCTTCTGCAAGGCATCGTCTCCGCCTGCCCCATCCTTCTCAGCTGTTGGGTGAGAAGTTCTGCCATAAGGTGCATCAGATTTGCTAGAGTCAGCACCACACATGCCTTTGAAGGAGTAACCTGGAGATCAGGCCTGTAATGCATTGCATTTCTTGCTAAGGATTAGATCCAGACAACGGTGATGCAACAGGATGTCGGCAGACCCCAACAGCTGAGAATTAAGAGAGCTTATTTGTGAATGATGTGTTGCAGAAGGGGTTGAACTGCTGTTTCCTGACTTTACAGCTGACAGGTGATTGACAGATTGGTAGTGTTATTTAAAATTGGGATGCAAATTAATCGAGCTAGACTTCTGGTTGGTAGAATGAGTATAAAAGTGTAAAGGAAAATGGTGAGGGCTAGTATTAGATGAGGAGATTGGAGCAGAGAGAAGCTCAGTGGCAGGGAGTGGAGGAGAGATGTGGGAAATGTGCTTGGTGGGAGGTTTAATAATACAGTTACCCTAAGCATGGCTTTGTCAGGTGGTCAAGCGCTCACCTTGAGGAAGGATTTATTGCACCCAGGGGAATTCAGCTTATTGTGGTGCCTAGAGCTTCCAGGCAGACAAATGCTGTGTGTTCACAGCCTAGATAAAGCTAGGAAGGGACCTGCAGAAGCTGTACCTGTGAGTCTGTTGGGATCATCTGGACCCACTTGAGAAGCTCCTCTTCTGTGTGTGTTCTCAGTGAAATGCTCTAGTTTCCAAGGAGCACTAATGTGCTTTTCCAGTAGATTTTACTCACAAATGCATAGAGTTTTAGTCCATCTGCTTCTGGCCGTCTTTCTCTCTATCGCCTAAATTCGAATGTTTAATGCTGGCTTTTGGGCACAAGCATACTGTGCCCAAGCTACAGACCAGTTCCTCAATTAAAAGATGCATATGCTGTATTATTTATACTATTTTTTTTTCCTGGAGGTGCTCCACGGGGTCTGCGGTTTGCTGGAAACCCCCAGCGACAGCCCCTGCCTTTGGACTCCAGAAGGCAAATGCTCCCAGTGGCCATTTTCAATCCATTCACTGGGAAAATGTGATTACTTCTTATTTATTGGAGTTAAGTATTCCTGCTTGTAGCCACCGTGGCATTAAAGTAAAACGTTCAGCATTTAACACGATGAATGCAGAGACACGAGGCTAAATGAGGTGCATAAAATCTTGATGGGGCTGTAAACAGACGCCCAAAATATTTTCAGCTGCTCTGTGGTGAGCCCAAGGGGGGGGCCCTCCTCTGCCCCCGGTGCCCCTGGAAAGCAGACACGACCGTGTCGACACAGCCTTGGCCTGCAGAGGGGAAAGGGCCTGGGGAGCAGAAAATGAGGCAGCCTGCCTGCTAGCAAGGCTGGCCTTGGCCACGCTTGGTGGCTGTTGCTGCCTCAGTGCATATCTGGGGGGTAAACACGCCGCTGCTGTCTGCTGTGATTGCTTCACAGCAGCTTTCCTAGGTGTCAGCCTCAGATAAACAGAGCTCAAGAGAAAATCAGTTCAGAGTGAGTTTTGTCAGCTTCAAAAGAGATTCATTCCTGGTGTTGTCAGTCACGGGAGGCTGATGGCTGAGATTGGTGAGGAAGGCAAGGCCTGTAGGCATTAAAACAGATACTGGTGCTGGAACTCAGGGTTTAAAGACGAGATTTAATCTGGAAAGTGGGTTTCTGTAGACCCACTCCCCCTTCCATTTCCTCACTTGTAAGGTCCGATTCCCCCGGGCACACTCAGCTTCCTGTGCTCCATGTGTGTTTGTCGGCTTTCTGACCCATCCTGAAATCCCCTTCCTGCCTCCTGCTTCAGCTTGACACCAAGTGCAATGCCGAATAAAAAGGCTGGGCTCTTGGCCTTGCTCTCTCTGGTGTTGTGGTGGGGCTGTGTCCCTGCCTGTGGATGGATGCAGGAAAACCCTCAGCAGAACAAGCACCTCCTGTGCCCGAGGAGGGCAGATAGAGGCTCAGGGACCCAGGGGCAGAATTTGCTCAGCTCAGCAGCTTCTCTGCATGAAAACCCAACCCCTCAGCTGGGGCAGTGGGGCACAATGAAACCCAGATGTGCCACCCAAAGTGACTGTGCTCACGCCTTTACTTGCTGCATCCCATGCCATTAGACATCTCTGCAAGCTCCAGGTGTGGTTCATGGTAACTGAGGAGACAAAGCTGAGACCAAGCTCTCTGTTACTTTATTGCTTTGATAAAAGGCCATAGAAAGCTTTTAAAAAGCCTCCTGAGAAGCACTGAAAGAGCATAATTCCCACAAAGTAAAGTCAAAGGCCACAGACCCATATTTCATGCTGTGGAGTATAACTGGTGTTTGTGCTGCAGGCAGGTCAGCACGGCACCGACTGACCTTCCCCAGTCCTTTCCTGCCACGCGCTGGGCTCAGTGACAAACCTGAGAGAGTTCTTCCTGGGGGCTGGTCTTAGTTCTTCTGATTGTTCCAAAACTGTGTCCTGAAATTTGGAGTGGCATATCCTCAGGAAGTTAACATTTTGCAAGCTTTACTCTTGGTAGAAGCTCTAATGTGCCTGTTGGGAATGCCCCTGCCTATCTGCAATAGAGTGATCAGGACTGCTTTACATCTTTGCCCTCCCTTGATTGCTTTGGATGCTTCATTCCTACAAAGGTTCCTGTCCCACATCCATGCCTCCTCCCCCGCCACCTCCTCTGCCATTCAGTAAGTGTCTCTAGCCTCTAACATATGGTCAGAGCATATTCTCAGCAATGCCGACACTTCTGCTTCTTCACTTCAGCAGCCGCAATAACTGCCGAACGGGAAATCTGTCGTTTAACTCGGCCGTTTGCAGTCACTGAAGAGAAGTAATTACAGTAGCCTTAATTGGCTGACTGCAGAGCCACTGCCCAAGTAGTAATAAATAGTGCATGCTTAGGAGCTGGATGAGGTGTAACTGTCCAGGGTTTCTCATCCTCTTCTTCCAGCAGGTCTGAATCCACTTCATTTCGAAGGCTAATAGGACGTCAGGCTGCTGCTTTAAGGGTCCAGCCCTTATACAAAAGAGATGCTTGCTGGTCAGCAAAGGCCCAGAGATGTTTCCTGAAGCTCTTTCAAGGGATCCTGGCAGGGCAAGCTCTTGGTAGCACTACTGCTGCCTGCTTCTGCCTGGGTTCCCTGCCTTCCCCTTCTCCCACTGCTGCCAGGCTACAGCACAGTTTTTTTTCATTAGCAGTGATGCAGGCAGAGCTGGGCCAATTACTCACTGCTTTATGCTTGCTGGAAAACCCACCCAGGACTGGTAATAGCCATTAAGTGAGGGTGCAGCTTTAACTACGTGCCATTACATTAAGTTTCAAGTTGATATATGGCCAGAGCAAATTGAATTCCTGCTGCTATCCCGTCTGACATTTGTTACATTACAATGCCTGCTCTTTTGTTTTTGAGTCAATAGCTGCTGCTTTCGAGAAATATGGATTATTAGAATTTATAGCCCGTCCTACGCGTCTTTTCAAACACTCATATCCTTTTATCATTTCGTTTTGTTGTTATTCTGCCCAGCACAGTTTGTATTTCTTCAGGTTTTAGCACCTGGGACTCTTGATACTTGTGCTAAATCAATACCCTTTGTCCTCATTGCTTTAATATACACAACCATTTGTGTGATGCATGAATTGCAGTGGGTTTTCTGCCTGCGATAGTCATTTACTCCTCCTGCTCAAGCATTCCTTCCCGTCTGTGTGCAGGCCGTGCTTTGCAGTAAATACAACACATCTACATTTAAATTCCTTTGTATGACGATTTGCAGGCACCTGGCTGCACTGGGGAAGGTGAATTTGCTGGCTCCTTAGCAGGCGGGTGTCGCAGCTTTGACAGTACTCTGGTGCCTCCTGGAAAGTGCTGGTGTGCAGAGTTTGAAGAATCCGCCTTTCACTCTTGTGCTGGGTTCTTCTTCTAAAAATCCGTGTTTTATTATAGCCATACCTTTTCATAAAGCAGACGTGAAGAATCTCAAAGAGCAAGGACAAGGTAAAAAAGGCCTTTGGACTTTTGTCCAGCATCCTCTGGTCAGTAGCAGCTGAAGGTGTTGCTCATCAGCTGGCAGTTCTGGAGACCTGTGGGAGAGGAGTTGCACCAGTAAGTGCCCGCAGGGCAGCCTCTGTGTGGGACCAGCATGGGGAGAGCCGGGCTGGGGGCTGCATCACACCCTCCAGCTCAGAGCAGGTTTCCCGTGAGAGCAGAGCACAGCCTGTGCTGTCACTGCACCCATGCTGTTCCTACGGAGATGTTCCCGAGGCCATTCATCTCATACCTTTTATGCGAGGGGGATGCTGGATCAGGCCCCTGTGGTACCTGCAGGGATTTTTATTGTTTATTCCCATACTGAGCTGCTGTTTCTTTTGGGCTATCTCCCCTTTCTTGTGCTGCGTGGGGGAGCCCAGGATGTACAAGGACAGAAAAGTTGTATGTTCCTTGTCAGTCTTACACTCTTGCAAAATCAGGGTGTGCACAGCCTGTGAAGACACAGGAAAGATGCAGGATGAGAAAGATGAGAGCAGGGAAAGGGAAGGCCTAGCCTGACCACTCTGCATTTCCCTTGTGGATGCCTCCTGCTTCTGAGCACGCCTGTTGTGTCTGACACATGTGAGAGCTGCTGCTGGGTAAAAAGCCAGGTCTCTGTGTGGAAGTGAAGCGGGAGAGATGTTTTCAGGTTGTTCATCCAGACCTGGAAGGGGTCCGGGCAGGGAGCACATGATCTCCTCAATCTTTAGCATATTTCCATCCCAACAGCTGCTGGAGCCTGGGCTGAGTCCCTTACGGCTCAGACGGACGTGTTTTCTGTGTTTTCTGTGTCCATCCTTGTGGGCTGGGCGCCCATGGCCATGGATGTGGCCTGCTGCACCACAGGGCCTGCAGTGCCTTGGCCTAACCAGATGCCATTTCCCAGAGCGATGAGCACGATTTTGAACGTCTCATTGAAACGCGAGGCGAATCCTTCATCCCCAGAGGGAGATGCGTTCAGCACAGCCTCAGAATTAATCTGAGGAACATGAATCTCCTGCACCGTGATGCCCTCCTGTGTCTCTGAGTTCCCTGCCATCTTCTGGTTTGCCTCTGCTCTTCGGGCTCTCCCTCCCTGTCCTGCCTGTGAAAAATGAGACGTCAGCCCTCCTCGGAGCGTGGCGGAGTGTCCTGAGTATTCCTGGCAATATATATTCCACATAAATAAAGGGGAGTGATTTACTGATCAGGTGCGTTAACTGGAGTAGAGGCGGGGAGCAGCAGAAAAAGGGGTGGCCAGACCCTCTGGCTGACCCCGCTGCGGGGGGCTGCAGCCTGCGCTCCGGGTTCGTAGCAGCATCACTGCAAGTGGGATTTAACCCCCTGGCTTCAGGGAGAAGGTGAACCAGCCCAGCATCTGACCTTGACTGAAGGTTTTTCCTTGGTTTCGAGTCCTCCCCTAGATCCCTTTGTATTCCCGGTGAGGCCTTTCCCATCGGATGCCCCCTCAGGCCTTCAGTCGGAGCACCCACCTCGCGGGGCCGGGAGGCAGCGCCCAGCAGGGACTTGAGAAGCTCCTTCAGAAACCCATCAGTGCAGGTGGCACGTGCCTGCGCGCTCCTTGCAACGTAAATGCTCCTGGACATAAAGATTATTTACATTCCCAAACAAAGCTGCCAAACACTTTTTAAATGCGCTAACGGTGCCTCTCTCTTTCCGCTGTGCTTGCTGATAAAGGGCCATAAACAAGGCTGACACATTTATAATAACCTTTCTCCCCTCCCTCTCCCCTGTTCTCTCCTCTTCCTCTCTTGCAGGCTGCATTGGGTAATTCTTTATTCTCCTGCCATTAGCTGGGATATATTGTTTGATAGGGGGAAATAAAGTGTCATATCTCTTTATTTTTATTTTCTTGTTCTAGCGGCAGCTGTTTCAAATGCCAATAGTGGAAGTTTGGTTTTAAAATATCGTTTCCCCCAGATTTTTTTTTTCTGTTCATCTTCTCCCCCTTTTCCTGTGTCTCCCTTCTAAAAGGTCATCTTAAATGATGCAAGGATACATGCTTTTGCAGGTTGTTTTTATCACTTATCAGCCTATTCCAAAGGCCATTTAGTCTTCTAGGCAAAGGTTGTAGCTTTCAGTCTCCCCTTCCCATTTACAAAGGAAAAATTGATGTTTTATCTCTAGATATATAAATTAGGTATAGATATAGGTATAAACCAAAATGCTAACCCATCTAAAATAAAAGATCCTTGTAATTTCTTTGTCTCCAGACTGAAGAGGTCTCAGGTTCACCTTTCGTCATGTCGCCTGTTCCTTTTAGAGATATTGATGGAAGTGCCACATCTAACGATCCCTCCTCCATCCTGTATTGATGGTGCTGTAGAAAGGCCCACTTGCTGGAGATGAAAGGCAGTGGTGAGCGGTACGGGTACAAACAGTTCCTCTGGGGCTGCTCTTGAGGCTTTTTTTGTTCTGCAGCCCGTGGCTGTGAGAGCGGCTTTTGCGTGTGGTGGTGTGGGGGCACAGGGGGATGCGTCGTGGGGCTCGTGCTGCTGGAGGTGTGTGTTTCTGGAGCTGTCGGGCCGGTCCTGTTTCTGTAATCCAGATTTTTGGTATCTATGATAATACAGCATGTATTTATTTCATCTTCCCTTGAAGCACTGGCCAGAGGGAGAGAAATGGATGTGGTAGACCTGGCTTGGCAGAGCAGCAGTCAGGCGTGGCAGTTTTCTTTGCCTCCTGGAGGCAAATGAAGTCCCGGGGAGCTCGTCACTGTGTTAGCCTTGCTCCAGGGGAATTGCGACCAGGGAATCTGCCAAAGGGGCAGCAACCCAGCAGCTATTCATGCAGGTGTTACCTGAGACACGACTAAGATGCAGTGAAAATCTCCCTCTCCTCTCCCCACTTTGTCTTGCTTATATAGGATGTATTTTGGGGCTGTCTCTGTGTGTGTGAATGTCCAACAGGAGCCAGAGGAGTGTCCTGCTGCCACCGTGGGAGCAACGATGGTGTGCAGAGCTTAGATGGAGCCGCTGTCACTGAGTCTCTCAGTTCAGAGTCGAGGAAAGGGCTTTTTATGAGCGATGCATTAAAATTGTTGCTTTTCCTCTTCATTTGGTATATTCTGTTGTACGTGCTCTATAAATTTGCAGAGATACAGTTGTGGTTATGGAAATCACACAATGGAGTAATGAAGGGGCCTAATTGTAAAGTATATTACAGTCACCAATGCGCTCATTTGCTATTCTATTGCACCTCACAGAGCAGGGCAGTAATTATGAAAAGCTGAGACAAACTCGCACTGCTGGTGAATCCAGCCAAGCCCAAATGTGATGAACGGATCCCACAAGCCATTAAGCCCTCCTGTGGCCTTTGACTTAGAGATTGAAGAGAGCAACAAAAACCAGACCCTGAGGTATTTGCAGCACAGGGAAAGGCAGGGCAGTTTGTACAGCAGGGAGAACTGATGGGAATTCCCCATCAAATTCATGCCCCAGCCCAGCTTGTCGCCGGGGTGTGATTTTATTCCTCGTGCTGCAGCGGGCCTCAGCTCTGCGTTGTTTTCCCCCCGCCGTGGTCCTGGCTGGAGCCCTGTTGGAGCAGGCCTGTGCTAGATCTCCTGGGGCTCGTGTCAGGACCGGGGGCTGATGCTGTCTAAAAAAACGAGGAAGGAATGAAGTGTCCTCCCTAATATGACACAAAGCCCTCATCACCGAGCCATTTTCCAGCGTATTAATATTCATTTTTCACTAATGCGGGATGAATACATTTAAATGTTTGGCCAGAGCACATTCGTCATTTTTATGCCACACTCGCAGAATGCATCAGCGTGATATATTGTGTATTTTACCATAATAGCAGACAATACAGCTCAGTATTTCATTTGGACAAGTAGCGAGTGTGAGGCAAGGAGACAGCCACTGCTGGACAAGGGGTGAGCTCGAGAAAACAGAAATAAATTGAAATATATTAATCTGGAGTGAGAAGTCATCTCACCACTAAATTAAAAGCAGCAGCCTTTACCTCTTGTTGAGTTGCCATAGGAAGATGCTTGAGAAAGGCCTGGCCAGCAGCATCTTCTGGAGGTGACTTCAAACGCAGTGAGTTTGGCCATGTCGGCCAAGCAGGCGGCAGCATCCTGTGCGGAGGGCACTGCCCAGAACCGATGGTGTGGGGCTGGCACAGGGCTGGAAGATCAGAGAGGGTGCAAGCATGCAATGGGAGGCACCGTGGTGCCCGGTGTGCCACAGCCTGTGGTAGGGACGAGGTGCTCTGTGTCGTGGAAGAGGGTCACTGCTTCGAGGAGGATCTGTAGGATGCCCGCAGAGGGGAAGGAGGCCGAGAGGGGCAGGGAAGGAGGGAGAAGGGGCCTGAAAAGCGAAGTCACGGTTACTGAACACGCTTTTCCCCGTTGCTTTATTTGTTCCCATGTTTTGCCCTGGGCACTGGTGTTTGGTGATTTAGACCAAAGGGAGCTGAGGAGTTGCTGCAAAGGGTAGTTCAAAAATCAATGGACGTTAGAAAGGGTCAAATGATGCCATAAAGAGATTAACAGCAGCACGGAGAGATAATATTCCCCTGAGTGCAGAGCTGGTCCTGAGAGCTTTATGACAGGGAGAGAAAAGAGCAGAAGCAGTCCAACACCTCTTTCCCTGCTTGACTTCTCCCCTTCCTAAAAGCTTGAGGCTGTCTCTGGAGAAAAGGGCCAGGACTGCTGGGGCAGCCAGAAGGGAATGGCCGTGGCGATGGCAATGAGAGGAGCCAGGCAGGAGGGCCATGCTGCTGCCTGATGAATCCTTCTAATCCAGACAAACTGCAGCTCCGTCAACAGCCCCTGCTAAATCACCCGGAGGAAATGACTTACTCAGCATCAGCCCAGGTTTATAGCACGGAGGGCAGGTTTTATGAGGGTCCCCTGGAGGGCGCGGGGGAAGCGCTGTGTGGCTGTCTCTCCTGGCATCGCACCTGAAGCCAGGGCAGGCAGCGTGCTGGGCAGGGAGAGCTCCAGCTGCAGCAGCCTTCACTGCAGCTTGCTCCTCAAGCTCATCACTACGGCCTCCTCACTGAGCTAGGGAACAAAATCAGGGGTGCAGCCCAGGGGACCCGAGAGCTGAGGAACAGATGACATTTGGCAATCAACTCAATGTCCTTGTCAGGAGCAGGAAAGCTGCTCTCAGGGGATTTGCTTTTTGCTCCTTTTTCAACTGTTGTTAGGCTCCATGGCATGTTCTTGGCACTGACAAGAGTCCCATATAGGAAAACATCGAATTAAATAGCTCTGTTTTCGCGTCTTGCTCTCAAGGCACTGCTTCCCTCTGCGGGGACAGGCAGAATGAAGCACAGGCATTTTTTACTTCGACAGCACTCTCGATGCATGTAAACGTGCACAGGATGCACCATTTAGGCTCTACCAAAGGCCTGCAGTTGGCTGGGCTCTTTGAAGGGTCTTG
Source organism: Oxyura jamaicensis (assembly GCF_011077185.1). Classification (NCBI taxonomy): domain Eukaryota; kingdom Metazoa; phylum Chordata; class Aves; order Anseriformes; family Anatidae; genus Oxyura; species Oxyura jamaicensis. The sequence goes on from NC_048902.1 coordinate 8,802,914, forward strand.
AAGGAAGGGAACAGACTAAAAACCCACTGAGAGCAGCAAAGACTGCAAAATCTCAGCCTGGCCCTGCTGGGAAGATTGTCCCCTTGGAGGGTGTCTTCCCGAGGCAGCTTCCCCATGGGCACAGCTCCCTGAGCTTTTTCAAATAAAACTGAGTCAAATAGCAGGAAGGTTGCTTTCCTGGCATCTCACTGTAGATCTCTGTGTTGCAGGAAATTGAAAATCACACCCAGAGGCACTCGATGTTTCCTGGATGAAGGCAAGGACCTGTGCTGGGTGCTGCGGAGTGGGGGAAGGGGCTCGGCATGCCAGGCAGGTGGGAGCCCCGAGCGTGGGGGCTCTGTGGTGGCTGCCCTTGGGATGTGGCAAGGAGCTCCCCGGGATGGGAGAGCCTGGAAAGAGGGAGGTGGGTTTGGTTCTGCACTTCCATGAACCGGCGTGCCAGGAAGAGATGTGTCGGAGGGCTAGAGGACTGATGTACAGCATTAGCAAGCCCGAAAGGGAAAGAAGGAGGTGGCTGAGTCTTGGGGAAAGATGACCTTGGTCCGCTGCCCTTTAAAGCTATGGAGACATCTGTCTGCTTGAAGAGACAGCTGCCATTTTACGTGGCAGCATTTGAGCCAACATGTGATGAGAGGAGCGCTCATGCTGAGCTCTGTCTGCCGTCGTGTTGGGTGGCGTGCGGCCAGCAGCAGCTCAAAGCCCACTTTTCCCCAGGAGGAGCCTGCCGGGGCTCCCTTCTCTCACCCCGCTTCCATGACAAATGTAGCAGAGACCCTGGCGGTTACACCCAGGGGAGCATTGTGTCTGCTGGGGACACGGCAGGGAACCCGACTTGCTCTAGATTTTCCTGCACCCCAAGGCAGAGCAGCCAGGAGACCTGGGCAGGACTTCCAGGCCAGCAGTCGCCTCTGGTTCTTGCTGATCTTGTCTGCAAGGAAAGCACCATTTTGCTGCCAAACCTTAAACTTCCTGATGGGTTTATTCGCCTTGCTTTTTGCCATATCATCTTGCCCCCTTCTTGTTACTGCTGTGCCATTTTATCTTGCATCCTCTCTCTGCGTTTCTCTTACTTCTATAGCTTTGTTTGCTTCTGGATCTCCCCCCCTCCCCGTTTCTCTCTCCTCCTCTGAGTCCTATTGGTCCCAACCTTGCTCACCTCGCTGGCCTGGCCCTCTCCCAGACTTTGTTTTCTGGCCTCCCACCCAAGTGACAGCAGATGAGAGCACAGGGTGCTACCACTGGATTTCTGTGCTTGCTTCCTGCAGCGCCTGGGCGATTATTATCTCAGTAAACGACTGAAAGAAGTATAGTGATAAAAGGATTAAGCCAGACATATTTTATTTTATTTATTTATATCCTCCTCCCTTCCCCCCTAACGAGTTGTGGAGCATATTGTGCTGCAGCTGCTGATGATGATCCAGGGAAGAGCGGTGGCATGGGGCCGGGGAAGGCGCAGCGTGGGCTGGGGGTAGGCAGGGAACAGGCACGTGCTTGGGCAGGGGGTGCTTGCGAATGGGGGGGCTGACAGTGTGTGGGGCTAAAGCAGTCAGACGCCCTGCAAAAGGGCTGGGGATGCAGCAAAGCCACTGTGCTTCACTTGCCTTGGTAAGAAAGCCGTCTTTGAGTCCATCTCTTCAAGAAAGAAGGGCCCACAGAAATGGGGTCTCAGAGCCAGCACTTCAGTGGGTTACAGACCAGAAGGGCAACCAGAGTGTCCCCAAGCAGGAATTGTTCCAGAGAAACCCCACATGCTGTCCTGGCTTTCCCAGGGCCCCGCGAGCACGCCGCAGCACAGCACCGTTCCCAGGAGCAGCTCCTGTCAAGCTGTTCCCTGCAGCAGATCCCGCAGATGCTCCTCGAAGCAGCCTATTCCCAGCTGAAGTTTATTTCAGGCCTGTTTGTGTGTCTGTTAAATAACCGACAACCCACAGACTCGCACAGACAACCCAGGCCTGTCTGGGAACTCTCAGAGCCCTGCCTGCATCTGCAGCCTCCCAGATTTCCATCATAAGGGCTCCCAAAATTCAGCTGGTGAGACTTCCATCCCTCCTGATGGCATCACAGTAAGACGACGCATAAACCACGGCAGAGGCTCGGTTACAGAAGGCAATTTACCCTGAACGTTTGGGTTTGGAATTTGCATCTTCCTCCCGGCACGTTGGCGTGGAGGGTACAGTGCCCGGCTGAGCACTCATGCTGGGTTGAGCCCTGCGGGGACAAAACTGGAGATTATATTCCTGGCAAGGAATATAATCATTTTTATCAGGTTGCATCTGCTCTAGTAAATATAACAATTCTCTTGTCCTCAGGGGCAGTGATGTGGTGTGGCTCGTGCCGATACAACTCAACCTTGGCCTCTCCCATGCAGTTTACTGCTGACAGCCCCTGGCTCACGCCACCCCTGAACCGTGTTCAGCAGAGTGCTGGCTAGCATGGGCCAGGGAGCACGTCAGCAGTTAAACGTCTTGGAGGACCATACCACAGTGCCTGAAGCCGGCACCTTGGTCCTCTGCTAGCTACCAGTACAGACCTCTCGGAGGTGCTTCAACAGAGTAAAAGGAGTTTCAGAGCCCCACTGCCTGGAGCCAGGCAGGCGGGCATCCTCCGGAGCGCTGCTCGCTGACAGCACAGGGTTGTGGTGGCGGGGAGCAGGAACAGGGGAGAGACTGGGAGAGAGCGGGGGAATGTGGATGGAGAGGGAAGCGTGATTTATGGATGGCTGGGAAGCCTCAGCACGCAGGAGCGGAGTCAGGAGGACCCTCTTAGCCTTCTCCCTGTAGTCTCTGTGCTGGAGTGGTTGCATGGCCACTGCCTGCATCAGCGGGAGGCACTTGGCACCCTCCATCTCGCTGAGTGCTGCGCGGAGACAAATCAGCTGCTATATTTGTATGACTAAAGAGACCCAGGAGCACAATCATTCAGGAAGTGAAACAAAATGATGGCAGCGCTTGGGCCAATACCTTCAGCAGTGCAGGGATATCAGAGCTCTTCAGGCAGGTGAAGGAGCAACTAAAGCTATCTAAAATGATCACATGTTGCTCTGGCTCTCAGGGAGTATGAACTAGCCCTCAAGTGGCAGCAGCTAAGGCCAGTCCCATAGGTCTAAGCAGAAGCAGAGATTTTGTCCTTTCCAGCAAGATGTGGAAGATGGAGCTACATCAGAAGGGTCCTTCATGGCGTCCCACCCGTCCCTGGAGAATATGAGCCAGGTGGGAATGCCGGGTATCTGTGGAAGGACACCTGAGGGATGTCTTGCTAGGGTGGCTCTTCCCCACAAATCCTTGTCTGCTTTTGCTTTTGCCTGCCTTTCTCTGTTCCATTTCTACCTTCCCTTCCACCTGTGCCCACAACGAGCAGAGCAATCCAGCATGGCCCAGTTTAATATTCCACAGATCCTCCCAGGCTGATAAATGAGAACAAGAGAGGGAAGAAGGGGGTGGGAGCCTGGTGCATGGGGGGATATAAAGCCCTGAGCCTGTATTCAGAGCGGCAGAGATAACAATAAGCGAGAATAATAGTCTAACAAGTCGGAAATGTCACACGCGATCTGGTGCCATTAACACAACATGGATCTGAAATATCACATAATTAGTTTTGTGCCTGTTGTTCTGATTGGGAGAGAAAAAAATATTAAAGGAAAGAGATTTGGGGGGGCAGAGAGGGGAGTGCCAGCAAAGTGAACTCATAAAAGGGCAAAGCCTACAGCATCTAATGTTTTTGGAATAATATAATAAAGCTCTATCTCCTTACCCATGTTTGAGGCCGAGATTTTATCTGGCAGTATGGGATAAAAAGAAATGAAAACTTGAAAAGGGTAGATAAAATTGTGATTGATCTCTCTAGGACTGCCTTGCCTCCTTTCAGGGAAGCTTGTGGGCCTCATAAATTGCTCCACCACCAAGTCTCACGATCCCCACCCCTTCCCATGCCACCTCACCCGAAGATGAAAAACCCCATGTTTTCAAGGCTTCTTTCCCCATCTCTTTATTACCCAGTGCACAAAACCCACGTTTGAAGGCTGTGAAATGACTCAGAAGCCGCGAGTCCCCTGGGAGCATGCCTAAGGTACGTGTGTTTGGGGGACCCCCGCTGCTGCCGAGCCGTGCAAGTCCCCACGCCGTCACAGGGGCTGCTCTGAAGGTTTGCCTGCAAGCTGCTGTGCGCCGTCAGCTGCTGAGCACAAAGTTCCTGCCTCGCTGCACCCGGTCTGCTGGGGGCTTATGGTGCTCCGAGGGAGGCTGTCCCCTTTCAGAAGAGACAGATGCACCCAGATCTCGGTGGGATGGGCACTTGGGAAAATTGGGTAAGGTACTGGAACGAGGCTGTTCCTTATCTCAGAGGAGCAAATACTGCGTGGGACAAACGCTGTCAGTCCCTTCCTGCCTGCTGCTGGGGTGTGATGACCCGTTGTGCATGCAACGCCCTCGTGAGACGCTGTGGTTGTGCCTGCTGTCTGCCTGGCTGCATACCTGGCTGGCTTTAGGAGCAGCTTTAAATTGTGAGCAAACCCTCCTGCTGCCTGGGGCAGCCCCACAGCCTCACTGACATGGTGCACGCCTGCCTTGCTGCAGGAGCTGCCCCATTCTCTGGGGCCAAAAGGTGCATTACAAGCGCACCTGTTTGGGATAGGAGCCTGGGGTGTTGCACCCTCTATCCTGAAACAACTTTGCACCTGCCTGGCCCACGGGGTCACACCAGCTCCCTGTGAGGAGGGAACAGGGGAGGATTTCTTTTGCATGCTTTATTTTAAGTGTTCCCTTTTCCATGTGGATTTTTCTCCTTGCAAAACACCCTTTATCTGTGGTGGTGGCTGGGAGACAAAGAACAGCTTCACCTCTTCCTCTGGTGAGAAAGCTGGAATTGCTTACATCGAATCAAGCGTGGATTTCTTTATCTGCTCTGGCAGAGAAATCCCCTTCTCCAGCCTGTGGCTGTTCAGTGGCCTGTGTGAGGCTGATGGACGCCTCGGTGCTGCTGGTGCAGACGGGTGCTGATCACCCATCGGTTCTCTTCCAGGCGATGTGAGGGGAGAAGCCAAAGGACCACGTGGCGCGAAGGACCACAATTTGCCAGCTCCTTCCAGGGCTGTTTCTGGGAGGGGAGGTGGCCCACGCTGCCCCTTTCCCTGGCTCTGCATGCAGAGCAGAGCTGTGCTAACCACGGAGCTGAATTTTAACAAGTAATGAAGCTTTCTGTCAGTTTTTCATGTGCCAATTGCTAATCACTTTTAAGCATGTTCTGGGAAAGAGGTACTTTAAAAAAAGCTACGCTCCTGTGCCAAAGGCACGGAATGCTCTGTCCAACTTCTGTCTCCCGAGAACGCCTGTAGGATTGGGATTCAATTAATTCGGTCCCAGTGGATCCATCACTTTGCCCACTAACGGCCGCGTACTGACAGCGGGTGCGACGGGAACGGTGATCTATTGCTCGCTGCTCTGGCCAGTCGTGGCAGGAGGCTGCTGTCACCGCGCCGCTGTCAGCTCGAAGCCAAAGCCCTTCACACATTAAATAGGGGATTTGCAGAGGGCCGAAAAGCAGCTGCCTCTGGGGCGGAGCACAGTGGCGGCTGAACTGAAATCTGCACGGCGCATTTGCATGGGGAGTGAAAAGTATTTCTGCATTTTGTTAGCGCTGAACAGAAGTGATAAATATTAAGACTGGAAAAGAAGTGAGCTTCCCTTTTGACAAGAAAGTCTGCGGCATCAGTTTTCCTTTGACTCTGAAGCGAACGTTAAAAATTCTGATGAAGCATATGTTCTTCCAAAATTAAACATCCCATTTCTATTTCAGCCTTTGCAGCTTGCCAGTATTTTTAAAATACAAAAACAATGATTTTCTTGGGAAAAGCCATTTTGAACGAGGCATTTTAGGATGTCAAAATGCTTTGTTTCGTTTTTAAAATTTGAATGACGACTGAACAGTCTAAGTGACATTAGTATTTTTTGAAATGTGTTGATTTAAATGAAAATTGATTTTTCTTGGTGGAAAGCAAGGCTTTGATGAAAAAATTCTGATCTGCTCCAGTAAGATAGGCAAGGTCTGTATTATATATTGGCCTCTATCCAGGGAGTGAGACATCTGCTACCGCAAGAGGCAAAGGGAAGCCTGCAGGAACAATGCTATCAAAAAGGCCTTAAACGCCACTCCTCTGTGTCATACATCAATGTAAATAATTAAATTTCTTCAAGCAATTTGCTGGGAGTTTTATCAGGATGATGCAAGCTGACTTACTCCCAAAGCTTCTTCTTCTGCCTTTTTATGACTCTTTAGGACTTTTAAGCCTACCACCTCCAGCTGGATGCGTGCCCACGTTTAAAGATACATTGCATGCATGGGCACATCAGGTGCAGCTTCTGGAGTTTAGCTTTGGAGTTCTCAAGCTCTCCAGCCCTAGAAATAGGCATCAAGTCCTGCCCTAAACAAAAAATAATTGAATAGGAGGGCAATTGCCATTATCCCTATCTTTGTGTACAAGTTCCAGGTGGTATCAAAATAGGGTGTGGTGGAGCTCACCTCTAATACCATGCTCAGCCCTGGGGTAATTGCAAGCAGGTGGTACTGGCAAGGATGGGGGTAGTGATGAAAGCTGATGCCAGGGGTCACAGCACCTGGAGCTGCTGAGAGAGGTGATAAATCCTGCTGAGGCTGCATGGGGAGGAGGTAGAGTGTGCAGGGAAGTTTTAGGGAGCGGTTCTGGTGTGCTGTTTCAGCTTCAAGGAGAAAAGCCACTGCATAAGCTTAAGAAGGCCTTTGAACAGCTGCTAAGTGGAGGGGGAGTTGAAAGGGAAACATCAGCAATTGGAGGTAGTTTTTGCTGGATGTGCTTGAGTGTAGTGTGCTTGTTTTGCTTGTGGTGCTTGCCTTATGAAATATTTTGTGGGTAATGGCCTCCAAATTATGCAACTCAAGAGTTAAAAGGGGGGGGGGACAAAAGTATAATCTTGTTCTATCTGACTGGCAGCTTTTTGAGGGTCAGCTCTTTTACCCTATAACCATGAGGATTAGAAGCAACCCATCTTCTTCAGTTGATTCAGAAAGGCAGGTTAAGTGTGGTGCCTAAGACTCCAGGACCTGAGGGTAGGCAATTCCCTGAACTCATAAAATCATGACTTGGCAAAACCGGGTTAGCTGCAGAGCTTTTCACGCTCTTAACCTGTGTTTCTCCTAAACCAATTAGGCTGAGCCTCTAGTGAGGGCAATAATGGCCGGGCACACTCTTTTGAACCAATAATATAGGTGGATGGAGTAGACTAGTGGCTTGCTAATGAGGGAGCGGCTGCCTGCTCGTAATGCATAGCTAATGACCCCTGTCTCCAGCATTCCACGGTCAGGCAGAACAAAAAATCTATTTCCACCAAGTGCTTCATTACCACCCAGCTACACTTGACTGAATAGCTCGGTTTGGTGGAGGGAGTGGGGAGAGCGATGTGAGTGGGACGTGGCTGTTGGAGGGAGAGGGAGCGTGCATCCCTGTGTCACCCTGGCCAAGCCTCTCTGCCTCTCTGGGTGCTGCCATTCTTTCTCCCCTGCCTGTAATTGCAGTGGGAGGAACAGTGCTGCTCTGTGGGGGCAGTGCACGGGTTGTGATATGTGCTCTAGGATGTGGCAGAGGTGTTACAAGCCCCCAGATAGTTCAGAGACATGGTTCTGCAATGCCTTCCTGGTTACTCTGTCGCCTCTTCAGCCCCTTTTCAGGGGCTAACACCCTTCTGGGTTTGGGGAAGAGAACAAAAGTTAGGCAGGAGCTCTGGGAAGCAGGCAAGCCACAGGATAAGCTGTTTGCAGTCCCTACTGAGAACAGAGTGAAACAGAGGTTTCTCCAGGACTGGTCCTTGGCTGTTGAAGCCACAAGGATTACACTGGCTCTGTGTTTCTCAGTTTCCTGGGGTGTGATGCTGGGGGAGGGGGAGGTAGGTGGGCAGGGTAGAAAAATCTGCTGCAAGATTTCTTCCTATCAGCAGTTTAAATTCTTCTTGCGGAGCTCCTATGCCTATCCCATCCCACTTGGAATTAAAAATATATTTTTCAATGTGTTAGTGAACAATTCTAGCTTTCTACAGTAAGGACCCCATCTTCTAACTGGGTCCTGCGAGATCTCTCCGTGTCAGTTGATTTAGCCTCGTTGGACTGCTGTGGTTGGGAAAACATATTGAGATGCCTCCAAGATGCTAAAGATATATAAATGGCTGCTGTTAGGCTAATTTATTACTATTTAGCAGAGAACAAATACATTCTAAAGGGCTAATGGTGAATTAAAAATGCTATTAAGCAAATTTGCTTACCTAGTACATAGTAACAACTTGGGCTTAGATCCCACAGTCATTTAAATGCAGGTGCAACTTTACTCAAGCATGTGGGCCCAGAAAAACCCTAAATCTCTGTGGGACCAAGAACATGGATATTAAATGTAAAATAATTACTACCCCTCCCACCAAATTAGTCTTTTGGTCTTGGCACCGCTGGTCTCCTCCTGACTCCCTGCCTTTGCTTGGAAAATGAAAATCGATGGGGTCAGGTTTACTTCTGCTTCTAGTCAGCGTCAATTCGGTGACCTCAGCGTGGAGCTGGTTTCGCAGGAGAGTGCGGTATTGATCCTGCTTCCGATCTGCAGCACTTGACATCAGCACACAGCCACCCGCGCTCGCCCAGGAGGCAGCGATGCTCTGCGCTGCTGGGGTGGGCGCTCGCCCGCTGCCCCTGGGCCCTGCAGGATGAGGTGCTGTGCCCCAAGTCCTGTGTGCAGCGTGTTGGCTGGTTTGTTGCCATGAGCTGGCTAGCTGGGGCAGCCCGAAGCAGGATGTGCTGCTGAAATGTTACTGTGAAGCTTTGCTGCCTTGGGCTGCTGGATGGACACTGCCCGACCTTCTCCAGGTGTTTCTTAACTGACCTTCTGGGGTGCACAGCAGTGGTGAACAGCCCCTGAGCTGCTGTCTCAGTGTGATTCCCTCATCTTTGAACGAATGGCAAACAACCAGTTAAGGCTCTGAGAATTAGTAGAAATTAGTCTAGCTTTTTTCTTTCTAGTTTGTATTGTAAATGAAGGGAATAATCTCTGCTCTGAGGTCAGAGACTGGCATTTATTTATTGTTAGCGACATTTTTTCATGTGCTTCTGGTGCAGATAAGGGGATGAAGCCCTTTTACTGATGTGTTTTGCTGATTCATTTGTGAATGAATATGTTTGTTCTTGGCAGGGGAAAAGCATCCCACAGGTGGCCCTGGCCACAGAGGGCCGGTGCTGGTGAGGCGCTCTGTAGCAGGGGGAGCACCAGGAGTCAGCCATGGTGCTCCCACAGATGTCTGTGCACAGATACGAGCAGCACCAAGCTGAATGAGGCCTCACTTCATCAGCTGAAATACTGCTGGGGTCAGCAGCCCATCAGCAGAGAGCTCGTGCTGAAGTGCTTTGAGCAGGGATGGCTCTTGGCGGTGCTCTATGTGAAGATGGCTCGGGCAGGTGTGAGGCCTGCGTGGCTGGCTGTGAGGCTGCTGTGTTTTGTCACTGAATTTACTGGCTGAAAAGCAACTCCAAACAGCAGCACCAGCACAATGGAGGTGTGCCAGTGTGTGGTGAACTGGTGTGAGGGCGGGGATCGGGGCTGTGATGAAAATAGGTGGTTGTGGGGGGACTTGTAGCAGATCTTGCATTGCTAAAAGCGCTGTGCTCTGCACCGAGGCTCTGGGGCTTCCTCTCCACTGCGAGCCAGCTCTGAGGTGGTACTTGCTGGAGTCCTCCCTCTCCTCGTCTGTCAGCATCTGGCAGTCCGGGTGACAGTTGGCAGCGAGGCCTGCTGTGCCCACACAGCCTGGGCAGGCTCACAATTAGCAGGTAATTTGCTGAGGGAGGCCTGCGGGGAGGCTGGAGGCAGTGCTTGCTGCAGGCACCCACTGGTTTGTGCCTGCTCCGTCTGTATTTCAAACGCGAGATGTGAGCCCTGCGCATGTCCTTGTTGGAGATGACATGTGCTGTAATTCCTGTGGCAAAAAAAAAGTGCTTGTGAATGTGTTGCTCAGAAAAAGGGGTGAGTTCAGATGATGGCTTTCAGAACTTTCCTGGCTATTTGTACAACCACTTCTATTTATGTGGAAGTGCACCTTCTGTGAGCACCTCAAATTTGAGCAGAATTTGGTAAAGTTTTTTCAGCTGAGATAAAATTTTAATATTCGGAACTTCATTTCAGATGTACAAAGCAGTATTAAATGCCTTTTTTGACCGAATTTCCCTGGAACTAATCCTTTCTCTTGGATCTGAAATACTTTAGACTGACACTTGGATGCTTTGATACAGGAAAAGTGTTTTTAGCTCGGGCCAGCTCAAAGCCCTTTTGAGAGGGAATTGGACTTGTTCAGTGGTCAGGGATTCGTACAGTGTGCCTGTATGGTTCTTGGGTGCCGGTGGTCACCATCTTCCAATTCAGCAGCATTGGCCATCCAGTCAAGGAAAAGAAACTGCGTAGTGTGACCCACTGCAGAACACGAATAACTAGTAAAAAAAAAAAAAAGTGTATTGTCCCCAAATTCCACGATGCGCTTCTCACCTGAAAGCAGGGGCACTTGGTGGCCCCTGATGGCTGTGGTACATCTGACTACCTTAAATTGCAGTGCACTCTGACTGAATTGGATAAAAATCAGAGCAGGAGATATTTTGATGTGCAAGTAACATCTTCTGTGAGAAGGGGACCCCTCTTTCTATTTTTAATCTGCAGTAGTGCCATCACCAGCTTTGTGATTTGTAGCATGCTTTTATTGTGATAAATCCATCGAGCAAATATTCTTCAAAACAGGCTTTTCATCTTCTCTGTCACAAGCAGTTATTAGCCTTCGTCTCTTGGAGAGCAAAGAGCTCTTACGGGGGAAAGTGGGAGCCTGCCAGTGCCTCAGTGTCCTCAGCAGGCTCCTGGCCGGGGTGCTCTTGGGGCTGCGGGGTGGATGTGAGTCATGCCTTGCCCTTGTCGTTCCCTTGTTTCCTGAGCCGCGCTCGCTCATCTTTCTGAGCGCAGGATGTGGCTGGCTTTATTTGGAATGTTACAAGCAGCCCTGTCTGAGTTAATTGACCAAGACAAATTTTGTTAAAAAACCTTGACATTAATAATGAGAAATAAGAGCTGGGAGGTAAAACACATGCTCTCTAGACATGCATTAGCAGTGCCCCCACCCTTCCAGTCTCTTCCTGAGGTAGTACGGCAGAGAGCTTAGGTCAGTTAGTTTTAAAATTAACTTCTAGTCCTCAAGGCATCCTTTAAATAGAGTTTGAGCTGTGACTACTGCTCGTCTTCTTAGGCTACGTGGGGGTGTGAGTCAAGGAGGGATGGAAGAGCATAGTGGTATGGGAGACCCAGAGAAATCCATAACTGCTGCTGGCTGCTCTCCTGGATCCTGCTGATCCTGGGTGGATCCGTCACCTCATCCCCCGGGCCTGCGTGCTGAGCTGGGATGTGGTGCCCTGGGCAGCACCAGGAGGGGGGATATTCCTCTCTGAGGCATGGTCTCTCCCTGCTGATAGGCTGCCATTTGCAGCCCTAAACTGTCAAGGTCTTGCTGGGATAATGCAATGCAAAGCAATGGTGGTCCTGCCCCTCTCTCTTTGGGCACTGCCATGCTGCTGTAACCACGCCAAAAGGCAAGAGATGGGAATCTCTTCCAAAGGCAAGGGACGGAATTTCTTCAGATGAAAAAAAAAACAAAAACAGACGCCCTCCAACTCTGGTAAGCAGAAGATGAAGCCCCTGGAAAAACACCTGCTCATTGTTCCACGTTGTGATGTGACAGGCTAAGCTGCAGTGGTGCGGCCTTTACCGTGTCAAAGCCTGGCAATATTAATAATCTGCTCACCTTCCCTCCCTCCTCAGTGGGGAGGAATCCCCAGAGGGGTTATGACTGCTGTAGTGTGATGTAATGTCATGTCATGGACATCCTTTGGAGCAGCGTTTTCCCTGTTTTCTGCTTGTGGACCCAGACAGAAATTAGTGATGGAAAGATGCTCCTGAGGACAGCACCAAAAGGAATACCTTCATTTGCTTCTGGAAGCGGGCACGCGTTTGAGTCTCAGGATGGCTCCTTCCCAAAGTCACGGTGCTGTCCTGGTCTCTGGGGACACTGTGCTCCCGTGCCTTTCTATGCTGATGTGGGCCTTACAGGCAATCCATCAGCTCGCATCTCTTCTGAAGTGGCAGGACTGCAGCCGTACATCTCTGATCGATACCGCCCAACCTTGACATGGAATCAGTCACTCGTAGCCTGCTCATTACTGCTGGCTAACCGTTTGCCTGCAGCAGCCCCTTAATAGCCTTCCCAGGCTGCTGCCGAGCCACAACAGGAGTGTTTAGCAGCCTTATTTACATGCAGCATTTCACCAGTCCCTCTTTCCCCTCGCTCACAGCGTGCCATCTGCTCCGGAGCCTCGGAGGAGCTGGAGGCTGCGGCGCGGGGCCGAGCACGGTGCCTGTGTTGTCTCTATGGTGACTGCGTGCCCTGCCTGGTGGCAGCTGGGGGGGCTGGCCACGCTCTGCCCACGCGAAAACCTTTGTTATTCCAGAAGATTTTGGCCTCACGCTTTGATTCTCTTCTGCCTTTGAAGCTGATTTTAGTTGTGCTGATTTTAATCTGCTGCGTTTCGGTCTTCTCATCTGTGCTTACACTGAGGATGGGGAGGGCTTGGGAAGTACTTCCTAGAGAGCACCTTTAGGATGGCAACTTGTTATTTATAAGCTGGGGGCTGGAGGAGGTCTGGGAATGGAGTGCCTGTGAGTCTATTAGCTGGGCACATTGTGCCCTGTCTGACTGCAGAGGCTTCCCCTTGTATCAGCAGTGAAGTCTTAAGTCTTGACTCCTGACCTTGGTCATGAGCTGCTAATGATCTCTGAAGAAAGAAATACACTGACACATGCACTTTGGGGGATATTTGGTACATCTGCTCTAGTGTGCCATTGATTTACATGAGCAGGCTCAAAGTACAACTTTATAGTGGCTTTTATTTAAACTGAAGTCCAAGTTTCAGCTTGGCTTCTGGTTGCTGGGAAGAAACAATCGCACCCTTGGGAGCGGGGTTGTGGAAGATGACAAGAAATAGTGTGTGTGCAGGTAGCAGGCCTGCAGAAACACCTGACCCAGGTGGGGAGGTTGGAGCAGCCTCTGTGTGCTTGCTGCTTTGCTGGCTGTGGTGTGGAGGGGCTCTGTTGTGGTATAGAAACCCCATGTGCTGGCACTGCAAACACCCAGACCCGAAATGCAGCCCTGCCGCGCTCTGACATCAGCACTGAGGGTTAAGCGGGTGTATGGGCCATCTATGCTGAATACAATTCAGGGCTCTGTGAATCTTAATTAGTGCACTAAATTGCTTCAAGTGGTCATTCTGTTAAAGTGGGAAAATCTTGTATTTAAATACACAGAGGGCGAGACTTTATTCTTAGATGCTTGGGGAGGAGCCAGCAGTGCTGTAGCATGAATAGTGTGAAGGGAATATTTACTGCAGTGTGAAAGGTGGCAGGGCTCGCTCCAGGAAGCTGATGGGCAAGGAATGTTTTCCAGTCCTGTATCTAGAATCACTGTCATGGGAAGGCCTCAGTTTTTCAGTGGTGAGAAGGAAATGGCTGCTTGGATTTCCTTCTAGTAGGAGCCAGGCTTTGAGTGTTGTGTATATGCTCCTGCAGCCACCCCGTCAGCGCTGTTCACCTCCCACCGAGGGAGCGGCCGCGTGGAGCTGCACTGTGTTAACCTACAGGGTTACAGGGAGGGATTAGGGAGGAGAGGCTCTGAATGCTGAAACCGTGGGAAAACTTCAGTCACATTTGTGCTTCCCACCCTGGCAGCGTGAGGCACAGTTGTGGATGAGGTTCAGCACAACGCTGTGCACATGGAACTGCTCCTTTCTGGGGGCCCCATCTCCAGCGTTATATCCTAGGGAGGACCTTGAAAATGTGGCTTTTAGCTTCAGTACCACACAGATAATCTTCAATGCATTTGCATGTGTTTTTGGAAGAGTTAGAAATAATTTTGGAGGCTGGGGTTGCCGTTACAGTGAACTGATTTAGGAACACCCTTCCCTCCATAAGTCTCCTGCTCTCTTCCCCTAGAGACTGTGGGGCGCCACAAGCTGCTCTGGCACGCTGCTGGTTTGCCTGTCAGGGTTGGTAGCTCCCCTTTTGCCCAAGTTAATTCTTAACTTCTGCCTCTAGACCTTTTTTCCATGCTTGCCTGCCTCAGTCCTTATCTGATGCTCATCTGCGCTGCCCTTGCAGGCGTGCGGCTCATCTAGTTCATCTGGGACTCTGGCCTCACATGAGCTGCTAATGGGAGTGTTGTGTTTCAGGGTAAGATTTGCTTCTCCTCTTGACTTCGAGATGAATATACGGTTTCACAAGTGAGGACTTTGTGTTAGCTTCTCTCCACGTTCTCTTGCATACAAATGTGGCTACAGAGACTTGGAGGACAAGGGCAGCCTGAAATGGGTTTGCAAACTGCCTTCTGTAGCAGAGACTGCATCTTAGCTGAAGTTTAGAAGAAAACAAGATAAAGAGTCCTCCCTTCTAAATAGGAATTAGACAGCTGTTGAATTTTCTTCTGTGTGTAAAAAGTTGGGATTTCTCTCTGGTGTGAAATATAAAAATAGATCTTGACTTGCTGCATATTGCATGTTTGCCTGGATTTTGTTGTTCTTGGAAAAGTTGTTTGGAAAAATGAAACTGTCCTTGGCTGACTAGATAGCAAGAAGATGAGAGGACTTGGCTGGTGGCGAGGTCAGGCTAACACTGCTGCTTTCCCAAGAGGCCAGCTGAAGCTTTCTGGGGGCTGAACGACCCACCTGGCTGGGCAATGGGAAATCCGTGGAGGAGGTGGGAATGCCAGCTGGCTGTGGCAGGAGGGAGGCGTCTCACGGGAAACTGCAATTCCAAGTCACCTTTTCTCTTCAGGATTTCTTTCCCCATTTGATCATGCTGAGACTGGGGACCTGAGAGGAAAGCAGGCATCTCACAAATCCCTCTGGCCTGTTTGGTGTTCCAGAGTCAGAAACTGAGCAACCACATTTGTTCTTAGGCTTCTAATCTCTGCAGTCCTAGCAGCTGACATGGTGCATCCTGCCTGCAGGCTGGGTGCTTCAAAACTAGTAGGGCTACACCATAGCTCTGGGATATAGTTGTCATCCTCCATCTGAGGCTGAGGGCTGTGCAGTCCTGGTGATGCATGACATCAAGGTCTAAGCAGCTGTCTGGTCCGTCTCTTTCTCATCCTGACCTCAGCCCCTCTGCTCTAGCAATCCAGATGCAATCAGTCTGGCACTTTCAAATACTTATGAATCATTGGATTTTTTTTTTTTGAGGTTTGAAGTTGTAGCTTTCATGGAATTTGGTTTGATTAGCTGGAAAGTCAATATTTTCAGTGTGCTGTCTGAGCTGCATTAATTCCAGCCCAGGCAGCAGCAGTAACAGCACTGTAGTGCTAATGGCTCTCTGCCTGCAACAACTGGTGTTTAGGTAGTCTGGGATGAGCGTGGAGCATGTGGAGGAGCCTTGGAGAGAAGATGATAAAGCAATCCAGCTCATGGTGCAAATTGGCAGAGGCAGGTAAGGAAAAGGCCTACAGTCATGTTTGGGAATCTGGAAGATGAGACCTTGAGGCTGCCTTTCTTTGCATGTTATCTCTTCCAGCACATCCGAACAAGGTGGGTTGATCTTTACCAGAATTCCTATTAACTTGTCTTTTTATTTTTTTAAAGAGTACAGCACCTTCAGCAGAGTGCATCAGAACCTCGTGGGACCAGACCTTTATCTTCTTGGCGGATGCAACTATCAATTGATAGGTGAGCAGAGTTATCATTGTCTTTACAGATGAGGAAGCTAAGCCATGGGGGGATTGTGTGATCTCAGCGGAGGCACAAACACAATCCTCTATTCTGTCACTTTATGCCATGACAGTCATTACCTGAACAGGAGAGCCCACCTCTCCTGCTCACTTCTTTAATATGGGTCCTGTTCCAAATGAATTGAACAACTTCCATGCTAATTTGAGATGGGTGAACAGGCTGACCAAGAGCATGTAAGCTCTCCACTGCTTGTGTGGGCTGCAGACAGCTTCCTGTGCTCTCAGGGTGTATAGCTGAGCATCTCTGAGTCGCGCATTACAGTGAATGTGTCTGCATCTGTCAGGGTTTGGATATTTCAGTGTCTTCCGAGGCACTAAGTGCCTGCAGTGGAGTGTCATGTTCCAAGGTAATTCCTTCACATCCACGCCGTGGTGTATTTCTGTCAGATTAGGTTGCCCTAAGATGCCCAGCTGTTTGCACCAGGAAATGTTTATGAGAACTTGTGTTCGACAGGGGGACTGAGGAGGCTGGCTGCTGCGTGTGGATGAGAGCCCTTGTGTGAGGTGCAGTGGTGCTCTGTGATGATCGAGTGTGCTATGGCCAGCACTTCATCCTGGAGGGCAGCCTCAGCTCTGCCAATGAGGCTATGGGGAGATGAGGGCCAAGGCCTCGAGCCTGCTTTCTGCTGGCTCTCTCCATCAGGAGCCTGCTGTGGTGGTGCTAACAGGATTACTGAGTGCTCAGGAATGCAGCGGGTGTTTCAGCTGGAGCCTGCTGCAGGCTTCAAGGTAAGGCCTGTCATATTGCTGCAGTCAAGCTGGGAGCTGTTAAAAGGCGTGAATAACCGAGGCGCTGGTGCTGCTCGCGGGCTGGGGTGATCTGAGATCCTGGCCTTAATGGAAAGTGTTGATCACAGGTTCTCTGACATGGTAGCTTAAAGGCAACAAGGGATACATAAGCTAAGGACTGAACTGACTGTGCAATAGCATCATGAACTGCTGGCTTCCAGCACTCAAAATGCATTTTTTGTGGTGAATTTACTTAGCTTGTAACTTGTAATCAGCCTCCACTGTGGTCTGTTACCTGTGAGCTGATCTTGACTAAGATCTAGGACACCCTTTTCGCATGGGCATCCACGTGGCTGGCAGAAGTGATGGCAATCCTGTTTCAAACTTCATGGTCTTCCTGGTACTGTTACATGTGCAGTAATAATGATCAAACTCTCCTGAAGGAGGAAATGCAGTGGCAGGCTGTGAGCCTCACTTGAATGATACGGGGTTGTCCAATGCTGTGAGTCTCTTTAGCCTGCAGGGTGTATGTGGAGGGACGTGCATCAGCCCATCCTTCAGGACAGAAACCACAGTACTGGTAAGAGGTGACAGATCCTTATGGATCTATGCTGATCAAAGATCTGCTGATGCCTTGGTTTTATGGCTTGATCTTGCTCCAGTCTTTTGTGGTGACTAATAAATACAAGCCAGTTCATCTATTTGCTTTGTCTCCTCCTGTGACCCGTCTTTAAAATTGGTCAAGTTCCTGATGTGTAGATTGTTTTACCCTTCGCGATGAGGAGACCTGCTCTGGGGTGACCCTGAGTCACACTAATTTCAGCTGCGATGCTTTATTTCTGACTTTATACTAGAGGGACAAGACTGTATTCAATCATGCTCCACGGAGTGTTAAAAGCCCTTGGTCTGGGTGATGCTCTGTGCAATCTGCCTTGTCAATACCCACTGCTCACGTCCACAGCAGCGAAGGGAGTTTTGCCAGATGACTGGCTGCTTCTGAACCTGAAGTGCAATGCTGACTCCTTCCCCAGCCTGCCTCTCCTCCTTTCATTTCAAGCATCTGCTTCCCATTCAGGGTTCTTGGAGAGCCTGGCAAATGTGTCATACCCTAGGAGATGCGCACACAGGGAGTGTGGTGAAGGTTTCCCTCGTTACGTGTGAGGGAAGTGCCCTCCTACGAAGGCAGCTGTGGGGGACTGCCATCTAGTCCTCTGCCTTTGCTGTTGGATCGTGTTCCCATTAGTCACCTCTGCAGGAGCCAAATCAATCCATTGCCACTTTTCAGTCTTTCCTGCAATTGGCTCCTGAAAGCAGCTCTTCCAAGGAAAACAAATGCCACTTACTTGGAAGCTCTGCTTTCTTATTCTGGCAGTGAATGAACTCACCTGGAACATTGGGGTCCCTGCGGGTGCAAGGTCTTGTTCCCAGCTCCCTCTTAGATGAACCAAATGTGGTCAGCGTAGCTGAGACCAGAGGGGAATGCTCAAAGGTTATGTGGAGGGCGGCTGCAAGTGTCTCTTCCCTGCAGGCTGGAAATTCAGCTCATTGCAGGGGCTTGGCCGTGGCTTTCCGGAAAGTGCCATGCCTGGAATTGCTGGGTCATTATTTTTGCAAGGGATTTGTGCTTTGTTTTGCTTCCAGTGGCAAGGTTGATTGTAGACCACAAGTCCTGGTCATGCAGTGACTACAGGCTAAAATGACGAGAGAAGTAGTGGGGGAGAGGGGGATCACCTGGCAGCTGGCTATGGATTGGGCTTTGGGCAGCTGGGGCAACGTCACGCAATGTGTATGGTGTGCACAGCAGTCAGACCTCATATGTGCTTGGCTGCCATCGTTACGTGATGTGCTGCTGGCGTAGGAACACCTTCCCTGCTGAAAGCAGCTCTCAGAAGAGGTGGAGAATGTGCCAGCTGCAATGAGGTGACAGTGATGCAGTAGATAAAGAGCAGCCTGGGAGTGGGAATTCGTGTCCTTCTGATCCTGTTCAGGGCCCTTTGAACTTGGTATTGATTCTGTTTGCAGGCTGCTTGGGGGGAATGCCCTGGGTACATCCCTGCCTAGCACAGTGTGCTG
The DNA here is from genome assembly GCF_011077185.1 of Oxyura jamaicensis. NCBI lineage: Eukaryota > Metazoa > Chordata > Aves > Anseriformes > Anatidae > Oxyura > Oxyura jamaicensis. The sequence continues at coordinate 8,821,573 of NC_048902.1, forward strand.
ATATTTTGCTTGGACCCTAGACGCTACTCTCTTCAGGTCAAGAACAAGAGGTGCTCAGACCACTTGTGGCATCAGTAGCTCTTGATGTGCAAGGTTAGTGAAGCAAGTCCCTGAAAACTTGTTTTCTTGTTCTTGGGCAGCTGGTTATTCCTGCTTGAGAGAAAAAACTGGCCTTTGTCTGCCTGAAAATAGGATGAAACTCAGACCATTCCTCCAAGCTATCAAGATTTCATCGGTCTAATCCTGTCTCCTGGAAGTACCTTAAGTCCTTCCCACCTTCATGTCACCTGCAAATTTAATAAGTTTTCTTCTTGCTCCATCATCCAGGTCAGTAGTGAAACCCTGAACAGAGCTGGGCTATGACAGACTCCTACAAAATCCTGTTCATCAGCAGGATCTTCCTTTGTATTAGAGGAGACTGCTGGTATCAGCCCTCTGCACGTGGCTAGCTGAGCAGTTTTATACCTGTCCTGTCATAGTTTCTCTTCAGACCATATTTCCCTTGCTTATGGGAATGGCAGGCAAGGCAGTGTGAAAAGCCTTCCTACAGCTGAGATGCTTGACAGGTAGTGCTCTCTGTGCCAAAAGCCTGTTACCCTGTTATAGGAAGAAGATAGACCAGCTTGATGTGATTTGGTCGTGACAAATCTATATTGGCTGCAACTCATCTCCTTGTTATCTCATTGATTTCTTTGGAGGGCTTGGAATTGGGTCCCTGGGGAACAGGGCAGTGTGCAGGGGAACACCAGCTTCCTAACATGCTGGCAGTGGCCAACAATCCCTTGTGAAGTGTCTCTCTCCTGGTTGCCAAACTGATGCTTTTTAGCACCAAAATGGCACTGGGGTGGTTATCCGTATGCCCTTGATGTGGTTTTGTCACACCCTAGTGGCTACATAGCATGGTCATGGACGCAGTGCTGCTGCAGGCTTCAGGGGACTTGCGTTTTGGTGTTCTTCTGGAAGCTCTGGTCCTGTCATGCAGTGGCCTGGGACTCAGTCCCCCCTTGCTTGCAGCATGCCCGGCTATCTCCCTGCAGGCACTGACAGCTCACATCCCAGCTCTTCGCACCACCCCTCTGTTCAGCAGCCCTTGGCGTGTTGGCCTGCTGCACCACGTGGAGGGTGAGCTTGTTTGTGCTTCTCTAGCACCCATTCTCTTCTCCTGTTTTAGAAAGGATGATGCTTTTTTCCTATTAAGAGGCGTGGCTGTGAAAAGGCAGGATGAGATGCCATTTACCTAGTTCCGGTCCTGTGAGCTCACAGTGAAGATGTGAGTTGTCTTCTGGCACTGCAGTGACGATGCCAGTGAAAATGGCCTCGTGGAGTCAGCACCAGTTCGTGCCCACTGGGAGGCTTGGCTAAAATTGTTCACTCCTGGGGCTGCTTTGGGATCGTTATTGTTCAACATCTTCATGGGCCTTAGGGTCAGCAGCTGGCTAACAGTACAGCATACAGACCCCAGAGCTGGGGCAGGGGGAATTTGTCACACCTCAGTCACACCTGGGCCGTGGGCTTGATGCTGTGTGAGTTTGGGCTTGGTCCTGTTCCCTCCTGCCTTAGGAAATGGGAGGAGGGCTGTTACCCAGTCCCAACCAAGGCATATTGTGCTGTGGGTGCGAGCTGAGCTGCGCTGACTCACTGGTGGTATGAGCACTGTCGCAAGCTCCTTGGTGGCTGTTTCTTTTTTAGAGCTCCCTGAGCTCTGGGTGGTGATGAAAGCTGCTTCTTTGCAGTCTTTGGGTTATGGCTACCAAAGGAGGCTCTTGTGGCTCAGTTGTGAGACCACTTCTGCACTCTCAGTAATCTGAAATTGTAGGGCTACTGACATATCAGTGCTGACATATCAGTGCCCCTTTTGGGAATGCTCTGCAGGTGGAAACCTTTTTCCTTGTCATGAGGCAAAGCAGGGGATGGTACAGTGAACTGTGCTCAGGTGGTTACTTGTCCCATTCCCTTCCTGCTGGAGAATGCTCTGATACACTGAGAGTAGGCTGCTGCTCCCTAGGCAGGTGTCTGGGTGATTGCATTTGGGCCGGTGGGGAGCAGAAGCTCCTTAGAATTTTAAAATCCAGAAATAACCGGAGCTGTGAGAAGTCTGCTTCAAATTCCCATCCACCGATCAGAAGAAAATTGCTGAGTTTGTGCCCTTTCCCTTACGGAAGCGGTGAGCATGTTTTCTGCTTACAGATGTTCAGGAAGTCAGTGCTGTTGTGATCCCAAGTTGTCTTCTTTGCAGAGCTTTTATCTCACCTTTGTCTTGTGCAAGCGATGTAGCTGAATTCTGATTTCCCACTAATGGGACTCTTGTGCCCTTGCACTCGCCCTCCTCCTCCTCTCACTTTGATCATGCTACCTTTAAATATCCTTTTCCAAAGTGTCTGAGTAGCATCTGGAGTGGATGGAAGAGAATATATTTGAACCAAAAAGATAAATACAGGCTTCTCTCAATGGTCTCTCTACTTGTTCACAACATGAATCTCAATTCTCACGTGCTCCTGGGTGCGATTGCCGCGGAGGAGATCTGCTGAAGGTTCAAGGGGTTGAACCTGCTGCCTAGTGCTGGCTCAGGACTGTTGTGGGGAGAGGCTGGGGGGCATGGGGACACTGTCAGATGACAGCTGATGAGTGGTACCTGGTGGTGGCTGTGCAGCCAAACAGCCAGTGTCAGATCTGCCATACTCATCAGGCTGTGTTTGACCGAGCTGGGCTTCTTCAGGTCACAGAAAAGCCCGGAAAGCACAGCTAGCTTTGTCATAAGGGTGTTTGATAGCTGGAGGTGAGCTGAGAAGCAGGCTGACCCTTGTCTTGGAGATGGAATTGACTGGATCCAGGGCATGGGGAGCAGCAGGATTGGAGGGAAGGTGACTCTGTTCTTTAGAGCTTAAGAAATGCAACCAAACCCAGGGCACAACATCTGGACTGGCCTTGTTTGGTTTATACTCTTTACCCGTATCTCTGTTCAGAAGCAAATCCTGCTCTTCATTCAGCTGGAAACTTAAGGTACTGGTCAGTCTGAAGTAGTCTTGAACTCATTTCCATACAGGTAGCACTGGTGGTTGATTTCCCCTGGAGATGACCGTGTGTGTGTGTCTTGCAGTGGCCTTGCAGTCTTGCTGCATGGTGCTCAAAATAAACGTCAGCAGCTTCAGATCCACGGGGGCAAACCAGGCCTTTGTGGAGGCTTGGTTCCTGGACTTGCTCTGCTGATGTGCTCTTGGTTTTCCTCTCCTCCTCAGCCACCGGAGGGCAGGCAGGAATCCTGTAATTACCAGCCTCTGGGGAAGAAAAGCACTGGAATAATTAAAAAGCAATTAATGCTTGCACTGCTGGATCTGCTGTGGCCGTGCTCTTTCCAGTTGCATTCTCTGCTTCTGGTCCCCTCACCACCTACTTGATTTGTGGATTTTTCTTTATCATTTGCTTTTCATTTTCATTTGAGCTAGCTGTGAGAGCTGAAGTCAAAGTTCAGATTAAGTTGCAGCTGAGATCTGCTTTGCTGGGGAGATTTGGAGCTGGCCGTGATGCGTTAGCTGCCAGATAGGGCGAGCGAAGCAAAGCCTTCAGCAGGCTGCGACCAGACAGAAGCTTCTGCTTCCTGGGGCTGGAAATGCCACTGTGGGGCCAGATGCTCCTAGGCTCAGGACAGCAGTGGTGTAACCCCTGTAACTTCCATCATGAAACTGGTTAATTCAACCTAAACAGGAGAGCCTTGGTGAGCTGGAGCTCATGGGCCAGCCCTGTAAAGCTGTCAGCTCTGGTGGAGTTCCAGGCAGCAGCTGGAGAAGAGCAAAGCCTGTTGCCAATGGTGCATTTCGGTCTGATGCAGGTCCTGAGTGTAGCAGAGAGAAAAATTAGAGCTTTGAGATATATCTCAGCTTTTTCAATTGCTTGGGTGAGCTCCATTTCTGTAATTACTTCCTCCAGGAAGCTCCCTGGCCGTGTCCGTTGTGCATGCCGAGGAGATGCATCACCTAAGGATTAAAATGCTGTGAGGTGGGAAGCAAAACAGGCCAGAGCCAGAAGCTGCTGTGGATGGAGAGGTAAGGCACCAGTGAATGCTGTGCGTGCAGTAGGGCTAGTCAGAACACACAGACCATGCTGAGCTCAGATAACTGATGCTGAGTGGCGGCTGCTTTCACACTGTCAAAAATATCCCGGTTTGTCCTTGAACCCAAGAAATGCAACTGCAGTTGCCTAGCACGGGTGTGGATGACTGTCCTTCCTCAGTGCCCTGGTAGGAGCTGCAGCACTTTTACCTACCTGGTATTTTAAGGGTCTTTACAGAGTAAATTGCTTTCATTGCTTTATCTGTAGCTACATAGCTGGGATTTAAACCAGTGGGTAAAACCAGCTTCAGGGTAACCTGCTCCTTCCAGCAACTGAGCATGAGCTGCCCCTGTGTACCTGTTCTTTCAAGGTGGAAGGTCCAGCCTTGTCTTCTGTGGCTGAGTGAATGTTTTGAGCAATTTTCTGATGGCTCCATTTCCCAAAGCATGCTCTGAGAGGTGAGATGCTCCGCTCCCCCCAGGATGGAAGGACCTTCTTGCTTGGGCTGGGAGGAGGCTTCCGTGAATGCACTTACCAGAGCTGCAAAAGCCTATTTGTGTGCAATTCTGCCAGACCTTTCTCTTACCCCAGCTGCCTGCACTTTGTCCTGCTCTGGACTGGACCCACTGCTCCATTTTACAGCTGCAGCGTCCCTCACCACCATGCCACAGCACTGGGGCTTTGCTGTGGCCGCAGTATAACAAAAGTACATGGTAGCACAGCGATGCTGTTCCTTCACCCTGTCCCTCGTACAGCTTTTCACAGCAGCCTGCTGCCAGGTGCTGCTGGCATCCTCCCCTCTGAGCCCTGCTGATGGCAGACCAGTCTCCATCCTGCTACCTCCAGGATTTTCTCCTCCTCACTCTCATTTCCCTGGGTTGCTTCAGGAGAATTTCAACCAAGTCTGTTGCTGGAAGGGCTGCCACGTTCAGAGCTGTAATCTCCCTACCCCACCTGCTCTGAGCTCCCTGTGTCACAGGCACAGCCTCCCTTGCTGTGTGCTTTCAGCTCCAGGATACACAGCGGAAGTACTGCGCAGGTTAGCAGGGGGCAAGGTGATCTCTAAAGGCATCTGTGTTGTTGAGATAGTGCTTATCTGCTGGGAGAGAGGGAAGGAGCGAGCAGGCCTGACCTCCAGAGCACGAACGAGACTAAAAACTCATGGCTGAATCTCTCATCTGATCTATCAGATCTCCCTCCACCTATAAAAAACATGAAAAATCAGTAAATATGATAGCAAGGTACTAGAAAATGCTCAGATGAAAGGTGTGGTAGTAATGGAGAGCCGTAAGAGGGGAGCGTGGTACTGGCAGCCCTGAAGGATGCTATAAATTGAGTCCTGTGTGATGCTGAGCCACTGCCACAGCATATGGCAACCAGTGTGGGTTGTAAAGTCTGAGCCCTTCGCCGGGTGCCTACTGCCACCCAAAATGGCTCAGAGCCATCTGCTGTGCCTACCCCTCCTCCCACCTCCTGCTGTAGTCGTGGCCTGAGCATGTATTTCCTGCTCAGAGCCTTCGTAAAGCGATTGCGTCCTCCTCTTAGGGTGCAGGAGAGTTTGCAAAGCTGTAAAACCAAATGTTTCATGTGAGCCTTCATGTCAGCAGCACGTTAACATGTTGGAGGTGCTACAGATGCTTCCTGTCTTCCTCGTTTGTTTGGTCCCTCCTGAAAGGTGTCAGGGTGCTGAAAAGTAGCAGTCCTGAGAGTTCATGTCCAGGCTGAAATTCCCGAAAACGACGGACAGTGAATGTTTGTTTAAAATTCCCTTCCACCTAATCTTCGCAGATGCTAGTAAGATAAGATTTTTGCAGGGTTACTCAGCAACGAAAAAATATTTGGGTCAAGCTGAGCTGTTTACATTCATCGTGGTTTATCCATCTTGTGGGGAATGAAACAGTTTCTGAAGTTTTTCCCCTTCATTTTATTTTTATCTCTGTGCTTTGTATAAAAGTCTTCCATGTGAATCATGGATATTATCATTCCAGTCATGATGAAGGCCTTGTGACATCTCCTTGCTGTGGTGGTACATCAGGATGAGTAAGCTGGCTTGGTGCAGTGAAGCCCAGCTCGCTGTGTCTCTGCACTTCCTTGGCTTTCTGGTTCTGGGCACGGCGGCCCCGGTTTGTGAACTGCTGATGGAAATAGCAGTAAGTTTAAGCTCTGTCTTTTAATGAGATGCCCAGTAGCCCCAGGTTTCACATGTGGTTCTCCAGTCTGCATGTGAAAAACCTCTCAGGAGAGCAGACCTGCTCGCCACACTCACATTATGCTTTCATGAACTTGTTCTCTTTCTGAGCCTAAGCGAAGGTACAAATAAAGTGACTTTGAAAAGTCAGTCTCTGCGTTGTATCATCGTGAAGTCCTGATAAAAAGCTGGGGAAGATTGGCTGTGCTGGTCTTGTGAGAAGCTGAGGTGGGCATTGTGTCTGTGGGGGATGAGTCCTTAGAAAGAAACAGCCCTAGCTGACTGGTGATCATCCTCCAGCTCCAGAGGAACACCACGTGCTTGCTTTCTGATTTGTGGCCTGTGCCCTGGGGACTCGACTGGTCTCGTTGAATTAAAACGGTGGGCTCTGGCAAGTTGGAAACGATCAGTCATGGCTGGGAGAGGCCATCCTGTCTGTCAGCCTGCCCTGCCCACCGGTCAGGGGAAGTTGTCTGTCCCTGGGCCTCCCTGGGAGTGGAAAGCACAGAGAAAGCATCCTGAAGGCACTGGAGAGGGTGCTGCACCAGCTCCAAGGGCTGCCTGCACAACCAGAGCCCTTACCTGTCACTAAAGCTGGCGGATGTTGCCCCAGCAGCCAGGGGGCTGCCTCGTGCGGGGCTCCCAGTGCTGCTGTGGTGCCTTGGCAAGGTGAGGATGGCTCCAAGCACCGCGGGCTGCTGCAGGAGGCGAGAAGCGTGCTGCAGGCACACGAATGAAAAGTAGGTCAGCGGTGGGGAGCAGGTCTCCATGGGCATTAGCATGCTTGCATGTGTCTGGCAAAGTCAGGGAATGGAAAAAAGAAAACACTTCTTTATCCTCTCCTTTCTCATGTGTGCTGTGGAAGGAAGGAGGGGTCTTCAGGGACAGCAGGCCAGATTCTTCTCTGGAGCAAATCTTTGTAGCTCCGCTGATTTAGTTGGCACTTCCCTGATTAATGCCAGTTGAGAAACCAGGCTGGAGTGTTTTGTATGCTTGTAAATAATTGAAGACCATGTGAATACAATGATGTAAGAAAGGATGAGAATAAAGCAGAGACTCCAAAAAAAAAAAAGGGGGGGGGGGGCTGCAATGAAGCTTTTATGTGGAAACACATTGGCGTCTTGGCTGCGAGGCACTATGGTCGAGTGTGAGGTTTTTTCATCGTAATTACAAGAACTAGAGCTGGAGAGCTGTTGAAACTGTGAAAAATGGCAAGCGCGTGTCAGATGGGGAGAGGGAGGCTGCTGCCAGCTGTTTCCCCCTCCCTGCTGCCTGACAAGGTTTGATAAATATGCACTATTTTTTTTAATACTAAAGAGGCCTCGTTCTGGGGAGGTGCTAAGTTGACAAACCTGGAGATGAAAGCCTTCATTATCCGGGGCGAAGTGGCAACAGCACAAGCCTCCCTCGTGTGCTGAGGGACCCAGTCAATGCTGCGCCACTTCGGTGAGTGCCAAGAGATGCGACTCGTGGCCAAAATCGCTCCTTCTGAAAGATGGCCTTAGATGGCAGGGGCTGGTGTTTGTAGCTGGGGTTGTCCTGTCCTTCCCCTAACCTGGGCGTGCATCAGGGGGTCCTGAAAGCGTGTGAGGAGTGGGGCAGCCCCAACCGCCTCTCCTGCTCGCCTGTGTAACGTGGCTGACAGCTTCGGCCGCCACTTGCAGGGAGGTGCAAGGGTAGGAAATCATTTGATGTATTTCAACCTGTCTGCTCCTGTGATTTAGAAACTGAGCTGAGCTGGTGCCCTGAGACCTGGAGGCGGCCCGTGGCCACCCCAGGGAGCTCAGATAGAGGGCTGCTGATACCTGGGCACCAGCTTCAAAGCCTGGAGGCTTTCCCAAAGCTCCTTTGGGAGATGGAGCCCTGAGACCTGGGAGTGGGCCTGCGGGTCATGCAGGAGGCTCCTACAGGTCACCAGCAGATAGGGGCTGTCCATATTTTGGGTAGACCTGTGCGGTGTCGAGAGTTGGACTTGATGATCCTTAAGGGTCCCTTCCAACTCAGGATATTCTATTCTATTCTATATCACATCTCCTCAGAAACAGGGAAGAGCAAAATGTGAATACTTGGGGGGACTTAATATTCCTTTCAGAGATTAATGCCTGAGTTCCGGAAAGCTTCAGGTTTGGTTAGAGCCCGTGGGTGGTTGTTTTTTCTCTATCATGGAAAGAAATTAATGTCCCTAATTTCTTGTCCACCTCCTGAGATGCTGAGCAGGACGGAGATGGAGGCAGCTGTGCAGCCCCGGGAGCTGCTGCTGCTCTTTGTGCTCGTGAGCACAGAAGCTGGCTCTGCCCTCTTGCAGGAGCAGCTGCCATTTTGTGTCTCGTTCCAGTTCGGCTGTGCAGTGAATTGCTGTGCTTAGCCTCTTGGGGAGGCTTTATATTCGTTCTTCTATTCTTTGTCCCTGTTGTTAGTGTGAAATAAAAGTCAGAAATGCCCATTTTGCTCTGGGTGTGGGACAATGTAACAGTGGCTGCAGGTGCCCTGCGTTTCCTGGACTGTGGGCATGGTTCAACACAAGTCATTTTTATCTAGGGCTCGGACTCCTCTTGCTGTAATATTTATCAGTTAGCTATTCGCTGCCCTGCACATCCCTTCCTGCTGCGAGATGCTCTGTGTGCTGCCAGGTCTCGGCTCTGCCGGTCCCTGGTGGGGGCAGCCAGCGTGGCACAGGGATGGAGAGGCAGGAGCGTTGGCAGTCGAGGTGAGGACGTGCTGGGCGGCAGACACAGCCCAAGCTCACAGGGATGGATGCCTGAGGGCTGCTGAGGAGGGTGGTGGGAGCAGGAGGGCTGTGCCTCTGAGGGCAGAGCAGAGCCCCAGGCGGGGGCTAGCTGGGTTCTGCTGGGGGTGAAGGTTCGCCTGTGTTTTGGGGTGAGGTGACAACACTGCCACTGCTGCACCCACCCTGTAACAAAACAGTGGGTGTGGAGAATGCTGTGTCCCACCTGGGCAAACAGCAGGAAGGCTGCGCTCCCCTCCCACCTGGGCAGAGGTGCTGTGTCTGAGCACTTGCTTCAGGAAGAAAATGAGAACCGGTGGGGAAATGTCAACCAGCAATTGTTAGAGAACATGATGCTGGAAAAATCTCAACTCTCGCCCCACAAACTCATTCCAAAATATATATTAAAGGTTGCCCAGGGAACGTTAATACTTTCAGCGGTGTGACCTTGAGAATTGCCTACAGAGCAAGAAGCTTGCGAGCAGTCTCTGCTGCTGGCCACGAATGGTGCCTGCCTGAGCAGCGCCCTTCATTCCTCACCTTGGTTTCACTTGGATGTGGCTGCTTTCGCCTGAGGTTGAACTGACACCAGCTTTGGTTGACAGGCTTATTGCCCCTTGTGAGGGGTGGTCTGCTGAGGCACCTGCACAGCACTGAAATATGTTTGTTTCATAAGCATCCACCTGGGAAACTGAATTTCAAAACCAAGCCAGCCCTGGGGGAGTACTCCTGAAAGGACATCTGAAGCAAATGTTGAGCTCTCTGAAAGGATTTTTTTTTTTTTATTGCACTGAGACCTAGGGTGCAAAGCTGCCCATTGCAAGAGCGGCTGTGTTCCTGGGAAGGGAACAGCTAGTCCCTGGGCCAAACGTTTGCAATCTAATCTAAATACATGAAAATGGAATTGGGTAACTAAATCATCCCCTACTATTCCTCAAACTAGCAAAGACCTGACTTATTTCTAGGGACGGAGCAAAGTAGCAGCAGCCTCTTTGCAGCTGAAGTACTGGCATTAGGATGTTGCCTGTGGGGAGGGAGGAAAGCAGCAGAAAAAAATGCTAAAATAACAAGACAATCACAACTTGCAACCCCTTTGTCACATGTTTACATTCACCTCAAGCTTCCCTGAGGCTTGCTGGGGTCATTGAGCTCCCATGGGACATGTCAGGCTCATTGAGCTGTCACTGGCCAAGGACAGCAATGTGACGTAGGACCTGAGGGTCTGGCATGTGGATCCACACAGCCCCTTGCCCATGAACAACCCATTGCTGGCCATAAAAGTGCCACGGGTGGCCAGAAGAGTCAGGGCTCTGTCTCCTCGTGCACCTGCTCACCTGGGCTTTGGCAGCCAGTAAGGCACAGCTCATGTGCTGCTGAGAGTGCTGGTGGGAAGGGTTAGAAGCTGCAGGAGGAAGGCAAAGCTGTTGCTGAAATAAGCCCTGAGTGCTCAAGTGGTGCCTTTTTTCATGCCCAAGCATTTCATGGGCGCTTGTAAGAGCACTATTCTAAAAAGTGAGATTTCTAATATATTATTCATCCAGGAAAAATCATTTCAGAGTAAAATATTTCCGTTCTCAACCTCATTCTTAATATGCTCTCTTCTCCTTTCGCTCTCTTCCACCTTCCCTCCACCCTGCAGGGCTCTGGGGAATGGAATGTATGAAATTATTTTGTAAAATCCAATAAAAATTTTAATCAGGTCAACATCATTACCAGAGAGGAAAGTGATGGAGCTTTCCCTGTGTGGAGGGGAAAAAAGGTAAAGTAAAAAGCAAGGTAAACATGCGGTTGTAGAAAAAGAGAGAGCTCTGTGCCTGGACTCCATGCGGTCCCTCCTCCCATCCCATCTCCACGGAGCGCTGTCTCGCTTTCATCCAGACATGCACAAGCGCATGGCTGTTCACTGTCTTGCATGCAGCCTCAGCCTATCGCACACACACCAAACGTGCTGCAGAGGATGGAGATGCATCTCTGGGGATGCAGGCAAAACTCTGTTTGGCCAACAGCCCTTAGGAGAATATCCACCTCTGCTTGTGGCTCTTTTTCTGGTCTGTCCCGAATTGCCTCTAACCCTGAAGGTTTCCCCATTCCAGAGCCCTAGCCCCATATCTTCCAATATTGTCTCCACGCCGTGGTTACTAAAGCAGAGGGGCCTGCTAGTTACGCAGCAGCTCCTCTTTTTAATCCTTGTCTGTCTGATTACCATGGAGGGGAATAAAAAGCCCTGGCAACACATGGTCATGCTCTGAGGATTTGCATAGTATATTAAGGTTTGCTAAGATCTCATTCCTGTCCTGACATTTACAGAAACTGTGGCTGGTGAGGCTCCTTTCCATCTTCCCTGTTTCAGATTAAATGTGAACTTCTAAATCTGCCAGGAGGAGCGAGGGGAGGGCTGGGGAATGCAGCCATCCCGCGCTGACCTCGCCTCGTTACCGCCATCAGGAACATGGAGCTGGGCCAGCGACAGGAGTGATGGATGTCCGTGCGGGTCAACACCCGTGTGGGAGGGGAGCCGGCATGCCAGGCTCTGAAAGTAAGATGCTGTTGGCTCCATGGGATTTGCAAAATCCTCCACAAATGAGGCAATTAACACTTGGAATAATGTCACCACCACTTTTGTTGAGAGAGGGCAGGAGAGGCTGGCTGCCTGTTGCACCTTTCCATGCTGAGGTCAAGGCAGCGATTGGGGAAGGCTCCACACAGTGGGAAAAGGAACCCCAAGAGAGATCCAGGAGCTGGTGGAGATGCTCATCTCTGCATGGATAGGACTTCTGTAGGGTCTGCTGCTTCTCCTGGGGAAGCAGAGACCCATGGAGCAGCCGTGGGTCCTTGTGCTTTTTTTCCTGGGCTGGCACAGGGAGTTGACAGGTTTGGTGTGTGCTGTAGTTCATCACCTCAAACATGTCCCTCGCTTCCCCACTACAGCCACCCTTTTCCTGCCATCCTGAGGCAGGTAGGGACAAGGCAGGGTGCTGTCACTTGGGCAGCAGCTGGGGCCGGGTTCAGCTGCCCTGTTGGTGCTGGAGCCCCTCTACGTGTTGGAGACCCACATAGCTCCCAGGAGCATGTTGAAGGCTGGGCTGGGAACGTGCAGCTTGGCCCACGGGCTGGAGCCTCCCCTCTCTGCTGGCAGACAGGCTAAAATAGGAGTCGAAACGCTCGGTGCTCCTGGAAAGAAAAATAAACTCCCAGGCAAGTGCCAAGTGCAGCAACCATTTTGGCACGAGTACCATCCTGCAGGGAGCGGGGATGACAGTCTCAGGGTTGATGGGAACATCCATAAGTGGAAGCAGCCCCAGCCCAGGTTATCTGCTCCCACGGCCCCTGGCAGCAGGCAGGCGCCGGCTGTGCGGCCGGAGGCACCCTGCCCACGGCGAGCGCCTTGCCTCCTCCCCATGATGTCTCTTTGCCACTCTGAGTGTAAGCACACGCACGTCTTACAGCTCTGACGTTATTCTCCTCTGGTTGATGTGAAAGGACTCAAAAATGTCCATGTTAGGGTTTTTATATTTTGCGAGTCAGACAGAAAATCTCTTCATGGTCAGTGATGAGCAGCTTATGGGAAACATGAACAACGCTTCCAGGAATTCCTCTTATTGCTGCCTGTGTTTAAAATCTAAAGTTAGAAGGAGAAGGGGTGAAAAAATAAAGTTTGGTAGGCTGAATTCCAGTCGGGTGCTATGAGACAGTCTGCGCAGCTCTCCCTGTATGGCTGCAGAGCTCAGAGCATGCAAGTGGGCTCGGGCAGTCTGGCTGGGTGTAGATCTGATTTGGAGCAACCTCCTGCTCCCCTGCCAAGAAGCTGCTGATCCTCTCGAAGGGATCAGTCTTCCCTGGAGCCCAGAAAGAAGCAGCAAGTGCACCCAGAGGCCAACCTGCCGTGGGCATCCCTGTGGGGTGCATCCTCAGCCAGGGCTGCTGCTGTTTGCAGAGAGCACCCTGGGGATTTGCTCCCGGGCACCCTGATGGAGCTGGAGGACTTGGTGCCACCTGCAGCCACCGCTGCTGTCCTGCTGCAGTCTGCCCAGCGTGGCAGGCATGTCAACGTGGGTACTACGAGATCAGTGTCTGATCCTGGCCGCTGGGCGTTTTCTGTAAGCCTTGTGCTGCTGCCTGCAGGGCTCTGCCCAGCCGGGTCTGTTGGCAGAAGCTGTGCCTGAGGCTGGGAAGGGAGAGCTGCAGCTCCCCGTGATCGATGGCAAGAGGGACAGATTGCCCGAGCAGGGAATAAATCTTGTGGGCTGGGTGATATAACAAAGCACTTGACCTTTGCCCTGGTGGTTTATTTTGTAATCGGTGCCCAGCGATTGATTTATGGGATAATCAATCTCTCCCTCTCTCCCTTGCTCTGGCCTTGCCGCTCCCCGCACTGTGGTCCTTGCTTCTGAGCAATGACTCCGGGTTACAAACGGCACCCAGGGATGTGACCACATGCCCCTGCCCCCTTCTCTCAGAGGGGGCTGCACTATTTACAGCCTTACCTGCCCCATAAGTATTTGTTGGGTAGCTCTCATCCCTCTTGCATGGGCAGCCCTCTCTGCCTTGCCAATCTGCAGTGCTCCTGCCCTGACAGTTGGCTTCCCAGCGCCTCCGTTTTCAAGTCCTGCAACAAATTGTTCTGATTTCTCGCCTCATGATGGATTTCCCTTATGTGAAGCGGGGCTGTGAGCACCCTTGCTCTCCCCAGGGATGTTCTGTGGTAGGGAGCTGTGGCTGGAGCAGGGGAGCTCATGTAGGGGTGCAGTTCATCCCCAGGACATGTACATCTGCTGCATGCTCACGGCGTGGCTGCGAAGCCCCAGGGCTTCAGGCAACCATGAGCTGCTCAGTAAGACGTGAGTAACCTCCTCTCTGGTGGCAATACGCAATTTTTCACCTTTTATCATTTCCCCTTTGTTCTCTTGCACTGGCTTGGGCCTTCCCCATCAGTGCTACCCTGCCTGACAGTTGGATGTGGATGGGGTCAGCTGAGGGGGAGAGGACCCTGGGTGCCTTGGGATGGGGCTAGCACAGGTGGGGGCTGCCTCCTCCTCTTGCTGGGTAAATCTGTTCTTGCTGGGCCCCGGTTCCCCCGTGCTCCCTGCCTGGGAGGCTGCCAGGAACCCTGCTGCTCCGCTAGCTGCTGTGTCACCACAGCTGCCCGAGCGATCAATAGAGACCTTGGAGGGATCTCATAAATACGATACTATAAGGAGTGAGAAAAGAACAAGCGAGGGAGTTCAGCTGTAGCAGACAGCAGGTTCATCTGGTCAGAGAGAGCCCGAGGAAGGCATTTAAGTGACACTTCCAGCTGGAGGCGAGCAAATGAGGAAAGGTCTGAATCTCAGCAGGCTGTGCTAGGAGGGAGGCACCAGGGCAAGGCCCTACTTTCCTGAGGGCTCTGGAAAATACTCCCCTGCTTTAATAGCATTAAACCTGGGCGCGGATTTCTATCAGAGGCCCATCCTAGCAATGCCCTCTTACCAAGACCTACACGTCTCCTACCCATCCGTCATGAGGATATGATATCATGCACCTTGCTGTGGGCAGCCATGGTGAAATGGTGGCACCAGGGGTGCTGTCTGCTTTGATGGGGACCCACAGGATGGTCTGAGGGGAAAGAAATGATAGAAAGAAACTGCTCTGAGCAGGAGGCTGCCGGGCAGGCAGAGCCCAAACCCCACAGTGCATAGGGCACAGCTCCGTGGCAGGGGGATGCTGTATTTTTGGGGTGATACTGTGTGTGATACAGGGCTGGGTTGACCAGGCTTCAGTCCCAGAGCTCCTTCCTACTGCCAGCGCCTCAAATCCTTTCTTTCTTGTGGGGATTCTTTCCTTACATCTATTCCAAACTTGCCCTTCTCTTATTTAAGGCCATTCCTTCCTGTAATACATCATCCTTGGTCAGCCTTAAAGGTTGGTGAACCCTGAGGGAAGAACGGAAAGAGTTATAACGTCTGAGGGACTGAAGGTTTGATTTGGATGCAACCACATTTATTCAGCAGCAAATTACATCTTCAATCAAACCGATGCAAATCAGGCTCCCACTTCAGTCTATTTGTTTGGGCTTAGTGAGTGCAAAGGGATTCATTATTTCTTGTTTTTCCTTCCATCCTGCAAAGCCGCAGTGCGCATGTACAGAGTTGCACACTCAAGTCTGTAATAACCCTTTTTCCCCCCAAAGTGTTGTGCTGTAGGGAATAGGTGTGGCATGGTCTCTGGGCGTGGGTAGTCCCCCAGGAAAGCAGCAGGGAAGCAGAGGTTTCTGCCAAGGGTGGCACTATGCAAGGGAGGCAAAGGGCACCTCGGAGCTGCAAGTAGAGCTCGGTGAATAATTCAGGTTTTCAATGGGGTGTCTGAAGTAGAACAGCTGAAAACAAATCTATCTGGGAGACTGACGGTGATCCCTTTCCCCTCTCACACACCCCGAGGACGAAACAAACCATGAAAATCCATTTTGTTTGTTTGGGGTCATTCCATTTTGCTTCTTCTCTGTGCGTGCTGGCTCATTTCCTGGGTGAAAAGTGTTTGGTTTCAAAAATGGTGAGGAAAAAGACTTTTTTTTCCTAAAGTTCCCATCTGACTTTGACCCGTATGTCTCTGTATGTCTTCTTGATATGAAGCCTGAGTTTTTTGGTGTTGTTGTTGTTGTTTTTTTTTTTTTTGGGGGGTGTGGGGGGAGTAATTATCTTTTACGAACAATTTCTCCCACATTAGTCCCAGGCTGCCCTGGACATCTGCATGTCAGTCCATACCTGACCCTGCTAGGAAGGCCCTGTGAACCCTTCTACTGCACCTCGTGCCCTACAAGAGGGCCAGGGACCCGTCCATGCCCCACATCATGCCATGGACAGAGCTGTCCCGTGCTGCAGCCGTACTGATTTGGAGCATGCAGGATCCCAGCATGCAGGGCAGCAACGTGGCCCAGACATGAAAGCAGCAGTCTGATTTCCCCTGGGCAGAGGGAGGCTTCTTCCCTTGTCCTCATCCTTTGTTTCGGGAATGGCTGTGACAGTACTTGCTGAGGAGAACCCACTTGTGAGCTTTTGCCTTTCATCTGCTCCAACGCGGCAAAGCAGTGGGGAGGTGAGCGGGTGCACACCACATCCTGCAGCGCTCCTCTGCTGCCTTTTGCACACTGAGGCCCTGATCCTGCACAGGCTTGAACATGGGCTTAATTCTGTGCACTGCCAAGTTCAGTAAAACTTGGCCAGTAAAGCTCACGAGGTCTTTGCAAGGTCTGAACTTAACGGTTGCGAGCCCTTTGAGGCTGGAAGTGTCTTTACGCTCTATGTGTGTTGCATGGGGTTTTGTTCCTGCAGCCTTCTGTTACCCCTGCTTACCAGGTACTGGGTTCCCTGCACAGGGCATTTTGAGCTGGAAAAAGCTCAAAGCCCCTCCGAAAAAGGCAAGAAAAATTCCTATGCTGAGGATATTGAGTGGTGAGTGCAGAGGAGGGGCACAGCAGAAATTCACCTCTTCCTGGAAAGCTGCTCTCAGCATGAATTTTGGTGCCACAGAAACCTTGGAGAATTTGGTGCACAGGCCTGGGATTGTTTTTGTTTGTTTGTTTTTGTTTTGTTTTTGTCTTTTTTAACTCTTGAATTGGATCAAAGAGTTTTTGCCAGAGTTGTGTACTATGTTATCTGAAAGGGGCACGTGGCCCCTGATCTTGCGGGTTGCCCAGGTCCCTGGACACATTCCTCTTCGCCAGGCACTTTGCTCACTTTAAACCCAAATTTATCTCTGTCCCAAGCAGTCCAGGAGTTGTTTTGCTTAACTTTTATAAATTCTCAGCCCCGTAAGTATTTCATTGTAACACTGAAGTTACGGACAGTGTTGTACTGAGGAAATGGATTCCACCTTCTTTCAGGCTGCTCCGTTTGCTGCTGCCCATGTTGTTTTCTGGAGGCCAGGCCCCTTCCTAGGGGGTGGCTGCTGCTGGCGCTGGGATTTCTGAGCTGGTGTTCAAGGCTTTTCCCCCGATGCCTCTCACAGGGTTGGCCCACGCGAGGCTTGGCTGACCTTGCGAGGACTGTAGTCACTTTGCTTGCTCCATTACTCCCTTCCTCTTTCCCCTTCTGTCTTTCTCCTTTCCCTTGGCCCTTCACAGAAAAGATGACTTTTCATCCCTTCTACCTTGCACCCCGTCAGCTCTCCCCACCCCATTTCTTCGCCCAGCTACACGAACCTGCTGCTGATGGCTGCCCAGCTCTGCTGCCCTGCTTCCAGCACAGGCCTGCCCCCCCGCCCCACGGTTCCCGCTGCTGGCAAGCTCTCCAGGGCAGCAGCCCCAAACGGGCAGAGTATTTCCCTTCTCCCAGTGTCCTGTCCTACTGGCCTCTTGGAGACCTGTCCTCCCTTGGCAACCCAAATTGTCTCTCCTGGTTTTCTGCCTACTGATTCTCTTGCTGTGCCTGTCTGAAGATTGTCGCCATCACGCCGGCAGACACTTGGGCTCAGGAGGCCCCAGAGCCCACGTTCAGATGCCTTCACCATCCTCCTCTTCCCGTTCTGCCCAGCAGCTGTGGATCTCCTTCTGTGCTTGGTGGGGCACTGAGGGCTGCCCCCGGGCCCATCTCGGCGGTGCCTGTGGCCGGGACGTCTCCGCCACGCACTGCGGCCTGCTCCTGGCGCGGCGCCTTCCCCTGCGTCGGGTTGCTAAGGGACTGCTCGAGCTCCTCCGGAGTGTCATCGTCTCACGGCTCGCTTCCTGCAACATCCTTTTCTCCAGACTTGACAAATGCAATCTTCTCCCACTTCTGCTTGTTTAGAGCTCTGCCATGAGGATCATTTTCCTCGCCTGTCATTTTTCTTGTGTCACCCGTGCTTTCCTCGCTGTTGCTGGTTCCTGCTGGCAAGCAGCAGTTCCCTGTCCCTGCTCTCTGGGCCTTCCACAGCCCCCCCGTTAACCCCGCAGTCCCTCTCCACACACGGTGTCTCGCCGCCAGGCAGCCGCCGGTGACAGCCAGCGCTCACCGTGTCTTCAGGCGTGCAGCTCCTAGAAACACCCTGCGAGAGATGTCTGTCCCGCTGTCGTGCTTTATGGCAGCGCTTGTCAATTCAAGCTGAATTTGGCAGGCAGGGTGGGGATGTGCCTGGGTACTGGAGAAGTTCCTTCTCCGGCAGCCCCGCAGAGAGGCTGGCTTTGCCCCAGCGTGGTGCTGACACAGGCCTGCTCCATCACACCTGGCCTCCTTCCTGGCCTGGGGGCCTTCCTGCCCCGATTCTGGACAGCCTCAAGCCGGGGCTGAGGGACACGCCAGGACATCATTTGCTGTTGCAGACACACTCTGCCTCCTGGGCTAAACCAGGGCACAGCTGGGGGTGCGGTGCCCAGGTGAAGCATGTGGGCCCCGGTCCACACCACGAGTGCAGGAGGGAGATAAAAGCGCATCAATGCCTTCACCCACCCTTATGGATTTTTCCCCCATGTTTTATCAGCATTCATTTTTATTTATGTGAGGTTAAAGTCAGTCCGATTTGGAAATCAGCTTGTCTGAGGAGCTCCCCTCAGATCTTATTAGCCTCACGTAGTATTTCTATTCATTTTTGCTAATACCATTCACCAGGCTGGCTGCAGTAGCGGCTCCAGGAGGTGGTAACCCTCTCTGTGCCAGTCCGTGGTGGCCGTGAGCCCGGTGGCTGTGGGGCAGTTGTGAGAGCAGCAGGATCTGTCCGTGCAGCTCCCAGCTTTCCCACTTCTTCCAGCAGTGGTGTGGGGGCACTTGCTGGCATCCACCTCCCCGTAGCCCCCCTCGCTGTGCCCAGCATCCCCTCCGCACCTCTCGCTGTGGGCACGGAGGGCATCTCTACCCGCCTGTGCTGAAAATGAGTGGCTGCTTTGGGCAGAGAACAGTTAAGAAATGATTGGGCTCTCCTTGTAATTTGAGAAATTCCTGGAAGAAGAAGGAAAAAAAATCCATTGAGGGCTTTTAAAGGAGAGATAGGATGCCTGAGTCAGGAAGTCCTTCAACCGCAGATTGCTGGCGGCTGGAAGCGCGTCCTGGGGAAGTATCAGTGCACGCTTGGCCTGCCTTTACACCCGTCCCCTGGCGCTGGCTGCTGGCCCCTGCCAGTGAGGATGTTGGCAGGGTGAGCTGCCAGGCTCCGCTTCCCTTCCACAGGCGTTGTTTCAGGAACCCCAGCCCACAGCACCCAGTGGAGCTGATGGCAGGGGGAAGGAGTTAAGGTGCAGGTTGGGAGCCAGCCCCAGGGGGAGAGGTGGTGGCCACCAGCGTGGGGACGTGCCCCTCTGTCCCATCAGCACAGCGAGCATCCCCCGAAGTGCCCGGCACATGGTCACGGCCACCCCATCTCTCCCCTCCCTTCAATTATTTATTGAAGTGGTTTGATGCTGGGTGACTGTAATTAAAAGAAGAAAAATACACACAATAAAATGATTTCTAAAATGGCAACGTGCTGGATGCAGCGAAGCAAGGAATGTATTAAATATTTATTGCCACTGGTCTGCTGGGGGAAAAAAATTAGAATTATTTAGCCAGGGAAAAACATTTTAATTATTTAATTTGAGAGGAAGCCTCCCCCACAGCCCTCCTTAGTACTGAGCCCCAGACAAATGTCGGCATAATGTAAGGTTTGATTAAAATCTGAATGGGACAAAGGCCTGGAGATTGAAACATGGGATGAGGAGCTGTGCAGTTGCCGTCTGAGCCTGAGGTGCCCCTGCCTTGCCACAGCAGATGGGATATGTGGGATCCTGCATCTCACAGGTTCACTTTGCCTCTCGGGGGCTCAGGGTTGCAGCAGTGCAATGCAGCAAGTCCTCCTCTGGCAAGGAGGTGGAGGAGAGAGGGGAATCGTGGTGCTGCAAAGGGGCTTTTCCTGTTAGCCCATCCTGTCACAGCTGGAGGGCCTTGTCCAGAGAGGGATCCAGGTGAGGGATCACAGCATCACAGGGATCAGAGGCTGGAGAGATGCTCTGTTTGTGGTCTGTGGCCTGGCGAGAAGGCTGAGCTACACAGGAGGTGCTTTTTTCCTTGGAAGAAGATCCATGACACCTGAAGACATCAGAAGTTGATAAAAGGGTGCGGTGTTTCAGAAGCAGCGGGTGGTTCGTGCTTGGCAGCCGTTAGCCTGGGCTCTGTCAAGGACTTGCTGGGTGCATCGGTACCTGTGGGAAATGGCAGCACATTACCACAGCCCTGTCTGCAGCTGCACCTCTCTGGGTGTGCAGGGTGCTCTGAAGGGCTCTGTAGGCTCACCCAGGTCAGCCACGGGGCTGTCCGAACCCCCGTGTCTTGTGGCACTACGCCCTGCGGGCACCATCCTTCTGCTGAGAGCCTCCACGCTGCACTGGGGCAGGCGTCCCTGGCGGCTGGGGCTGCGGATCCTCCAGCCTCGTATCAAAGATTCAGCCGAAGCGTGGGGTCTGGCAGCGGCTGATTGTTTTCTGTGAGAGGAGGGGCTGCGATTTTTTCCTCTGTGTCTCCGGATTGACAGTCTCTCATTATTAGCCCCCTGGAAGCAGGCGCTTTGACTGAAAGAGCCATCCCAGCCTGCGCTGTAACAATCAAAGCGGCTCAAGAATAAACATGGCTTGGCAAAAATAAACACAAATTGCAATGCTTGCTGTGAACAGCAATATCCAAGGGAGCAAACATCAAATGAAGGATTATCCCTGTTTGCAAGGAAGCTCTTCTAGCAAGAGATTGAATAAGGACCAGCTGCAGCCCAGAGCAAAGGGGGCTACCAGGAGAACCTGCTCGTGCCATCAGGAGCACTCCTCTTTGAAGCTGGCCTGGTCTCCTGTAGGCAGTGTCTGGTTCTGCTTTACATGCTCTGTTGGCTCCCTTCAGCCTGCAGACAAAAAAAGGAGAGGAGCTGTGTAGGAGGGAGTAGAGAGGCTGGGGAGAACCTTCCCGAGGCTGGCAGAGAGGGGTATTTGGCCAGGTATGGGACCAGGCTGGGGTGGCTGCCAGCAGAAATGCTGAGCTCCTACACGAGCTGAAGGAAGGCCACAGCATCCAAGTCCCGTGGGAAGTCTTGGGGTAAAAGTCCCAGAGGCAGCTCTCAACCAGCGGCTGTCCCCTTGCTGCCGTGAGGAGCGAGCACGAGCAAGCCTTCCTCCCCAAAGCCTTGCGGAGAGGGAGCCCGCTTGACATAAATCAGACTGGGAGGCGCAGAGGTTCCATAAACAAGCTTATTTTCTGAAGCCAGGTCCCATTATGTTATCTGTCACTTTATTGGGGTTTCTGAGCCATTTATTTTTATGTATATACATCGGAGCTGGTGAGCCGGCGTTGGCCTGAGAGTATAAAGCTGACAAGACACGGTAGTGGCGTGTGAAACCTGTCAGCAAAGCAGCCGCCTGCGAAATGAACACAAGAGCCGACTCCGAGGCTTTTATTTACGGGGATCTTGGGCAGCACGTGCCGGAGCAGGAGGTCCTGGCACCCCCGTGGTGCCGACCCACTGCCAGCATGCTCGAGCATGGGCTTGAGGCAGCTGGAAGTGAGATTTTCTTCCTAAGGAGCATCTCAAGGTGTGGAAATAACTTTTGGCCAGCATAACCCATGTAAAGAGGCACATTTCCTTGGTATGGAAGGGAATGAAAAGTTATTAATCACCTTGCTTTCCGCTGTTGATCTTGGTTCTCTTCCTTTTTATGCTTTGGTTTTCCTTCTTGTGTCTTTAAGGTAGAGTCAGTATAAGAATTTGGTCTGAAATGGGAAAATCAGAGTTTCCCTGTCTGAAAAATGCAGGGCTTTTAAATGCTTTTGAAACTTTTTTTTTTTTTTCTGGTTATTTTACCCCCAAAGCAACATTTTGCCAAACTCAATAGTCTTTACAGAAGTCCAAATGAATAATAGCTTCTGTCATATTCCAGGGGGGAAATATTTTGATCAGCATTTTTTCCTCTTAGTTGCAGCAAACATTTAGGATGCGAGATAGTTTCATGGGTCATTGAAAGCCCTAACAAATGGTGTATATTGTTATCAGAGTGACGGTACCAACACAGACCCTGCTTCGACGCTGTGCTGACCTCTCTGTATTCCTCTGTTGTAGCTCAGAGCGGATGTTGCTGTCATGGTCTGGTCCTTCGGTGGGAGAAAAACACCTCTGCTGCTTTGAAAAGGTGACTTCTGGAGCCTGTGGCTGGCCATGCTGCACGTCCAGGTTGGTGCTCCCTGGCTACTCTTTCCAAATTGTGAGCCCAGATGAATGCATTTGGGCATCTTGCGCCTGTCCTTTCCATCTCATTGACACCCTGGCCGAGCCTGGCACATGGCATTTTCGTGGTAGAAGCAGCGTGGCTGTGTGCCACCCCAGCCCGGGCTGCCTTTCAACGACCAGAGATGAATTTTATGGCTTGTACTTGGCAGGGGAAGGGGTCAGCAGAAAATGCTGTGCTGCGTGCCAGCTCCACTGCTGGAAGGAAAGCAGGGCCATGCGGGGCTGGTCCTGCATGAGGGTGTCTCTGACGTGTAAACCCTTTCTTCTGCACACTCTGGCAGCAGAGCTGCTTTCCCCAAGCACCCCACTGGTGTCGGAGCATTCTTTGTGCGGAGGCTGCTGCCAAAGTGTAGTTCTGCCCAGGTCGAAAGCCACGCAGCCGTGTGCAGCTAGACTTGGGAAGAGTGCAGGAGCTAGAAAACAGGTTGGAACCAGCTATTTTGGGACACATCTGTGTGTGGGGGTGGATGTGCTGTTTGACAGGAGTAATAACTAGCAGTTTAATCCAGACTCCCACCCTGCCTTTGTGCTTCATGAGCAACAGCAATGTGTCATCTTCCCAGAGCCATTCAAGAAAACTCATTGGAGCAGCTGCGTGTCTCGTGGGTGCCCTGGAGAGCTGGAGGCCATGGACTAGGTGGCGTTTTCTTGTGCTCAAAGCAGCAAGCCCTGACCCGTCAGTAGGAAGTTTCCCAATGCTGCTCTGCTGCCGGCTTGAAAGCGAGCAGTATTATTTTCATCCTCAGCTTTCTTTCTGATTGGGGTGAAGGACACGTTTCCTTCCCTGGCTTGTCTCACAGGCTCTTTCCCCAGCACATCCCATGTCAGCCTGCTGCAGGAAGGGCCTTTCCTCCCTTCTCTCCCAGGAGTGCAAGCAGGCAGCTCTGCCTGATTGATCTGCTGCCTTCCAGCCTGGATCATTCCTCCGCAGGTCTGTCTCTCACCTGCCTGGGCACTGCTAAATCTTCCTTGGAAGGAACAGCTATTTGTCAAGTAAAATCGGAAGGTTTGAGCCTCACATTCCCCAAGGCCACTTAGCAGGGCTCTGGCTGTCTCTGGACACCTGTTTTTCTGCAGCAGAATGGTACAAGTGACAATTAAGGCTGTGAAGCTTCTCAGGAAAGAGAGCTGCCTTCATCCTGCTCGATGTTGGTGCCACTGCTGTGAGCCCTCGTGGTGAGCACTGAATGCGTTTTGCCACCCCAGCACCCTGGAAAGGAGCAGCGTGCCCCGGGTTTGCCCTCCGTGGAGCATCGTCTGTGGTCCACGTGCTGTCACCTCCTTCCTTTGTGCTGCTCTGCACCAAGCCGCTTATTGACTAGGAGCATAATTGTGCTGCATCATGTCTAATTGGTTTGCTCTGTCGCTCTCCATTTGCTTTCTCTGTCTGCACCCTCCCCGCTCCCTCCCTGAATGCACGGAGCTGTGAGCGTGAGCGGGGCACGAGGCCACCGTCCTGATTGCTGGAGGAAAAAAAAAAAAAAAAAAAGGCACCCGACTTCCTTCTTTCTTCTCCTAAATTCAAATGACAAGAAACAGAGGAAAACAATTTTGCAAACCCTTGGCGGAGGGCCAGCTCTGATAAAGAGCCGTAATTAATCTCCCCAGCTTTATTAGAATATCATTACAATTAACTCAGCAATCTTGTGTTGATCAAAGCCATTGTTCCCCGCAGAGCAGAGGAAGCCAGTTGTGAGCGTGCGAGCCTGGATTGTGCCGTGGATGCAAGCACCTAGAGCCGGCTCCTGCCTGCCAGCTGAGCGGCGCCTGCTGTACTGCCGGCGGCACGAGGGCTGGTGGAGGAGGCCCGGGATGTGGCCCCCAGCCCGTGTCCCCACTTGCAGCTCTGATTTTTTCAGCAGCTCTTTTCTTGGTGAACTTGCATGGCCGAGATCCCCGGCGGGCACTGGGTACGTTCCTGATGTAGATGCTTTTGGGTCCAGCCTTTCCCGCAGTGGGTTTGTTCCTTTGTGTGTGATCACACGGAGCTTCCCGTGCCTGCTTCCCAGTCTCAGCTGGCGATACGGCTGCTGCTGCAGTAATCCAGCCAACAGCAGCAGAACGGTAAAGACACCAGGGGAAACATTTGTGGAAGCCACATTGTAAAGAAAGGAGAGTTGTCAAAATGAAGCTTCATGAGCTCTCCAGTTAAATAGCCCAAGATGTGTGCTATAGAAAAGCAAGGAAAATGAGCGCTGTTAAACTACCCCTTTCCTCCTTTCCAAACTGTTCTTAATATCGGGTATTTATCTGTAATTTAAGCCTGTGATTAGTTTTATCAAAAAGCTAGTTCTGAGGCAGAGATCTTAGGGATGATTAGGTGTGTGTTTGAAGACAAGCACAGCCACGCTTGCACTGCAGGATGAAGATGTAGCTGCTGGCTTCCTTGAGCATCCATCTGTGGGGGCCTCGTGCCAGAAGGAATCTCTGGGTTGTACACACCTCGAAACGCACTCTGGTCTTTCAGGGAACTTCTCTACCCCTGTGAAGGTGCTGGCTCCTCTCAGATGCAGGTCACAGGGCCAGACTGTTTGTCTGGGGTGATCTGACGCCTGGGGCTCTGACAAAGCTTTCTGGCTCACTGATGTGAGCCAGCTCTGGGTGCGGGGACCTGCAGACACCTGGCACACGAAGACATTTTGCAGTTTTGCCTCAAGAGCAACCCATCAGGCCTGCTGCGGAGCGGGATGAAGAGCCTGAGGCTTCCTTCTGATCTGCTCCTGCCTCTTTCTGCCTGCTAGCAGCTCTGCCAGGCTGGAGCCATGCCCAGGAATTCTCTTCGTGTGGAACCAAGGAGGAGATTTGTTTGCTCCAAGGCAAACAGCCCGGCCCTGCCCAGCTAAGAGCAGCATTGCACAGGTGGAGGTGGTGGCCCTAGGAGGGTCATTAGGGTTATTCTGTATTGCCTGGGCCTTCCCTCTGCCATACGCACCTGGATTTAGGGTGATCAGGGCTGGATTAGGAAAAATAAAATGAAATTTAAAAACAAAAACAACCAACGCCATGAAGGCCATGAAACCTCTGATGGCATGGGTTGTGTTTTCACATATAGTCTCCAGGTCCTTCGCTGCTCTGTCCCTACGCTGAGGACTTGTCCTTTCCCACTTTGTCTGCCAGCGTCCCTCGCCGTGGGTGGTGGCAGGAGGGGTGGGCTGGGGACAGGAGGAGATGCTCAGCATCAACCTGGGGCCCATCGAGAAGTCACTGCTGAGTCCGGGAGGACACAGTGCATGCCTCGGCTGGGCTCAGAGGGAGCAAGAGCTGGGGGTGCTTTTTTGAAGAGATGAAAGCAATCCCTCTGTGTGCCCCATCCGGCCTCCCCCAGCAGGCACCACTCCTCCACCGGTGGCTGGGGACATTACTCAGGTCTCTGAGCGAGGCGCAGGGGCTGACTGTCAGGTTGTTATTAAATACCATCACCGAGTGACAAAACTGCGCGGAGCGCTTCAGGCACAGACGAGGGCTGGAGGAGGGATCGCCCGCAGTGCGCGGTGAAGGTCGGAGGCTCCTCGTTCTGTGCTTCCTCCTGCTCGTCTTCCAGGCATGGCTTTCCAGGACCGCCTGGGGGTCCCTTGGGGTCTGCAACGTGCCCAAGCATGGGTCCCCAAGCTGGCCTGTGCATGAGACAAAAAGAGAGTCTGTGCAGCCCCCAGATCCTCTTCTCCCAGCCTATTTAAGAGCTCCGGGAGCAGGCTCCCGCCCCATCACAGTAGTGCTGTGGAGGGGAGAGGCTCCTGTAGCTTCTCTGCTACCCAGCGGAGGCAACTGGGAAAGAAGTTCTGCAAACAAATGTCGGTGCCTGGGCAGCAGCAGAGCTCTGAGGAGGAGCTGGCTTTAGGGGCAGGAGCACAAGCTGTAAACAGAAAGCACGTGTGTATGAGGGCTGAGATGGAGGCAGAGGCACCTCTGGTGAACATGCCCGGACCAGGAGCTGAGCGCTGTAATCATCTGCTTGGAGCACTCACAGGCCATCAGCAGAGCAGAGAGACACTTCCCCATGTTTATTTAAGGCGAGATGCCCTAGTTTTGTGCTTTCAGCGGAGTCCCTAATTATCCCTCCGTCTTTGTAGTGAGCTAATTGGTTTTGCAGCACTCCAGACTGAGGAACACTGATAGGCTTGGGAAGCACGGGCTGGAGGGACGAGGAGGAAGAGGAGAAGGAGGAGGAGAGGGCCGGTGGGAGGTGGCAGGCTGGCTGGGAGCGGGGCAGGGTTTGGCAAGCTGTTGGATGGTGCCCTGGGAAGGACAATGGAGGAGGGCAGAGCCACAATCCTGTGTCGGGTGCATGCAGGAGAGGACAGCGGCTGCTGCCCAGTGAGGACAGAAATCCCCTAACCAATTACATTGCTGCTTCCCTGAGCAGCTCCCTGTGCTGGGAACCTGCTAACTCTTGGCCTTGCAGAACCAGCAGCGTTTTCTGACTGTCCCAGCTCTTTTCCAGATGAGTGGTGAGTCCAGGGAGCCCTGCCAGGGGAGGCCAGCCTGGTCCTCACCATGTGGAGCAGCTGGTCCCTGAGCTGGGTGCTTGCCTATTCTACATTCTATATCCTACATTCTATATCCTACATTCTATATTCTATATCCTACAATCTACATTCTATATTCTGACCGAAGCTGGTTCTTTCCAAGGTAAGTACCGTGCCCTGATACCCAAGGTCACTTCAGACAGCCGTGGTGCTCCTGCACACCCAGTCTGCTCCGACCTGTGTGTGTGCGGATGCCTCGCTGCTCTCTGCCACGCAAAACCATCCAGGCTGTGCTCCAGAGCCCACGCTCCCACAGCTGGGCCGTGAGCCTGAGGAGCACAAAGCTCTCACTGCTGTCCTTGCTGTCCCTGGGAAGCTCCCCGTGGCCACCAAGTGCAGCACGTGTGACAGCCCCAAAATGCCCAGGTGGCAGCAGGTTTATTAGGGAATTATCCTCCTAGCGCCGCAAATGGTGTCGTCTGTCTCCTAAACTTTGCACTTTATTTCAGGGAGAGGATGTTGTGTATCCAGGCAGTACGCTGTAGTTTTAGCATACGATAAAGCCCTGCTGGGAAGTGTAGTTTTATTGATTTGGGTATTAAAGTGCCACTGGAATAAATTTGCTCATTTGAATGAAATGTCTTATTACCTGGATTATAACAGGCACGTGATGAGACCTCTGGAGAGGCTGGTCACAGGGAGCTGCGGCACAGCACCTGATGGGGACCCACGGCTGCCACCCTGCTTTAGGAGCCCCCAGAGCCCCCAGCTCCTGCCCAAACCCACCGAGAAACTCCGCTGGCAAACCCCAGGAGGAGAAGGACCTACACGGGGACACCGTGTTTTAGTCGAGGTTCGTATTGCTTCTCCCATCCTCTGCTCAGGTGAGAGCATTGTTTTAAGGGAAGGAGGAAAAATCTCCGTTACAGGGCAGTATTTCTTTAGTACCACGAGTAATGGGGGTGGATTGGGAAATGAACCGTTCCCCATTACACCGGGACCTAACTGCACAGCCCGTGCTTTCCAGTTAAAATTTGATTGCCTCGAATCCTGAGGATTATGGAAAATATGAAAAAGGCCTAATAAAATTTATGGCTTTTAATCATAAACCGATAGAATTGCAGTAAATCTATCACAAGCATGCAGATGTGGTGGCAGAAGAGGGAAGCAATAGGCTCGCCTGTTCCGGGGGGGTGAGGAGCTGCAGCACCCACAGCAGGGCTGGCTGGGGGGGGAGCGGGGCTGCCCCCTGCCATCTCCTCCAGGGTGCTCAGCCCACTTCTCCTCCGTGTCCTGCAGGGCCCTGGTGTCACCGACCTCATTGCAAAGGGGTGGCAGGGCTGGAGGCACGTGGGGAGCGAGGGGGGTGAGGTGGGAACAGGGGGCAAGGGCGGGATGGTGGGGGGTAAGGGGCTGGAAAGGGGGAAAGCAGAAAAAGGGGCCAAAGCTGGAGGTTTTTCCTCCTCCCCTCTGTGCCGCTGGCTGGGCAGGGAGCAGGATGGGTCCTGCCGAGGGGACGAGGGAGGCAGAGGTCTGGGGGAGGATTTTTGCAGGGAGCACACCTGTGGTGGGAGAGGAGAGCGCCTGGCAGAGGGAAATGGCAGGAGAGTGAGACACGCACAGAAGGCAGAAGGTATTTTATTAAAAAAAAAAAAAAGAGTGATAAGGAATAAAAAAGGAGAGAGTAAAGAACTGACTCTGAAGAAGAGATAAGAGAGGAGGGTAGTTAGTGGGAGAAGGAGCAAAATAAAGTGTGATAAGGCCTGACGGAAAGGGGAAGGCAGAAAGCAGCGGCGAGGAAGCCGGGGAGGCAAAGAGCTCGTGCCTGGGGCTGGGTGATGATGGTGAGAGCCCTGGGGAGCATCAGCAGCTCTGGGGAGAGCTGGGCACCTGATGGAAAGGGAAGTGCCAGGGGCCAGGCGGTGCCCTCAGGGTGGGAAGTGTCTGTCCCCTTGTCCCCAGCCCAGCTACATCCCAACACAGTGCCCATCGTGGGGCTCCCAGCGCTGGGAGCAGAGGAGGGAAGGCACCTTTCACAAGCTACCTCCCCTCCATGCCCTAAACACATCTCCTGATTCATTTAGAGCTGTTTCATAAAGCACGTTGTATTTCTCCTTATTAAAAAACAAAAAAGAGTGAAAAATGCTGCCTGGCTCCAACACACAGCCCATGGTTAACCTGAAGAGCCGTGGTGAAAGTCAGCCCCTGCTCTCTCAT